>NC_135499.1:153379597-153701051 GCF_052857255.1 Amblyomma americanum | reverse complement strand
TAACCTTCACACAAATCGGCGAGCCGGTTTGACCTCCCGAGGTAGGGCTTTCGTACTAAAAAAAGAAGGGCCAGTTGATCTTGCTTTGGTCCCTGCAGTGTTGTGTGAAATACGCACGTTCACATGTGTAAGCGTACGGCCCTTTCCACGCGAGACCCCTTTTAACGCTCTGCACTTTCCTGATAAGATGTCTCTTATCCACGTATAGGAAAGGGAAATATCCCTTATGATTAGTAACTTGGTGAAAGTACATTACGACGACAGGAAAAGTGGCGTTACGCTCGCAATCCGAAAGCCCTGCGAAAGTGGCCTGTTCAGCAAAGGAGCTGTGCTAATGAGCTGTGTTATTGAGTTCTATTGCCCGCATGAAAAGCAATGGCTCTGCCGGCCAAGTACGACGAACGCCCTTACGAAACTCCGCGTAATGACTGCGCAAAGGCGGAAGTAGGCCCCTTGCAGACGCTCCAAGTAGCTCGTTTACAGGGTTACCGCAGCAGCCGCTCGGCCTCACTCGGTCTCAGAGTGAACGCTCAGCATTTGGCGCTTGTGCTGTTGTGGGTCAGCGCCAATGCTTCTTCGCGTGTAGCGTCTTCGCTCTCGTCTTGGGTACCTATCCAAGAAGAAGTGTGCGTCACTATGTTCTTCCTGACAGACGTAATAATGCATCGACGATACGAAGTCAAATGAGCTTGGAGATATGCCGTGTTTCTTTCGAGGCCATTTTCGCCCATTTAGGAGTAAACATTCCGGCGTGGGCTGGTAAGCTATGTGAGCATTATTTCAAACAGGAGAGCAGCCGCTTTGAGCCAAGTACTTTTAAAGGCGGGGCCCTGGCGGGAAATTAGTAGTGTAGGTTGGGGCTATTGTTGTTGCGACTGCAGAAAGAATGGAAAGGAAAGTGGACGGGCCTGCCCACTGGTTCAAGCTGAGCCACAATCTCTGCCTCGTGCAGACTGTAGGAGGGTTGGAAGATGGGAGAGGAAAGGTTGAATGAAGCGCGTCGCAACAACCGCGTCATAAGAAGCGACGATGACGGTTTAGCAACAGATATCCTCGGTGGCAAGGAGCACTCGCTACATGTGCGAGAGCCCCTAGACCCCAGCCCCGTAAGGCCAGGAAGCACCGAGTGCTTACCTAGGTTGGAGTAACGCAATAGCGCACTATATACGTACTTTTAATGTTTAAGGTTGAAGAAACAGGGGAGAGAGGTGTGTTGCAATTCTCTCCAGCTCTCATTAGGATAAAATAAAAAAAAGGCTGCGCAACCAAAAACGCCAGCAAACACTTTCACAGACGACCTCCAGTATTAATAAAAACAACAAGGAAGCAATAGAGTAAAAGAAGGGCAGCAAAAGAAGTCATTACAAAAAGTTAAACAAAACATTAACGCCGCTGACAGTTCCATTCCCTGCGAGGCACCTCGTCTGTTGTAATAGCCTTTCCTACTATCTTTTCCTTCTGCTAAAAATATTTTTAGCTCTGTGGTATTCCTTTTTATTTCGATTGGCTTAAGCTCATTATACTTAGTGGCATAGATTAGGGAACTTTCGTTTATGTTTTCGCTATTTTATCCTGCTCAATAGCGGTGCGCTTAAGTGACGTATCGGCTGGCAAACGTTTATTTACCTTTTTTATTTTAATATCACCCGCTGTATTCTATGCGAGGAAAGGGTAACATGGTGATCGTTGACTAACGGTCCTCTACTTTAATGCAGGCCTATCATATTTCAACAGTTGGCGCCTACGTAAAAGTGAAAGGACTAGATAGACTAAGGAGGGAGCCCTTTTTGGCCGCTTACTGCTAAGCATTGTTTCGTGTCGAGGATGGATGCGTTTTTCGTTGCGACAGTATAGAAGAACAAAGGACGCTGTACAGCTTTCCCTCGTTTTCTGTCTGCTGCCAATGGCCACTTAATATCATAGCATGGTCCATCATCACGAAGACGGGTCATTTTACAGCGCTCAGAGGGAAAAAAAATAATTGAAACGTTGAAAAAATGCGTACGGCTTGCAGATAAGCAAGCACAAAAGCACGTAAATTCTAGCTGCGCATCGTGCACCAAACAGAACATCAAAGTTGCGCTACGTTCGAGGCAGCTTCTAGTATTTTAACGCCATCGCCAATTGCCTGACGCAAAATGCGATAACTAATACTTTCCGCGGATGATGAGTTTGTTCCCGGGCTCAGTCACGTACGAAAAGTGCCTGGCAAGCGATCAACGTCTCTGTTGTCTTCCTGGTGCAGCAGGTGCGGACAGGAAAGTTGATCGACGCGCTGCGACAGCGCGAGCAGCACGCAAATTTAGGGCAGTGTTTTTCGTCAGTTTGTTCTCTCTTGGAGCGGCTGCACCGTATGCGATGAATTTGTACACCGCTCGAATAGCAGCGTATGATGGGACATTGACGTGCGGAGACTTGGCGCAGGCGTTACCGGGTAATGCGACTGCAAAACCGGCGCGGGGAAAACGCTTGGGTGTTACGGGGAAGATGAATTATGCGCGCGACGGCGTTCGGCGTTGGCGCGCTGCAAGGCATGCGCACGTGGCCTAACAGTAACATAACTGCAGCCCTCCACCCCCTTTCAGCTCTTCGAGCTCGCACTGCATTACCGTTCAGCAGCTTCTGCCCTTAGCAGCCTTGTGAGCACTGAGCTGGAAATCTCACATCGCGTACAGATTGTGTCGTTTATTGAAACCTCGACTCTCCTTTTGCGCAGTTCAGTTCTCATAAAATTGTGCGATGAGGATTTTGTTGTTACTATGACGTTTATTTCTATTTTTCGTGAAATATAGACTTAATACAGACACCCCAACGCTAGTTTCCACGATTTTGTCTGTAATTATCTGGTTATCTTTCTCTCTACACAGATCCCGGCACTGCATTCAGAATCGGATCCGAGATCCTTCTACACTCCTGCTTCAACGATCATTATCTTACCCGAGATTATTTCCAAATTTTTAAGCATGACGGCTGTTCCGCGAATAAATCTGTCTTACACAATGTCGATTAGAAGTTTTCTTTATTTTGCTTTCTTATCCTGTTGGCGCTCAAGGACGCTAACAAACTGTATCCAAGTTTAAAGAGCATATCAACGAGGACAAAAACACAACAGAAGCAACACGGTGCGGTGCAAATTACAGACGATCATTACTCACTCTAATGACCAAGAGGTGTCGAACGGGGAATGGATTTCGCGCTTCGAAAGTCCGGACAAATAAGACGCGTGAAATCGAAAGCGGTGAACTCGTAGCTCGTCGTTCGAAGCGAGCACCTCCTGGCTGCTTCCGGGAATCGGCGCGAGCTGACATTTCTATGCGAATTCCAAGCAAGCCTGGTGAATAAAAAAAAAAAGCTCGCCAGATGTCAGGGCCGGAGTAACTGCGATGCGCGATAATGACAAGCCATCCATTTGTAACCGTGATCTAGGTCGGTACTTCGTCCATCACACTATACAGCTTTCGCCCATCGTTCTGCGTTTATTTATCTGTTCTTTATTATTCAAGGAAGACAGATTCTGTTTCACTCTCGCTTGTATCACAATGCGAAGACGAGATTCGTTCGGAATCTCATCCCGAGTCAAGGAAACGGCGCCCGTGTTCCTGATTATTCGAGGTCAAAGAATAATGTGACGACCTCGTGTTCTGCTTCCCGTCAGGAAAGCAAACGGGAAGGAAGAACAAAATCGAACAATCAAAATGACGGACGAAAAACTCGTTCATCTCACCTGAAGAGCACTTAGAGTGACGATGCGCTGCACTCTCCTTCCTGCTGAGGAATGCGCAGTTAACCGTTCGTGAATGTTTCGTTTTTGCTTTTGTGCGTGTTTGCGTGTAATTCAATGGCGTGGTATGTACTATCGGGCCGGAATTAAAAAAATGTTATCCCCAACAAAGAAAACTAAATATTGCGGTGTTTTTACTTACCAACGGTTTAACGAACAACTAGCGTGATTAATTGTTCTGCGTACAGGATCCTGCGAAGCACACGTTCACACACTGACTACACTGTCGATGCTCAGGTAAACACTCTATGAATAGAGTAGAGTCGTGTTTACGTTTGAAGCCTGTTCGACAACATGCGCATGAAATGAGCAAATGCACTCTCCATGTTCAATCGTTAATGTTAGCTCCGCTAGGTAGCCCAGGAACGCTCATTGAACTAGTCTTGAGCAATGCACGTTCTTGCTGCAACAACGCGTACATTATTTATTGTTTGCTTGTATCTTTGTTTCAAGAAAAAAGACAACAAGGCAAGCCGTTTCAACGAAACGTTAAGGCTTGACGTTCTCCTTACTTTTTTTTCTTCGGTGTTAAGCTGGATTTATTAGCTTAGCTAAATGGTGCTTGGTTTTGGTTTCATGGGGTTTAAAGTCCCAAATCGACTCAAGCTATGGGTAACGCTGTAGTGGAGGACTCCGGAAATTTCGACCGCCTGTAGTTTTTTAACGTGCGCTGACATCGCACAGTACGCGGGCCTCTAGCACTTCGCCTCCATCGAAATGCGACAGCCGCGGTCGGGATCAAACCCGCGTCGTTCGGGTCAGTAGCCGAACCCTATAACCACTGAGCCACCGTGGCGGCGAACTAAATGGTGAAAAAAAAAAGACTGCTACGTCTGCTTTCAATCATCTGTAATGAGGCAAAGCTTTAAAGTGGGACTTCAGATGAAACCTTGCCTCACCTCATTTCGGAAATAATTAAAACGGTAGCTTCATTATTCTCATTAAACGCGGCCCCCTGTCATTAGATTCCAGCAGCACCATTAGTAGCAGGAAAGAAACAACAAGTGCACCCGGATAACCGTAGGCCACATATTTTAGAGGGGAAGTGCAAGCGCAAAGAAAGAGTTCTCAGAGAGGAAATAAAAAAATCCGCGGACTTTTGCTTCTTATAGGTAATGCGATTTTCAGCGCAGCTCTTCTGGCTGCACGTTTAGCAGTAGGTTTAGCACTCGTGTCTGCCTCACTCATCCCATTAGAAAAACTGGCAGGATGTAATGTGCTGTGCTTTTGTGTCGCGTTTATACAGCCGCCTCTCGGTCCTGTAGTTTCTTCGCCCGCTTGCGTCATCATGCGTCACTCATTTAGTTCTCTGTTATCATGCATGAGTGGCGTCACAAGCGTCATCACCCCGGCCACCTTTTGCGGCGCGCCTACATAGCCACTTACGCATCGGACGCGCATACAGCTGGATACTACCTGAGCATCTGCTCGCGCGGCGCGTTTATCAGCTGCGTCTGCTTCACTACTCGCGGTAGAAGAAATGGACGGATGTAAGCGCCATGCTTTTGCGTCGCGCTTGCGGATATCCGTGGCCGGTCACCCTCTAAAGCCGGTCTCTATCATCTTTCCTTGCCCCCGGCACTGCAACTGCACCTGCATTCCTTATATCAGCTAATCTGAGATAGATCAGTGAAGAAATGCCTAAAACTTTGAGTATGAGAACTTGTTTACTATGGCATCGATCGTGCACTGTATCAGGACATGCAGGATGCAAAGCAAAGTTACCCGCTGAACGAAACGTCAGTTCCACACTTCAGAAGCGCGGGTCCAGTGAGCTGTTTTCAGGAACTTTCCACCGTTTGCTTTTCAATGGGCTTCAAAGCGTGAATTGAAAATTCCTCTTGGTGCGGACTTCCTCTTACATTTGCCTCCATTATTTCTTGCCTCCATACTTTTTTCATGATTAACAAAAAATTTTTACACATCTTTTTTTGCCCCTGGCTGCTGCTGCCTGAGCTCTCCGACTTCTTCTTTTACTCCCTGCCCTACCTTCAAAGCTAGTGACCGTTGAGTTCATATAAACACAGTCTTCTTTCCACCAAAATAAGTTGCATAAACCTAATTCATGAGTGATGAATATTGAACCTCACCGTCCACTGCTATCAATCTTTTTTTTTTCAGCCTGCGTAAGTGTGCATGTAGGTCACTGCGTGCTTCGTTCGACTTTTGTTTCCAGCCAGCCAATTTGCGTTTCAATTTTTTTCTCCCTTCTCGCGCCATTTCATTTCCATAGCGAATTTCACCGGAAGCGAAAACATCCCTGTTATTCAAAAAATGGGGCGCGCCGCCGCTCCAGCTCTCGATCCCGAAGTTGGCTTCCGGAGGAATCAATAACGCGGTTTTCGAATTCTAAGCCTCCGGCACGAATCCTAGTCGCGCCGAATAATTGTTGTTTTCTCGGCGCTGTGAAAATAATGACGGGAGCCCTGGAGAATCCCATGCGACGCCCTGCCAGGCGGGTTTTCTGCGCGCATTTTTCATCGTGCTTGCGCCGCTCAGGACTCGAGCACGAAAGGGGGGGGGGGGGGGGGGGGTAAGAGCGAGGGTGGGAGCTATACGATCGCGGCCGTAATGAGTCTGCTCTCATACTCGACAGGGCTTCAGCGCTTCTGCCCCAGTTAGTGTTATTCCTCGCGCGGACGATATAGTAGTTTTCCAGCCCTTGACGCGAGGCTACGCGCTAGTTTGCAGAGAGGAGATATTGACGAGAAAAAAAACAGTTGGGTCGCGTAATTCTAGGTTCTATTATCTCCCCTTTTACTTCCCCTTTGTCTTTGGCGCTGTCGCGTGGGGATTCGCCGGTTCTACCAGCGCGTTGTCCTCCTGCGTAGTGTGCAGCGCAGACATTGAGGTGTGCGTCGATAGCTTTGTCTTAAAAGTTTGCGGGTCGAGAGGCGAGCTCCGACGCTGAATATAGGGAGGCACGACTACGTCCTCAGGCCTCACGGTAATAGTGGCATGGGACTGTTTGTCTTGGGGCATGTTGCGTCTGTTGTCGGTGCCGTAACGCATCGCGACCGAGAAATCCGACTTCTGATTTCTACCTACCTACGTGCTTAGGCCCCGTTTTTACGCGGAGTATGCTAACTATTCTTTTTTCTATAAAACCGGACGATCAAGAATGCCAAATTTCCAATTTATGCCATTCGTTAGAAGGTTGGTTGGCATATGGGATTTAGTGCGCCAAACCTCAAACCTTTAAGTGAGGTAAGTATGGTGGACGACTTTCAATTAATTTCAACCAGCTTGGGTTCTTTAACATAGGCTGACATTGCACAGCATACGAGCGTCTTTTGCGTTTTCCCTCCATTGAAATTCGGCCACCGCGCCCAGGATTCGATCCTGCGTCCTTAGGCTAGCAGTCGAATGCCACTGCCACCCAGCCACCGAGGCAGACATTTTTATACGCTCATAGTGGTGGTGTCGCTAACGCCGTCACGTAGCGCAATGAAGTCCGATGCCGACAAGCAGAAGGCTTAGCGGTTATTGGAGGTTCTGAACTGTATTACTGATCTCACGTTTTTGACACTTCAACGACGTGAGCTAGACGAACCCAGTTCTGCAACGGTGTACCGTCGTCTTCAACAAAAGAACCGCTCAAGGCTAATATATATACGTGTCGTAGTTGTTTTTCGGAGACTTTCTAATGCGTTAGCATTAGAACCCCCATGTCGTCCGTCCGTCCGTCCTTTCGTCTGAAGCCTCGCTTCGCAGGTGGAAATTTAAAGACAGAAAAAGGTCCCCTCTCCACCTTGTGAGAGAAGAAGGGAGAGGGAAGGAGGAGAAGGAAGACGAACAGAGGGTGTGAGGCAACGGGTGGCGTATAATGGAGAGGGGATGCGACGTTTCACACTGCGGTGGACTGTATCGGGAGAGTGGAGCGTGGGTACGGCGGTGTCACGTGGTGATTGGCAGACTAGATCACGCCACCTGCATGCACGGTCTGAACCCATCACTGCCAAAGGCTGCCTCATCCAATGGTAACACTAATGCTGACGCATATTCTGCCGCATCAATTCCATTGATCGTCTATAATTTTCGCTTGCATGAACGATTGCGCTTCAGAAGTGCTACCACAAGAGTCACTGTTGTTTACCTGACTTTCATCTGCAGCGGGGGACGGTTGGCTGGCAGGGCGGATAGGGGGAAATCCCCTCTAAACACCACCTACTACCTGCCAGGGTTGGCAGGTGCGTGGCAGGTGGAGGCTTTCACAGACGCTGACGCCGAATAGTTTTTCTTAAAGGCCCTCCTAATGTTATAGCATAAAGAGGACGAATGAGTCGTAGTTATTCTGCCCGGTTATTAGGTCTTCCTGGTGTTGCATTCCTTTTGGTTTTGAATTTATTTCATTCGACCGGTGAAGTACTGACGAAGTGTTAGGCAAGCGCACTTATAAATTCTCGCTCGCTAGCTTCAGGAGCAGATCAGAATGTCGGAAACGCCGCCTCGGTCTTGCTTTCGCTGAACGGGTCTCCCAAGTCCGCTGGCTGAGGGGATGAGGAAAATAGACTATGCTGCCCAGTGCTGTCGAAAGGATGATTGCAGTCGTATTATGCTGCACAACGGATGACTTCAAAATTCTGCTCCAGAGTTTTTGGAAAAGCACTGAAGGGTTGGTCACGTTGCTCTAAGATCATGGAATACCCTTTGCAATGTCAATCAATTTTGAAGTATTGGGCGGGCTTCTGTTAGAAGCCGAGGTCGAAATATCTCTCCCTGATATTACGACAGTTGAGATGACTGCGTTTTGTTGGATTAATGTTGTTGCAAAGGTTTAAAATGCCGCAAACATCTGTTACATTTTATAGGTGGCGGAAGTATTTAGGCAAAAATAAGCCAAAAACCGTCTAAAAGTAGCCAAAAGTCTACAAGGCACCAACGGTGATTTTTAGTCTCCACAGCACCTTGTAAAGTAGCCAGTGTGGTGCAAGAATGGCACTAATGGCAGCACTGGTGTCCTCAGAGATTGCTAAAAGTTTTGAAGTGACACGAATTTTAAATGCAATAGGCTGAACCGAAGACGGACACGGGCAACGACGACAGTCGTAGCTCTGAAGGAACAGAAAGTCATCTGCAACTAAGCGCCACCTGTGGAGTAAGATTGTGTGTTACAATAAAGTAGTTTGCCCGGAATATAGTTCGAGAATGACCTGAAGTACGCCGCATTCGTGTGAAGGCTGCACCGTACCAAGGATGAAGAAAAAAAAGTGCGGTCATTAGTGGAGTGTATACGATAATTATGTAGTAATTATAACTGTAATGCTCAAACTTTGTTCTCTTTCATTACGTGGGGACCTGTACTTGAGCAGTAGAGATGTTAAAGCAATCCACATAAAAAAATGCAGTGTTTCTTCACCCCGGAAGCGGCTTCTGAATGGAACCCCCCTTTTTTCTCAACTTACGTATATTGAGGTTGCATCAATAAATGTCCACCTCTATATTCACAGTTGTGCGTAAAATTTAAAAAAAAGGCAACAATTGCGTTTCTCGGTAAGGCAGTTTTTGAGCGCAGCTGCCGCCGTATTTGAAACTTATTGAGAAAAATGGTTAAAAAAATATTCGGCAGAGACATTTAAGACTGCTTGAGTGTGAGAATGCGAAATCATTCCTGTCCATGGCACGTATGACACCGCCTGGAGCGTTGTACGACGAACGGTTGCGTCACAATTTTGAGAAAAAGAAATGTCTAGGAAGCTATCCAATTGAAGGTGCATATGTCGTCGGTTCGAATCCCTGTCGCAAGCTAGCCTCCAACTTGACTAGCACATGTAAGCTATATGAAACGAGAGACCTTATGACACCACCCGGAACGCTGCACGACAAATTGTTGCGTCACAATTTTAGTAGGAATGTTGTCGGAAAAACTGGCGCCACATCGTCCAGTAGCGAGTATATCTATAGACGAACGACATGTATCCTCTCCTATCTTTCGTCTTCTGCCTTCTGGCAGCCAGTGGGCAGGCCCGTGCACTTTCCTTTTCTTTCTTCCTGACAGCGATAGCAGCAGCACGACATGTGGCGGTGTACGGCTTGAAGTGTGCGTCATAGGGCTGCTTGATGACGTCATCCTCTTTTTCATGCCATCGTTGGGATTTTCTGTACCATTTGCGAATACACATATACCGCCAGCTTTTCTCGTAACGGGACTAGTAATGCTTTCGCGCTTGTACCTTGTGTACAAACGGCAGCATAAAATTGAGTTATAAGCTCTTACTGTTATGGTCAGCTTTGAAAACATGTTAAAAAAAAACATGCTTAGAGGATCGCAACAATCAAGTGCCTGCTTCAGAATGGAGGCGAGAGAAAAGGTACACAGATAAAAGAGAGAAGGTAAGATAAAGAGGGTAGAAAAAGCAAACATAAATGTAAAAATACTCGTAACGAATGATAATGCTGCGAGGGAAATGCCATAGGCTTTCAGCTCTTATAGACAAGTTGATGAGGTTAGGAGGATTACATTTGCATGTACACCTAAAATGCAAATGATAGTGGTGCAGTATTCTCACGTAATTTTCCCGGAAATGCTTCTTTATAGCCTCATGCGCATACCGATCCTATTGCCTCTATTTTTAGCTGATCTGGCTTCATTAGGTTGAAAACGAACTAGTCGAGGTTTCAGGACCAGAGAACTGGTGGCAAAAATTGTTACAAAGAAGGTTGTTCAATTTCACACCGTTATTGTTCACAAAGAGATGGTTGCTTAACTATGCGTATGCACTTTACGTAAAGTCAAGTAGAGTAGGGATCAGCAGAAACACGAATTTCATGGACTGGTGCTACTGCCTAAATTATGCTTACTCGCGGGTGGGAAACTGTCTTGAGAGACTACACTTTAGGTTCCGGCAAGGAAATGAATCAAGCTCGTGCTCATTAAGCGGTTTTCTTTCCGAGCGGCATGTCATTAACTATGCACACATGTCCGTGTTTCTTAAGCCTGTTTCGACTGAATGCGGCAGCATTTTCTGGCCTCCTAAATTGGGAATGTGAGCTTGCCCTGTCTACTTTTTGTGCGAAGCCGTAGGCTCCCGACATTTTGCGCACTGGAAGCACGCCAAGACGCCACGTGCCGTAACTGGGCTCAATTTCTCAAGTGTTTTTCCGAGATGAGCTTGAATATTTTTGCAGACAAAAAAAAACAGCTTGAAGATGGCACAACTGAAAAAAGCCACGAATGCTTTAATTATCGTCCTACTCTGCCCTTCTTTCATTAGGAATTAACAAGTGGCATTTCTTTGCCACCGAACACTCTTTATGCAGGAGATAATAATGCGCAGGCACAGCCCTAATTGCTGCAACATTGACGGGTCTCAGCGTACACTGATTATTTCTGACCTGCCGTGCCGCTGCCCATCATATTTCCCAACACAATAAGTGACTGGAATCTGCTGCCTAATGAAGTGTTTGAGAGCGAGAATTTCCAGGCAGCAATTGACCTTGCAATATTCTGATTATGCTGCTGTCAGTGTTGGTTCTGTGTCTCGGGTGCAATCAGAATGCTTTTATCTTTTTGGAAGTTCTTATCATTTTTCTGTAACTTTTATTTCTGTTTTGTTCTCTTGTGCTGTATTGAATTTTACTGTTAATGTACTTACCCCCCCCCCCCCCCCCCCCCTCTACAATAATGCCTCTCAAGGCGCTGTAGGTACCTTGAATAAATAAAAATATTGACGTTCGGGAGGAGATGCCCCGTAATTGTTCGGTTTTAGGGTTCTGTAATGCGTTTACAAAAGAGAGCTAAGGATAGGAGAGCAACACACTTTAATAGGTGGTACCTCCCGGTCATCCAGGCCATCCAGGGGCTTACTGTTTCGGCGAGCTTGAGACTGGCGCATGCGCAGTGACATCGCGCTACAACTCCACAGAGAGAAACATGGGCGCTTTGCCCTCAGTTAGTCTTGTCGCAATAACTAGAATACTAACAAGCCGATATTCGAATGAAAGCATCGCCCCTACTACCATATTTCTTGGAAATTTGATTTAGGGGTATATAGACCTAAACTGCCAATACATTAGGATTGTAGCCCCACGCCCGAGCCTTTGTTTACAGACGAAACTGCATATGTATCTGCTAAAACTGAAGTCAATTTAAAGGACGCAGTTTATTTTCACCAGTGTTTCAATTCTGCTCCGGAATCATTTACATGCAAATCAGCTCGGCGTAATTATCGTCACAATTTTCTTTCCTATGGGCAAACTAAACTTCGCAAAAACAAAAAGTTTTCCGGAAAATTGCGCGACGTTCTCAGACAATGCTTTATCTGAGCCTTTCCAGGGGTAGAAAATGTTTTGCAGTATTAGGACTGGAATGTAATGCAGAAAGTGTAGTACATATGTTTAGAAAAATGTTCCTTTTTTAATTGCAGACAGTAAGAACTCAGAAACAGGCGTAACAACAGCAGCAAAATTGCACTTTCATGCATAATTACGAGCTTGCACGCGCGGTGATCTATGTCGTTGTGTCGGCTATGTTGTTCGGCGCTTTCTCATCCGACATTTTAGTTCTCGCGCGTTTTTGTTCCCTGCTATGCATACGACCAACTGGCGGCGTTTTCTGGAAGAGGCTCCAACCTTTATTTACAATTAACGTAAATAGGAGTAGTTCAAAGTATTTTCACCTCGTGTGTCGTCTGCTGTATTTTTAATGAGCTTTTAAATCAAATCGGTTGGACTTCAGCTCGTATGTTTGTCCAACGAGGAAGAGTTGGAATAATATACATTAAAGAAATAGCTGTACTGCTTTTGACCATAGCTTTCGCAAAGTGGCCGACAGAAGCTCTCGGTTAGAATACCTGCGAGAAGAGCTTCATCACGCACCGAAGTTGGCACCTCAGAACACTAAAATCAGCTCAACGCCGTGTATGAAATATAGATACGCCTTGGATGAACGGTATATGCTTGGAAGTAAAGCGGGAAGGTTTGCCAGGGGTAGGAATCTTCCTTATACACCATTGTCTAGCAAATGCAGACGTCAGCGCCAATTCCTCGCATAGCGGCCGGAGGGACGCCAACTAGAGCGTCGTATCGTCGTCATGACAACGGCATCCAGCAGAAATAGACGTAAACCCCGAGCGGGATTCGGACCAACGCCGTCGAAAAAATAGCACCTTAGTATCCCGGTTACTCAGACAATTCGGCCATGGCCGCAGCCTAATCGCGCAATGTGGGTAGCTCTGTGGGTAGCTCTGTAGCTCTGTTGGTAGAGTACTGTACGCGATATGCGAAGAGCGTTGGTTGGGACCCCACCGGCGGATTGTGATTCTTTTCGTCTGGTTCCTACGAAATCACCTCCTGGTTAAAAATTTTGGAGGGGACACTTAATCTCTGCCTTAAGTGTATGATTCGATAAATTTAATGCTTTAATGCCCATACATGCAGTATTAGCTATTATGTACTAGATATTAATGGATCCCTGGGACTCCTCATACCACTCCTGGTGCAGTGGTGTGGCGGTAAGCAATGCACCACTGCCCTACGATGGCAGGTGCTGCCTCCGGTGGGGCTCGTACGACCGAGGTTGCTCTTCCTAAGCAACCTCTGGCGACAAGTCATTATAACCGCCACCTGCCACGGTGCACAGTTTGCTCACGTTCGGGTGGGCAGGTTGTGATGCCACAAGGTCATGTGACCTAGGTAGCCCACCTGCTTTCAAAGTTTTTTTCTCCGGGGATTTTTCGGATATTTTTCCCTCACGGTCGACGACGGCGCATTTTCTGCGACACAAGCTCCTTAGCGCGGGCGCGTTAATAATAGCTGAATTTTTACATCTAATAAAGAAGGCTGAAAAAATATATATAAACATTCCCCTTTGCACTCGATCCTTGCTGTCAGAGACCGTTGATATAGCGACACCTGTAAGCTAGTGCCCTTAAAATTAATTTATTTTCCATTTTTTAGTTTTCTTTTCGCCTTTCCGCTGCATTTAGTTACGCAACTTCCCCCTCGCATTCCCTCTGCCAACAATGAATGACGGAATCGTGGCAGGGTGAAGTCATTCGTTCGCGCTCACACGCTTGACCAGTGCGCATTTCAGCGGCACATTACTCGATCCCCTGCCCCACAGACAGAGACAAGCGCACATTTCTCCGGATATGCACACAAAAGTCCAAGTGAGTACGTCCCAATTCTTTCTCGCAGCGCAGTAATCTTCGCGGCAACCGTCCGTCACTTTCCATTTGTTTTCTATTCATCCTCATCCCCCTCCCACACACACGGTGCTTCTCATCAAGACTGGCTCTGCTTAATGTCCTATCAGGCGTGTTTGCTCAGCGTCCTGTCTGCTCGTAGTACACTCCTTTTCTTCCCCGCACCAACAGGTGCCAATCAGTCCGTCATCTGTTTCGTACAATTTCAGCGCGTATTTGCACTGCGACGCTTCGGTGCCGCCGACGCCTGAAAGGCACTTATCCGGTGGGACTTCGCCAGAGTCGCGGACGTGACTGACAGCGAACCATGAGATGGGCTCCTGCTCGTGAAAAGCGCGGAGGGCAATTCTCTTCCCAACACTTCTCAATCGCTCAATCTCGACGTAAAGCCTACCAGGTGAAGCAATTTCGCGCTGCTCTCAGCAGTTGCGTAACCCGCCGATAGAAATCTCTCGTTCGGCACCTGACTGACGCTACGTTTTCTGTTTCTGCTTGCTGTGATGGACGAACAATGCAGTACTTCATTTTTTTTTTCTTTCCTTTCATGCGGGGCGCTAGGCGTGTAGTACCTAGCGGGTTTGGCGAAAATATGAAGATATATATGGCAAAAAAAAAGATAAAGAGCGTTTGTTTCAGCTGATTTCTCAGGTGTTTCGCTTGTTTTTGTTCTTATCTCGCCAACCGTATGATGTTCAGTCTATCTCGATACACTTTAATAATGTGAAAAATTCTCATCTATGTTCTCAAATGTACATCGGTTTCTCACAATATTGCAGACACAGCCGTTTTAAACGATTACAAAATCTGTATCATAGTGCCAATCGCAAGAGACGCAGGAGGCCTGTTAGAAGACCACTTCCTGCAAAAACTAAACCTGGTGGCAAAACTGCTTAAAATTTCTATAGCCGTACTGTTGTATCAGCGGGTGATGAAAGAGCTTTTAATTCTACTATTGGTTTATTCTGCGCATGAGTATATATGCGCAGAGTCGTATTGTTCTCACGTACACAAAATTAATCACTAACCTGTACTTTTTATTGTCCAGTAGTAACAATTTGTTTTATAAATCAAGAAGATTTTCCACGTTTTCAGTGGAGAAACCACTAGCGCCAAAATTCGTACCTCAAGGTAATCACCCGCTTCCCTTGCTGAATGATAGGGGCTTAAAAGACAGAGCCGTACCGCTTAGGGGATGCGTAGCAGTGTAGCTGGACATCTCCGCCCTCTGTGCGCGCCTTCGTCAAACTAGCGCAACCTACTTTACAACACAGGCCCCAAAATATCGGGCCTCTCTGGAATTCACTAAAAACGAAAGCAGAGGTATATCCAAAATATTGCGCCATGTTGCGAGTATTGTCATGTAGCAATGAACGTACGTTCAGGAACATACTAACAACTTGTGTGAGCCTTCAAGGAAGAGCTCGAACACGGGGCAAAAGTGAAGTGTTGTTTCTAGATCAGGCGGTGAATTCCACCAGGCATGCAGCAGCAACATAAACTCAGTGCTGGCTAGGTAAGCGCAAATGCCTTTGTTGAAAGATCGTATACGAGCACAATTCCTAAACGTCTTGCACGCAAGAGCTTTGCTTAGGCGGCCAGCATACAGGCTAAGCTTAGCATATCAACGTGATATATCGTACGGTAGAACTTATAAGATAGCCATGTCGGGGTAGCCAACAAGAAAGGTGTTGGCGAATCACGAGCAGCGCTTACTTCAGAGAGGACGCGTTGTGAAGACTTTTAGGTTGTGCACGGTGTTCTGTTCCACTTTGGCGTGCACAAAGCGAAAAAGACCAGAGCCAAGTGTTGACCGGCAGTAAATTACTAATCGCCGGCGACCATATGCAAATGTAGACTGCGCCGTTTACTTCTGAGTTACGTATTTCTCGGGCAGCGCGTCTTTGATCGCTTCTGTGCTAAGCCACTGCCTGCTTACTGAGAGGCAGTATCTTAATAGACCGCAGCGCTATAGTGTGCAGTCGTAAACGTTAAACAGACATCGGCGTTGAGTGCCACTGGCGAAATGCAAGGGAGTGGCTCTCGCAATAGTGCCTGAAGCGCGCTGGCTATCTTTCAAGCCCTGAGCTTCAGAAAAATGAAAGAGCATCGATTTTTTTTTTTTTTTACAGTGAAGTAGTTCCTTACTCCGCGCAGGCAGTCTCAGCTATAAATTTTCTCCAGTGAACCACGGCTTATCTCCTTCGTGATCACTTTATCTATAATGGCTACGGTTCATTGCCTTGATAGATTGCTGCATAGCCGGTATAAACTGCGATAGGTGCATGCAGATTTTTTTTAACGGCCACGCTGGCCAATCAGAGAAGTTAGACTTCTTATCGGTTAAGACGACGCTTTGCGCTCCGTGGCATAGTGGACGAAGACTTGGGTCTCACGCGCACTCATCGCCGTTCAGAGCCAAATAGATAAACGGAGCCGAGAGCGATACTCAACGATCCAAGCCTTAGACCGCAAGCCGCGACCAGGGGGAAGAAAGGAGTGAACGAGAGAAAAGGCAGAATGAAAGAAAGTGCTGGAACCTTGATCGCGAGCAACGTCGTTGGATACCACGTGTGAAAGCGAAGTCTCCGCACAGGCTCTTACACACACACGCGCTCGCACCCGCGAGATGATCTCGCAATTCATCTCAGCGGTCAACAACAGAGGTTGGTAGAGGTGCGGGTGCTGTTAGGCGATAGCGGCGGCCCCAGAGCACTCTTCCTATTTAGCTGTATCAACAGCAGCTGCTAACAGGGCGAGGCTCGGAGCGTTTCGGCAACCAGAGCGTGCGGCGACGGAAATATCGCAAGGCCGTCGTCGTCGCGTAGGCAAAATAACCGGCAAAGCAAGACAGGGAAAGCGAGAGTGAGCGAATGGCGCCATTATGAGTCGAACACCGCTGTGGGGCAGGCCTCGGGGCCCGCGGGCGGCCGAAACCAGTGTTCGCGTGGCCGTGCGAGAGCGTAAGCCAGCGAGGTGGCACCTGCGCGGGGTACCACCCAAAATACGAAACGGACCACGCTGGCTGCCCGGACGGCGCCCGGATCGAGGCGCCGATAGCAGAGAGCCCCCTTTTGTGTGACCTGTCCCGACGCTGTCCCGCACGAGTGTGCGTAACAAAGAGTGTGCCGCTGCGGCGCGATACGAGAGGGGAATAACGCGAAGGCATAAAAAAAAAGGTGAAGGGAGGGAATCAACTGGCCGCCGACCCACAACCGCGAGGCACGAGTCTTTTGGACAGGCGCGTGCCCCAGACTTCATCGCGCGCTCGCAGGTTTGTTGTTTCTCCCAACCCCCCTCCCATCCCCCCCGCTGTCTCGCTGCCATCACCGGAGGCCCGCCTCCTCGCTTCTTTCTTGCGCGTACGGGGACCGTCGTCGCTCCGGGCCCAATTCGAGGGGTCCGAGGTATAAAAGCGGCCGCGTGGCCGTCGGAAGTCACTCTTTCGGTCTATCCCGCAACGAGCTAGCCACAAACATGTTCGCCGTGAGTGGTCGCATCAGCCTGCATTATTTAGCGGAGCTGTCCCTTTCGTTTCGGTGCTCCCGCTGTCGCCTCGTAGAGCGCCACTGGGGAGGCACGAGGAGTACACGTGGCTCTGATGGGGAGTTGGCGCGGCAGCTACTAGACAACGGCGCAGTGTTCTGATACGACGATGCGGAAAGCTTGTTCAGATGCTGTTCTCTGGGACGACTGCAGATAAATTAATAGTAAATACTCGACAAAGCAGTCGAGGCTACGTGTCTTTTTTCTATTTATGAGGATAAATTTATTATTGCTCATGACCTTTTCATTTGGAATGTAACGCTGAGAAGTAATCAGTTCCATTGGGTAACTTATAGAGTGGCGTTCAACTACCCTTTAAACTGGCTATGAGCAGGCATACGCAGACGGCAGGCCATTCAACACGTGCTCTGACACCCATCGCAGGTCCGTGCCCTCCTCCTTCTGGCTCTTGCCTACTACGCCCATGCTGGCGCTGTGACTGCCGTCCACTCCAGCTATGCCACCCACGTGAACCACGGCTACGGATACGGCCGCGGCTACGGCGGCTATGGCGGCTACGGATACGGTCGCGGCTACGGCGGCTATGGCGGCTACGGACTCGGACTCGGCTACGGCGGATTCGGCTACGGCGGACTCGGCTACGGTGGACACGGCTATGGCGGCTACGGACACGCCGTCGCTGTTCCCGCTGTCGCCAAGGTTGCCGCTGCTCCCGTCGTCGCTGTCGGACACGGCTACGGCTACGGCCACGGTCTTGGCTACGGCCACGGTCTTGGCTATGGCGGTTTCGGCTACGGTGGCTTCGGCGGTTACGGCCACGGATACGGACTTGGCTACGGACACGCCGTCGCTGTTCCCGCCGTTGCCAAGGTTGCCGCTGCCCCCGTCGTCGCTGTCGGCCACTACGGCGGCTACGGCCACGGCTACGGCCACGGCTACGGCCATGGCTATGGCTATGTGAGTGCACACTCTATATGAACAACGCATCGACAAATAACGAATTATAGTAGAATACAAATCAAGAACGAAGCGGCGAATGTTCCTCAAAGGAGACTCTCTAGTCAATGGTGTCGACCGATTGTCATGACTGCGGTTAATACGTGGTGAATCCCTCTGTCACTGGCAGCCCACAGCGATGTCGCACTAGCAGGTGTGAAGGGATTAATCTCGACGTCATGAAAATCGGTCAACGCCATTGGCTGGAGGGCCTCCTTTGAGGAGCGTTTGCCTTTTCGCTGTATCCGGCTCTGGTATCTCCATTGAGCCACAAGCTTCGTTCTCGGTCCGAAACTGTGTAGAAATGCTACTTGGTTGATCGCATATAGACTACTACTCAGGTACACAGCTTTGGACAGCCTTCAGCGTTTCTTTTGTGCCCTTATCGATTATTTAAAAACTGGAAGATAACCATCTATTCTACACCAGGTGGCTAGCGGAAGTCAAGGTTAGTTTACTAGAGCGAGGAATAATACTATGCCCTCGTTTTTAAGATACGTTGAAGTCATATGTGCAGGAATATCAAAAATAATATGCTTCCTGGAAACTAGCAGATTGATGGCTGTGAATTTCGTGAGAGACCAGACAGTGCTTATTTTGTTTATTCTCTTCTTTCTTTCTTTTGCAGCATTAAGTACCTCATTTCAAGGACATCAATCGTCTCCTAGCAACAAGTTATTTATGCACCCAAACCAACATCAGTACCACCGAGCCTTCGGCAACACGACCGGGCGGAGCGGACTGAACAGTGTACAAAATTTACAAATAAACACACACCACATGGCAATTCTCGATGTCCGGCCCCTATTGGTCTCGTGCCGGCGATACCTGGCATGCATCGCCTTTTGAGAACGGTGCGCTGTTTTTATACACATCTTTTTCCCAAGAGGAAACGGAAGTTTTAATGAAGGAAACAGTGTGTTTGGCGCAACTGTTTCGAGATCAAATGGCATTAGGCTTTTTTGCGACAGGGGGCGCGAACATTCTGGCTTATGGTTTGGGGGGTTTAACGTCCCAAAGTGACTCAGACTATGAGGAATGCCGTAGTGAAGGGTTGCGGAAATTTCGACCACCTGGGGTTCTTTAACGTGCACTGACATCGCACAGTACACGGGCCTTTAAAATTTCGCCTCCATCGAAATTTGACCTCCGCGGCCGGGATCGAACCCGCGTCTTTCGGGCCAGGAGCCGAGCGCCATAACAACTGAGCCACCGCTGCGGGTTCGAACATTCTCTACTATCATTTACATTCCATAAATTGACCTTACTGTAGTACGCAGATCGACGAAGTCGGTGAACTTGCCCCGCGTACAACCATAGCCAGATCAATGGTTCGATACTACGGGAATACCAATTAGCAGCCTGTGGGAGCGATTGCAAAGTCCTGCAAAATTATCGGCCGTTAGAATCCCAAAATTATGGTCCTGTTATCTAACACGATGGTAACTGCTCCCAGAGCATTGAAAGAAGAAAGAGGGATCGAAACTTTAACCAGTAACAACCACTGGTCAGACCATCTAGGAGCTTACTGTCGGTTGCAAATACGGCGTTCGCAGTGGCTTCAAGATATTTGCCCGATAAAACCATTACGCAGGCACTGACGCGCTAGAGCCTCGGCCACTGATTTTCGGACTTGCAATGGTGGTGTTTGGTTAGCCTTTCTCGCCAGTAATTAGAACTGACAGGTTTAAGCCGCTTTATGGCGTTCAGCGCCCACGAGTTTCGCGCTATAGTTTAAGTCGTCTTGTTCGAGCTTACTATCTGTCCCCCACATCACATACAAAGAGCTGTAATATCAGCGCTCGTATGTTGTAACAATTCTTTACTCCATTCATTGTCTATTCGATTACCTTTAGAAACTACAGCCTGTGTCGTTAAGGCTGGTAGCCAGTAAACAATGCTTGCAGCAGATGGCGCTGACCAATGGCTAACAGGCAGAGGGATATATCAAGATAAGAAACGCCTTACCAAGTGTCCTCCGTTTGGAGATACATTACTCCTTACTTCCAAATCAGTTCTGTTGTTATTATTCGCCGCGCCGACTGGAAGACCCGGCACTATAGCGGCCATTACGTTCCTTGAGATGATGATGAAGCGCCAAAAGGAACACGACAAAATATTAACCAAATATAACAACTACAGAACAGTGATCCGATCCTCGCAACATTCAACCATGCAATAATCTTGCGTGTTTCTCGTGGTACCTTGGCAATCCATAACAAGTCGGAATCTCTCAGCCATAATAGCCAGTTTGTCTTAAGATGGGTGGAACGATGACCTTCGTTCGGATCTTTCATTTAGTGCAAGCTATCATTCGATTTAGTGTCCAGAAAAGCTAAATGAGCCAAGTGTGCGTCGGACATGTCTTCAAGCCGATGGCATAGAAAGAGCGTGGCTGGGAAAAGGCAATGAGGTAATGAAATCAGCAGCAAGTGTTTTAAGTATTCCAAGAGAAGCCGGGGTAACTCCGCGTTTCAAGGATAAATAGTGCTCATTGCTCACTCAACTTAAAAAGAGGCAGATTCTCGAGGAAATTGAAAAGTAAAATAAAAAAAGAAGGAAGAAGTTTCAGATGACGAGCAAGCCTCAGTACCCGGCCTACAGGCCTCCCTGACCACAAGAACGCCCACACTAAATGAAGTCATGGGATGTTCAAAAGCATGTATATAAACGGCTTTTCCGGCTCAGAACAATAGGGCTGGGATCACTTGAAGCGGTGATGCTGGCTACATAAAGATAACGTTGATGCAGCGATGTAGCACAAAATTTGATAAATGATGCTCTTTTCGTGTTAATCCATGGGTGCAGAGTTGGCGAAGTTGCGTTTGTTTACTTTCTTTCCTTTATCTTTGTCTTTTTATTCATAAGATTGTAAGGGAAAGCTTCCGGATTACCTTGTTAAAGTGAATTACCTTGTCAACCCTGCATTCATTTTCCACAGGCTCAGACTGCGACAAAAAAAAAAAAAAACCTGCCGCAAGGCCGAGATGGGACGATGATGATGATAGTGACTGTTAAGTTAGAAGCCCACGGCGCCGAGAAAAAGAAACAAGAGAGAAGCTGCCTAATTGTTTTTGCTCGGTCTGGAACTGCCTGGTCGAGATTACGCAAGGACTAAGGTGCTACAGCAGTGTCTGTCACCGAATATTTTAACTATGCCATAAACTATTTTAGTCGGTATTTTTTTTTTTTTTTACATATGAGACCATAGGGAATTGTGGAGCGAAGTCGCGGGTTTTATGCGCCCCGTGGCAGTTTCCGCTTGTGCCAGAGTGCCTGAAACTCAATATGTAAAAAAAAAAGAAATGGTACATTCATATGCAGATTGGATCCGCAAACAAAAATTCAAGCTGCTTGTTTTTTACCCGGCTCGCTCGCGGTGACGATGGCTTTCCCAGACGAGCACTCGGAAGCGTGAGAAAATTTTCGGTTAGTCACTTTACTGAACTCCAGAGCGCGCGTCGTGCCGGAATTCGAAACTACGGCGCGGTTAGGAGTTCGGTTTGTTCCGTTTACTAGGCTACTAAGCCAAGCTGCAAGCCAGTGCCGAAGACGGGAAAGAGCGATGCGTTATCGCCGTTGATCTGCGTTTGCCTCCAAATGCTGGCCTCGCGATTTCGTTGTTACGTGTCAGTTGCTCTGAGGTGCGCTCATCGTGATCGGAGAAAAACCGTCAAGAGAGCGATCAGGATTAAGGCGGAATCAGATATGAACGTCGCTTTAGGCTTCGGCACAAATCGGGCTTATTTCCGTTTTCCCGACCATGAAAATCGGGTGTGTGTAGGTATAGAGGGCGTATTATAACTGAGTAATTACTGTAGTTCGGCACGACGGTGAGTGGATGACCTGAATGCGGCGTATGCTGTTCTCTAATGTTAGCTGATCTCCTTTAACCTTACATATTTAGGCGATAACTTAAGCTCTGCAAAAGGGTGATGGGCCATAAATCGACAGGGTAGCGCATGATTCCGGCGATGTCAGTGCACGCACGCACGCACATGTTTGAAGTCTGTTCGAAAGGGCGCGGAATGGTAATTTAAGTTATATATCTGAAACTGATGTTTTTTTTGTATAAAAACGAATGAATGCCGCAAGATAAAACACGTAAAAATCTACAAAAGTCCAACTCCAAAAATCGCCAAGCGTTGCTAAAAGAGCCATGAATGGACGTTGGTTAACCATAACTGCTACAGCCGGCAGTAACAGCGCGCATTGCGTTACACAAGAGTGCTAGTCTCTTCCGTTTAGACTGATAGCTTCCTGGCATCTCTTCTCTTAACTCACATTCCTGAGTCGGCCGCAACAGCCGTGCTCCCAGTCATACTCGTTGACGTGCCGTCCTAAAGCGTCTCGCCGGTATCTCGGAAGGGAACTGAGCAGAATGAATGTTCCTGAAACCAGAGTATTAAGCCCCTATCTCGAATCAACACCATGGTTATAACTTATGAATGCTCAAAAAGATAGAACACCAGATTTAAGTTCGCAGTCCGGCTGTTCTTAGTTTGCGCATAAATATGAATGCGCAGGCAAAGCTTTTAGCTTGTGTCTACGGTCTTTGTCCTGATCTCCACCATGTCCTCCGGTAACACACTGACCGGCAGGCCTAAGCCGTGGCCCGTCCGCGGCCACGGCTTGCCTGCCAGGCACGATCACTGATACTCAGGGCGCAGGCTGACCGTGCCGCGGTAGAGAAACTGCTACATAGACAGCGGCATTCGGCGAGTTCGTCAAGCCCAGCCTGCGGCGACTACCGAACAAGCAATCGACTCGGAACACCTCGTTTCTTGACCACCAAGCGTTGGCCGCCGCAGCGTGCCACATTTCCGCGGGGATTACCCGCCTCTGGCATGAGCGGGCATTCCCGGAGAACACTCTTCTCCCAAGAATGTCCGCCTCTGGTGCAGGGCTCGAGGCGCACTGGACTGATCTGTAACGCTCCTGAGCTATGGGGTCTTTAACACTGGTGGGCGTATTTGACCCGCTAACCATCTATAGTTCTTTCTTTCTTTTTTTCTTTCTTTCTTTCTTTCTTTCTTTCTTTCTTTCTTTCTTTCTTTCTTTACTCTTTCTCCATTTTTCTTTCTTTTTCTTTCTTCCGCTCTCTCTCTTTTCTTCTTTCTTTTCTCCGTGTCCTTCTTTCTTTCTGTTTCTTCATGTCATTCTTTCGTCAGTTTTTCATGCTTTCCTTCTGTATTCCTTTTTTTGCCTTCTTTTATTCTTTTCTCTCTCCCTTTTTCTCTCTCCTTACTTTTGTCCTTTCGTTCTTCCTAAC
This sequence comes from Amblyomma americanum, assembly GCF_052857255.1. Taxonomy (NCBI): domain Eukaryota; kingdom Metazoa; phylum Arthropoda; class Arachnida; order Ixodida; family Ixodidae; genus Amblyomma; species Amblyomma americanum. The sequence continues at coordinate 153,677,353 of NC_135499.1, read as the reverse complement.
ATTCTTAATCGTTTTCACTCATGCGTCCTTGGTGCCTTGCCTTTTTTTTTTTTCGTGCTTTCTACTTTCCTTTCCGCCTTCCCACTTATCCCCCTTTCACCCTTTGCCATCTCTTTATGCTTTCCACATTCCTCGGCAACGGCAGCGGTTTTGGGTCATTGGGTTAAATATGTCGCTCTGCAACAGTAGGGTGCTGCGGTAATAATTCCACGCGTTTCATAGGACTAGATACACTATGCCGCGAATTTAAGCTGAAGAAGATTAATAAACAATGCCTTTAATGTTTTGTAATTACTTTTCACAATATCGAAACTCCGGCACAAGTAACAATTGTCGTACACGCGAAGGTTCAGAGTGCGATGACAAAGGTGCAGGCCAAATACGTATTGTTATAACGCGCGAATAGCTTTGGGAATAGGGTCGCTTATTTGCCGATGCAGGCTGTAGATTCATCCTCAGGCTGTGTCAGCCGGCGCTTACAGATTACGAGACAGTGTGTAGGTATAGGTGTCTGCCGCTATTGTACCCTATTTAGGCTATTATATGTTGAGCGAAAGGTATGGAGATGGACGGTGAAACTGGTTCAGAAAAACAAACACACAAAAGAAATTGTAAATCGGAGAGACTGGAAATTCCTTGAAGTTGAACGGGTGGATGCCAATGAGTAATTACTCCCTTATTAGAACTTTACTTCACCCTGGGGGCTTCCCCTAAACATTTGGCCAACGCTCACTTTAAGCTAGAAAAGCGGCAGGTTCCGAGCAGATAAGAAGAGTGTACGTCTGCCTTGCCAGCGAATTTGGACGTCCAAATTGTACTAATACTGTCAAACTTTGTCGCATCAACGTGGAAGCACTAAAAATGTTCGAAATTATAATTTCTATAGCTCTAAACGTGCGCAGTCTGCGAAGATAAATAGCGAAGACTTAATTTTCAAGAAAATATCGTTGTCTCTCATTCACTCCAACTGTTTTTCAGCGTCGATCGAAACCCCTGCATTCTTAGTTGTAGGTCTGCCATTGTCTTGGTGAAAACCGAAGTCTTTCGACAGGACACCGGAGTGCTTGAGGTGGAGGGTGTGTTTTTTAGTTATGTGGCAATCTTTTCTGAGTTATTTTTTTTCATTAACTGCGCACTTAGTTTCACCACGAACAATTCTCACTATGAATCCAAAATATACGCCGTTCAACTTCAAGGAATTTCGAGCCTCTCCGATTTACAAATTCTGTTGTTTGTTTGCTTGCTTGCTTGCTGTTTGTTTGTTTGAACCAGTTCCACCGTCCATCTCCATACTTTTCGCTGAACATATAATAGCTTAAATACAGTACAATAATGGCAGACACTTATACCTACACACTGCCTCGTAAACTGTAAGCGCCGGCCGACACAACCTGACGACGAATCTACAGCCGGCATCGGCAAATCAGCAACCGTATTCCCAAAGCTATTCGCGCGCTATAACAATACGCATTTGGCCTGCACCTTCGTCATCGTACTCCGAACCTTCGCGACTGCCGACAACACAGATGCGAGACAGCCACCAACCGCTCTGACTCGTGACTTTGATAGTGCACGATGCCTCGTGCTCCCAATGAGCAATTACGCGGTCGGTTTGCACTACCCTCCCGCTAAGTTCTTGTCTGCGGCTCGCATATGCTCGCATCTGAGAAAAGCCTCGCTCTCTAGCTGCTGCTTTTGTCTTTTGTTCCTTACGTAACTAGAAGGATCGGCGGGTGCCTCCCAAGAACGCTGAACACAAAGAGAGATGTCGAAATCGCTTCTCTCGCGCGCATTTGAATAAAACTTGAAGCGCGGAAAACGCTTACATCTGCTTCCCCTTCGCTCTCCCTCCGTCATCTTCTCCGTCCCGTCGTAGGAGCCGTCCATCGACCGCGTCTATCACGGCTCGCCACACCGCCGCGCAAACAAATCTGGGGCGTGCACGCCCGCATTCGAAGAGGGGGGTGCGAGAGGAGGGGGGTTGAGGGCCAGCGGCCGCGCTGTCCGCGCCGGAAACTACGGCCGCGGAAGAACCCCCGCTAAGCGTCGTCGTCGTCGGGCTGCGAACGCGGGAACAAACAAAAAAAGAAGTGTAAAGGCTGGAGGAAGCAAGAGAGGAGGGCGTCGAAGCGGCGGTGGCGGCTCATGAGCGAGGCGCCACTGCCATTAACGGCCCTCGAATTCAGTCCAGCTGGGGTGATGCAAATGGTGGCGGCGTTGCCCGGCCGAGATTGGCAGATCGGGTTGAAGGGTTTTGCTGGCTCGCTGCCCGCATGCAAATTGGTCGCCACCGCCGCCGATCCGAAGGGAACGGCAACGCGAAAGAAAGCGGCAAAAAGGCCACGTACATTGGAGCGCGTGCTTTCGGGAGCGCGAAATGAGGAGTAGGGGAGGGTGGCAGTGTTGGCATGTGTGATATATGCACGCATGCGCGCTCCCGAACAGTGCGGTCGTTTTTCGGTCGTGTCGTACACATGTCTGACTACGCAGCGCCTCGGAGGTCTTTGGCACGAAGCTGAGCGGCGTTAAAGCGTTAGGACGCAACGAATACGCTCGTGGTTATATAGGCGTGCCCTGTCGGGCGTAAGAACCGTTGACCCCGCGGCTTAGACAACGTGCACGAAGGGATGAGGAGGAGCATCATTTTGCGCTCGAGCGCTGGAGTTGGCTAAAAAGATTTCTCTTCTGCGAGCGGAACGCGTTCGGTAACGCATCCTTTTGTTCTCGCTGAAAGACGGGGTTTGCGTGGAATTGGTCGAGTGGGTTGCACACGCGACGTAATGGAACGCGCATGTGGCATGCGAAGTGAGTTCTCGATCGGAGTAGTTCTTGAAGCAATGGGGTGCTCCGGTCGTCTCGTTTTTCCGTAGTTGTCGTTGGCTCAGTCAAAAGAATGTGAGGAAAAGTTCGTCGGCCGAGTAGAGGATTACTTAATTTGTTGTGTCGTTGAACCCAGTAATGCGAGAATGCCACTATTATTGGTGGTTATCTTTCTCCCAAGCCGTTGACCTCCTCCGTGTCCTTGTTCTGCAGTGGTAACCATAGTTCTTGCTTGTGTTCGGTTCTTGCTATGTGCGAGCTGCATTGAGCACAATCCCCTTTTTTTATCATACACGCACTGACGAGTACAAATTAAGCCTACTGCGTTTCAGTATGATCTCTTTTTTATATCTTTCCTTGTTCCGGCACCCCTCTCCATTTGATTTCTGGAGCTGGTTAATTAATGAAGCAAGGGTGGCATGACGGCCCATTTCTTACTTTCACTGTTGACTTCAACATTTTCCTTGCTCTGGAGCTATGACTCATTTGTTATATTTTTGTTTTCAAAGTAACGACAATTATTCTTCAGATCTCCTTAGGAGCTCAGTGTGAAACACGTTAAGTCGCAAGCAGCACTCACAAAGCAGTTACTCATTTATGCAAGCTGCGACGCTTCGATGCTGCCTTGACCACGTTGCGCAAGCTGAAATTAACTGCATTCACGGACGTCACAGCAAAGCACGAATCGAGCCTAGTGGGCAAAACCCTAACTCAAAGCTTAAGCGGAGATACAGAAGCAAATAAAGGAGAACACACTCTTAACATCTACCTCTGTAAGAGCAGCTGTCTGCATGGCCGTTTCACTAGTGATTTAGAGTGGAATAGAAGAGAAGGAGAAAGAAACAAGTCGTTCTCGTGATTAAGGAAAGAGACAAATTTCAGGAAAGAAATACGAGACAAAGCACCCCCCTCCACACACACACAGCCTCCATTAGGACGACAGAGCTGCAGCGTCGGCGATGCAAAGGCGCCAGTCCCGTCTACAAAGCTCCCCGCTTCCCGGCCCATGGGGGTAAAGTCAACGAGCCCCGGGTTCGACAGGGGAAGAGAGCCTAACTCCCTCTATCGTCCTTCCCATAGCGCCACATCAACACACATACACACACACAGCGCCAGAGCCAGAGAGCGCCTTCTCCAGGCTTTACGCACTTTCTGCGTTTCTGGTCTACACACACCACACACAAAGCTCGACGATGCCGCTTCTTATACACTACGCGGCCCCGTCGACGAAGCGCGATGCGGCCCTGCAAAGGCACCCGCCGAAGGAAAAACGGAAGCTTGAGACCGGTGCACAGGAATTCCGGAGTGTTCTTCCCCCTCTCACTTCCTCCTTTGTTTCCGACTTGCTTCCGGCCGCCTCCCCTCCCCCTTCGCCCTCCTCCGGCGTTCATTTCCTTCCAGCATCAAACGTCCTTTGCACCGCCTTCTCCCGCCATCTTTCGCGGCCTATACCGGCCCCTACTATAGCCACCCACCCGCGCACCCCCAGCGTGCTTTTTTAGCGTTTTGTTCCGTTTCCTCATTTCGCGCACCCCAGTCGTCGCGCGGCCCCTTCTTCCAATGCCGTTTCCATCCCACTCGCGCGGCTCTACTCCTCATTGGGCCTTCCTCTCTTCTCTCCTCGTGAATCCATTTTTCGTGAGTTATTACTCCTCAATCGTCTCTTCCCGCTGACTCGCTTTGTCCGCATTGTTCGACGAGGCGGGCAAACAGCGCAGGCGCAGAGACTCCGTTCTCCTCGGTGCCGCCATTTTACTTGCTTCTATTTTTTCGTCTTCTTCCCCAGCTCGTGCCTGCCTTCATCAACAACTGTGGGCGATTTGTTTCTCTTTTGTGGAATTCTTCTTTTCTCCGCTAATACGCTCCTAGTGCCTCGTTGTAGCCGCTGCTCCCTGCTACTTTACTTTCCTCCTTTATTTTCTCCTTTTCGCTAACCTAACTCAATACGCTGACTCAGCCACCACGCAGCCAGCTCTTTCTCTTCTTCGCTCTATCTTTTGCAAGAAAGAAATAATATCGTGCCTCTTTGTTCGTTCACTCCTTTTTTTCTTCTCTGTGGCCGCTTGACGTTGAAAACTTCGCACAAAAGAACGTCGTTTGTCTCTGTTTCCTTGCGATTTCTTTTTTTTTTTAAACGTGACAAAGTCTTTGGTCCGCGGCGACCATTCGTTATAAAGTTCGTTTCTCAACGCGCGCACCCTTTTCATCTCGTCGCACCAAGTTTTTTCTGCCTTCCGTCAAACTCGATTGTTTCGCATGCCTCCATTTCGTTAGGTTGTGTCGTCTCCTTTCTTCTTTTCCTCAGCCAGACTGCGTTTCATTGCATCTCTTTTGCGTTCCATGTTCAATTCTTGCGGTCTTTGTTCCCCGAAATCCCCCGTACTCACTTCAGTGGCTCCTTATAGCGTGAAAAGGAACACCCCTCTCTTTTTTTCTTTCTTTTTTTTCTCTCTATTGCGTCCCTTACTTTAGCCATAGAGTGCCTTGTCAGGTCTCCTGTCTGAAGTACGAGCCCTGAAAAACGTGCGGGTATTTACGCGCCAGTGTTTCGTGACTGACGCTAATTCATAATTCATGGACCACCAAGTACTGGCGAAGAGAAGTGGAGGGCCCGGCTAAGATGTAGGCTGGTGCCGCAAGTTAAGGACGTCTTAAACAAGCAAACACACAAACCAGGGAATAATAATAATAATAATAATAATAATAATAATAATAATAATAATAATAATAATAATAATAATAATAATAATAATAATAATAATAATAATAATAATAATAATAATTGGTTTTTGGGGAAAGGAAATGGCTCAGTACCTGTCTCATATATCGTTGGACACCTGAACCACGCCGTAAGGGAAGGGATAAAGGAGGGAGTGGAAGAAGAAAGGAAGAAGAGCTGCCGTAGTGGACGGCTCCGGAATAATTTCGACCACCTGGGGATCCTTAACGTGCATTGACATCGCACAGCACACGGGCGCCTTAGCGTTTTTCCTCCATAAAAACGCAGCCGCCGCAGTCGGGTTCGAACCACCACCAGGGAGTCGGAGACATTGGCTTTCGGTGGCGCTATAAACAATCTAAACAAGAGAAAAAGCTTCGTTAGCCAAGACGTGCGTACTCATGCGGCATACACCTTACCATCGAAACAAAAGGCAAATTGTTATAAAACAGAGGACGAGGAAAAAAATAATCACCAACCAGAGACGGACACCAGCGCAAAACTGGAATTCTCAACAACGAAACATTAGCATTATTTTCGGAAAACAATTCGAGTTCCCGCATCCCTGTCATTTACCGCAACAAGGTAGAAATCTGGAAGAGTGGAATGTGGATAAGTAAGGTGCAATGACGAGGTGGCCAGAGGAAGGAGAAAGCTCGGGCGCGTGAGCCATCTAGATCACGAGAAATCTCGCATAAAGCGTGATCAAGTGGGCCTCATCAGCAGTCAGTAAAAATAAAAGCTCTGCACTGGACTCTGAGTCACGAAATCGCATCTCGTCCCACGCTTAAACACTTAAGAACTATGTTTTCTAGCAGGATAATGGCGTGTCGCTGTGGAACCCACAGAGCTGATGAGACAGATAACAGAGAACAGACTTCGCAGTGTTCGGATACTATAAACCGGTCTTAAGTGCTTGCAGTTTCGTCGCCTGTTAGACTAGCTGCATGCTAGATCAGGAACCGATGATCTAACAAGCAGCTCATTCATTTTTACGAAACTTTATTACTGGCGAATTCGAACAAATGTCAGCCCACGTTACCACCAGATACATCGACTGTGCCTTGCGCCCAATTTTTCAGTGAGACAATGTGTGGAGGGTCTAAAAAAGTGTTTTCTCTGCTTCAAAAATCGTTCGCCTGGTTACTAGGATGGAAACCATACACAACGGAACAAATATCTACCTCCGTAAGCTTCGACACCTCGACAAAACGTGTTTGTTCATCAAACAGCGGCTTTTGGTCATAAATTTTTCACTTGATTATCCAAAGGCCCCCTTTAGTGAGGCTATGCTGCGAAAAGTAAAGACGTTAGCTTTAGAGAAATCTGGCTTTCTGTCACGTCTCGAGCGTAAGTCCGCAACTGGGGGCAAAGTTAACTTGCGTTAAGCCCCACCAGTGCGGCAGCTGTTGAACCGCAGTCACAGTTGTATTCACAACGAAAAAAACAACAACAGGGAAATCCATACACTTTCGAATCATCAAACGTCTCAACAAGTGCGAAAAACGGCCTCTCTTCGCGAAAGAATTCGCGAGACAGATGCAGGTACACATATTCATGAAGAGCACTGAAGGTCCTTTCATTCCGTCTAAACAGCCGCGAACAATACTGAAACAGAAACGTTCCTCACACAGACGCTCATGCAAGGAGAGAAAGGAATGCCTCCACAGCGGTTGCAATGAGAGACGATAAAAAGTAAAGCACACCGCAACGCCTGTCCGGATAAAGCAGTGTTTTCTCCGGCACAGGCACTCCATATGCGGCTATTGCGTAGGTGTATGCTCAGCAAAGAGCACCATCGCATACATGCAGAGGCTCGAGGGAAGGAGGGGAACCGAATCGCAAGAGCCATGCCTTCAGACAAAGACGCAATGGAAGGCTGGAAGCGCGTGGTAACCAGAGCAAGAAACGGAAGAGAAGGCACGCCAGGCCTTACCAGCAACAACTAATGCAGGTGGCTCAATAAAGAAAAGGGGCCAGGCAGGGGGCAGAGTATTGCGTAACTCCAAAGTTAGCTCAGGCAAGCTCTCAGCCACTTAGGTGCTGCCACCTATGACTGGAATATTGGAGGAAATCGACTTCTTATTGCTTTTTCATAACAAAACAAAAAGTCGCATTTCTTTACGGTATTTCAGTCTTCTAAGTAAAGCATTTCTAGGCTCTTTTTCAAGCTGCGCAATGAATGAACACTGAGCTCTTGCTTTCAGTTCCAGTGGTATTCCTCTAAAATGCTTCTTTCTGCCACTTCGTGGTCCATTCAACAGCCTAGGCAAGATCTCTGAAGTAGTAAAATTAGAAAAATTAGAGATTGGAGGGTCTAACTTTCCGGAGCAACACAAGGGATGTGAGGGGCGCCGCTCTGGAGGCTTCGTATTAATTTAGACCTCCTGGGGTTCTTTAACGTGCGCTGACATTGCACAACACAAGTACTTTTCTGTATTTCGCCTCCATAGAAATGCGGCCGCAGCAGTGGAGATCTAACCTATATCCTTGAGGCAAGTAACAAAACGTGAAACGCATCAGCTTATTTACCAGCTTATTAAAAGCTGATTAATCAGTTAATGCACATAAGCATTAAATTAATAATCGCAGCAGCTCGGAGCCCAGGCCACTTCGTTCTGCTGGGAATAGGTCACAGTTCAAGCAGAAATACGATTGCGCTCTCCGCACGCCGGTTTAACACTATGACGCCATGCTGCGCACCGCGCCGTCTGTAGCCGACCTGGCTCAATCACGTGCTGTTCTTCTGCGCTTGGCAATGACGTCATATCGTACGCCACGGGCTCCGCGTGTAACCGCACGGTAAAAGCACCGTAAAACAGCTCTCGCTATGCAAGAGGAAAATTAACGGGAGGAATAAGAATGTAGGGGACAAAAGACGAGCAAAAAGCTCGATATAATACATGGATTCTATGGGAGGCCCCGTAAGAAGAAGAAGGGCCGAGGAAAGGCTCTGTAATTCGTCACGTCCGCAGAAGAATCCAGAATACAATGATACCCAGGTACAGTCTTTGTCGAAAGTATAAAACCCAAGACGCCTGCTTATGAGCCGTGCAGCGCGGTTCCCCTTGCATACCCAGGGACCCTAATCTCAGGAAGGAGGGAAGAACTTATGTTCTCAAACATCCCAATCTTAGAACAGTCAAATTTGCTTAAGAGCCCCGGTACACGGCTTGGAAGCGAACCGCTTGGGCTGCATATTTTTACAAAGGCTGTACATAGGATTGTAAGGAAGCTGCTCTAGAATCTGATCACGGCTGTCTAAAAACAGCATTCGGTGCAACCAAGGTAGGCCACATATAGCGCGGTGCGCACCATGACGTCACACCACTCAACCGGACCGAGGGAGGAGCGAGCTACTATATTCCTGTTAGTACAGTCGTCCACATACCTGTCTAAAGCGCTCGAATGACACACGGGGTGTATACTGGCGCAATTTACGTGTGGCATAGGGCTCGAAACAGGGCAGCATTGCGCATGCGTATTGCCCTTGATCGTGTTTAACTCCTCATGTATTTAAAAGTTATATCGGGTCAGCCAGGAAGCAGCGACTGTCAAGACTGAACAACTGAGAGCTCCGCTCGAGTGCTCCAGACAGGTGTGTGGACGACTGCACTATGCCCAATTCGCTGCAGAAGGAAGGGGCCAAGTATTGCCGCCGCCGCTCTTCTTAATCGCATTCAGAGACTCATTAATGCGCTGAGCCGCTAAGCTACCAAGCTTAGCTCTACCAATTTTTCTGTACGTACATATAAGAAGAGGACCCGTGTTGCAAAGTTCTAGTCATTTTGTGAAGGTCGCTTTCCTGCAGTGTTGTCGGTAACGCGTTACAAGTAACGACGTTACCGGTAGCGCGTTACTTTTTTCGGTAACATAGTAACGTACTTGTTACCAATTCGGAACTGTAACAGGTAACGTACTTACGTTAACATTTTTCGGTAACGTAGGGTGTCACGTTACTAGTTACTTTTTGTTCCAGTTGTGGCCCACTCCGCCCCCTTTTTTAGAAAAAAAAAAATTGCAGAGCACCTAAAGTGGTGTAAATAAACAAAATGTACAGGTTTTCCCGACAACCTTGCTGGGGCTCGAATGCATGCCAGAAAACAGCTGCCCTTGACAACGCACCCAACTAAAAAAAAAAGACAGAATAGCCATAAAGCACGAAACACCTGCGCGAACACGGATTCACACACTTGCCTTCACCTACCTCCCCTTTCCAAACCACTCACACACACAACTCTCTACAGAGTGGAAGCATGCCGAGCATTTTGGAACATCACATTTTCTAGAATTACTATGAATTTGTTGAGAGTTCAGCGATGTTTTCTTTGTGAAGTTAGAATTGATGATGGAATGTCATTTGTGTTTAATGCCACATTCAGAAGATGGCTTCATCATGTGCCACACAGTTAAAATTCAACACATGTAACTCTACAGGCAACTTTAGGCCACTAAAACAATACTAAGCTCCTGCACATTTGTGCAAATTATTCTCGTTAAATCAGGATATCGCGTAAAATCGTTGTTTTGGCAAGATGTTAGATGTGAAATGTTAGCTTTATAAAACTGTTATCGTAAGTTCTTAAAGTGACCAAAAAACTTATCATTTATGGCCATGAAGTAACGGCAAAGTAACGTGCGGTACTTTCTTTCGGTAAAGTATGTCCTCGACAGCACCAGTTGTGCTGGTGTCCACCCGAAATGTAAAAGTACTCATCGCTGTGATCCTCAGTCTACATTGTATGACGGGATCCCTTTTTTATGTCTGGTGCTGTCTCGATCATAACTTTCTTTGTTTTCGTTGCGTGTGTATCGTTGACAGAGCTGTCAGGGCAGTTTGTGTTATCGCTGTGAACTTTTCATATAAGGTCATGGGCGGAGGCGCAGGTTGGGCTTTTCCCTTTCTGCTGTGTGTTTGTGTGCGTGTTTGTGTGCGCGCGTGTGGGTGTGTGCATGTGTACAGGCGCGGACAAAAGTAAACGGAACACGCTATTGGCTTCTAAAATTTTTCACGTATTCCCCAATATAAATAGCAAACTTTGGTATATGCATGCTGTTAGTGGACGCTAGTGCATTTCAACATGGATAAAAAATGTTTATCTCCGGCAGGGAAGGCGCGATTGTACTTTAAACGGAATAGCGTGCTCCGTTTACTTATGGCCGCACCTGTACATCCGTGCCTGTATGTGTGCGTATGAGCGCGTGTGTGCATGTATATATGTGTGTGTGCGTTTGCGTTTGCTCGTGTGCGCGTGTGCGCGTGTGCGCGTGTTTGTGTCTGTGTGTGTGTGCGCGTCTCTGTGTGTTTGTGTGTGTGCGTGTGTGCGTGTGTGCGTGTGTGTGTGTGTGTGTGTGTGTGTGTGTGTGTGTGTGTGTGTGTGTGTGTGTGTGTGTGTGTGTGTGTGTGTGTGTGTGTGTGTGTGTGTGTGTGTGTGTGTGTGTGTGTGTGTGTGTGCGTGTGTGTGTGTGTGTGTGTGTGTGTGTGTGTGTGTGTGTGTGTGTGTGTGTGTGTGTGTGTGTTTGCGCGCGTGCGCGCGCGCTCGCATGTGTGTGTGTAGGACGTATCTGTTGGTTCTTAAGAGAACGTGCGAGTGCGGCACTATTTGGTTTAAATGCCAAAAATAGTCATAGCCACTCAAATTAGTCGCAGCACACAATCAAAGATTACAGATTTTTTTCGCGAAATAAAGGGATGTTCATGGGGGATACTTTGTTGGCGCTTTTTTCGGTCCCCCTTATATTTCGTTTCAGTTAATTCTGGCATTTTCTCCGTTCCAAAGAAATCTGATTTTTTTTCTAAATGTGTTCCTTTCCTGCTAGACTTTTTTTTTTCTTTCGAGACAGCCAGATGTTGCACCGCCTTCACTTGGCAGCACCTTTCAAGCTCCCTTCCTCACTATGTCTTCTCTTCAGCCCTACTCGTTCAAGCCATTTTTTTTCGTTGCCATCAAATCTGCTTCTAATAATATCTGCTCTACTACGTCTTTTACGTCGACCGCTACACTTTCACGATTTCCGGGCCGTCACTCTCCAGACTGTCACCACAAATCAAGCCACTACTCTAGGTATCTTCTGACACCGAAACCTTTTCGATGCAGGAACCACTGGATCTGTCTCTCTGCCCGTCCTGTTCATCACATATGCATGATCACAGCACAGATTCATTCCTCCTGCCTCGCACCCGCCCCCTCTGTCTTTTGTTCGCAATTCATCGTGCGCTCAGGAGACGAAGAAGGCGTGTGTGTTCCGGTTGTTGTCGGCATCCAGGCTGACTGACACCGCTCTCGTTCTGGAAGAGGGATAGACACGTACGCCACGTAAGCAGAGAGCCTCTGCACACGCTGAGCTGCATCTAGTGTAAATTCAATTTCGGGGCTCCGATTCGGGTGACCTAGCACCCCGGCGACGGGATCTGACTGTCTGTGCGTGTGAGAGCATGCGACACAAGCGCCCTCCAGTACACACCAGGCCGACGGGGTGAATGAGCGTTCGCTGTGGTGACCCGAAATTCGACCCGGCACAAAGTCACCGGAGCTCGCATTACCATATGTTTCGGGGTTGAGAATTCGAGCACGTCATTCTAAGGTTTCTTTTTATATTTTGAATTTTGTTCTGTATGCATCCGTAACGAGGGATACAAAAGCCCGGAATCTAAACCGACCCCTGACACTCCCAGGTCGCGCACACGTCTGAAACGTGACAAGATGTAAGCAAAGGCTCGAGCGGTTCCTGGGTTGCTTCCGGCTTCAGCGAGCTTATATAAAAGTTTCAAACAGGCCCGTAGGCAGAAATTCAGAAAAAAAAAGCGGGTTCACAGGTCAGGAAAGTGAAGGATGTAGCGGCAGCAAAACGCTTTTTCGAATTCATCTAGCTCTAGGAGTTGTAACAAGCTTGTGAAGCAGCGTGAGAAATGACTGTTAAACCGTGATCTTTTGCAGAATCATCTGCCCATTTTCAGCTGACTTTAATCAAGAGTGTGAACAAACCTGTATTGAACAAAACAGGTTTAATGTGACCTTTGACCTTTAACCTTTAACTCAAAAGCAGCGCAGGTTACTAAATATAAAGTTATTCAAAAAGCAGGTATAACAAAACTTTTTGGTCTGAAGACGCTGCAGCCGTTAACGGAATGTAGTTTACAGGTATTACCGCCTTTTGAAACAAAACACGAATAAAAACTTCCAGGGACACCTAATTCCGTTAGTTTGTAGGCAATGTGATGGCTTTAGCAGAGGTTGATGCCTTTGCCGGAAATTACTTCATTTCTGGTCTGGTGAGGTCACTTCTCTCCAGCCATAGGGAACGCTCCGGCCTCGTGACTTCACTTACCTTAAGCCAATGGGCGAATTTTACGACCGACGACGCATTTTGGCCCTATGAGGCTTTTAATGAAACATGAACTTCACTGCAGAGACAAAATGGGCGGGGGGGGGGGGGGGGGGGGGGGAATAACTTTCTTTAATTGATTAAAAATACGATGCATGAAAAAAAAACCGTGAACGTGATTCAATAAAACCTGGCCACTCTAAGACCCGTTTGTTTTCTCTAAGGTCGCCAATATACATTTTATTGAAGAAGCCTAGCAAGTTACTCTTTCGTATTCGGCACTTTTTCATTTAGTACAGGCTTATAATCTCAAATCCGAACACCAATATGATACCTGTCAGGTGCATGCCAGAATATTTGTTCCTGTTCTCTTCACGACCCGCCGCGGTGGCTCAGTGGTTAGTGCGCTCGGCTACTGATCCGGAGTTCCCGGGTTCGAACCCGACCGCGGCGGCTGCGTTTTTATGGAGGAAAAACGCTAAGGCGCCCGTGTGCTGTGCGATGTCAGTGCACGTTAAAGATCCCCAGGTGGTCGAAATTATTCCGGAGCCCTCCACTACGGCACCCCTTTCTTCTTTCACTCCCTCCTTTATCCCTTCCCTTACGGCGCGGTTCGGGTGTCCAACCATATATGAGACAGATACTGCGCCAATTCCTTTCCCCAAAAACCAATTATTATTATGTTCTCTTCACGAGCTCCGCCTTGGCAGCTGCTATTCTATTCTCCTCACCCTCTTTCTCTAGCATATGGAACTCCTCTCCACTTGCTAGACCCCGAGTGTTGTCCGCTAAGCACGACTACTCGTAAGCATAGAGTTCACCCTAGAAACAAAGGCGCTTTTTTAGCAGCAAACTAGCAGTAAGAAAAAATATACTAATTTCCTTCCTTTAAGAGCACTTGAAGACCGTTGCGATGTTACTTGGCTCACCATGGCGTTCCGCTAATGAACATGAGGTGGCGAAGTCTGTAGGAAGCAGAACGCAAAGAAATGAAAGGAAGTGCACGTGTATTGAGACTACTGCATCCGCTATAAAGAGCCCCAGATGGGCTAAATTAATTCGGAGCCCTGTGCTACAGCGCGGCTCAAGGCCTAAAGGGCAGGTTTGGCGAGATAAAATTCATAAAATTTTGAACAGACAATACGGTCAGCTTCCGAGAAATGCTCGGAAACTCAGACGAGCATCTTCAAGCCGCCGAGAAGCTGACTTCGAAACTGAAGTAGAAACTGCACCCGAACCTGAATTCGGACATGAAACTGGACCTTTCAGAAACATTTCGCAATTTTTCATCTTAACTGTATCCGAATAGTAAGAATCGAACCAATGTCGGCGCCTAAAGAGGAGCTGCATTTCCCTGCGCTTAAAACCACTTGGACGTCGCCGCAGCGATTCGAGCTGGGTTGTAATTGGTATACAGAATTTGCCAGCGAGCAATTCCTTGTCATCCACTCTAAAACAGAATACGCCTACAAGGGAATAAAATGGAGAAGGTTGGCAACTAGCGCTTCCATTTTTAAAAGAGAGTGCGTTAGAGGACATTTTACTCTCTTTCTACTCATTTCCGGTTAGAGTGTCGCCATCTTTCATCCGTTCATCCTGAGCTTCGAAAGGCTCGGCGGCAGCCACGGACGCGCGATGAGCCGGATGAGTCAAGAGAAAGGAAGGCTCGCAATGGCACTTTTATGCACGCGCACAAGAATGTGCGAAGGCGGCCGAGCCGAGGAGGCCGAGCGTGTTGTTAAGGCAGAGCGAGCATCGCTCTAAGGCGCGCTTCGGGGAGTCAAGCAGAGAAAGCAGCCGAGGAAGTTAACTCATTGCCTAGCACGGAAAAAAAAAACGGTTGAACGTGGCAGCACGTAAAGCACTAAAAGCAGCGAGGAACGCCGATCGCGCTCCCCACCTGGAAGCGAAAGGGCTGATGGCGGCGATTTCCGAAGCCAAGAGAGCGGCCAGAGAGTCAAAGCGAACTGTTCCGCTTGAAGAACAGAAGTGGGCGGAAATGGTGGCACGTCCAACAGCCGTCCTTTACTGGAAAGCATTTCATTTTGGAACGTACGCTCGAATGCGAGACGGAGTGGACATTGCTGTACAGTACAGTTCTCTCTTCACCGATGGGCCAGACGCTCAAATTCACTATAGTGAAGCGCTCGTATAGGTTACTCTGTTTTTCGCGCAATCATATCTTTTACTCAAATACACAACCGCAGCCGTCAGCGTTGGACGCTCCGTGACGCAGCCAAGAGACGTCTGCCGAATGCAAAGCCATCACACGCGACGGGACTAATTCATCCGCTTTTTTCTACTCAACTCATTCATCCGTTCTTTCCTCTAAATCGCCTATTCATTATTACACAGCGATAGATAAAAATAAATGATGATGATTTAACGTGGTTAGGTCAGATGCGAATTAGGTGCGCTATCATTTAGAGTTTAATTTTCTCATTGGTCATTATGTACTTTGCAATTATAGATATTTGGTACTCCTTATGCTACACCTGGCACCATGATGCAGCGGTTAAGCAATACGCCACTGCCCTGCGATGGAAGTTGCTACCACCGGTCGCTGTTCCCAAGCAACCATTCGCGACTAATCATTAACTGAACTGTCACCTGCCACGGAGGGCAGTTTGCTGACAATCCGTTGGACATGCTGTGATGACACCACAAGGTCACGTGACCTAGATGGCCCATCTGCCACCCCAGGCGGGCGGCATCCATGCAGCTCTTCAAGTTCGCAGAGGGACCGGATAAATACCGGCGAATTCGGCGAGCGGGGCATCCAGTGATAGCGCTCTCAAATTCCCAGAGAAGCAACCTAGGTGGCAGGTGGGCCACCTAGGCCACGTGAAATTGTGACGTCATCACAACCTGCTCACGATGAGGGACCGCACAGACGAGGGCTAAGTGGCTGAGTGGAAGCTGTAGTGCGAGCGCCCTAAAAATAAAATAATTCGGTGGATTATCTATAGCGGCGCGGTTATCAGGTGCCCTAAAATGCGTAAAGAAGAAAGGAAAAGATGCAAGCTAGTCCTAACGCTTGCCCTGTAGATATCTTCGAGCCCGACTCGCAAGAGTCCCGAGTATGGGAAATTCTTTTCTCATCTACTTCGTTCCATCTTCTCTCCACACGGTTAACGACCTTGAATTCATTCGAAGTACGGATTCGATGCCCACCGACATCATCTCTCATATTCCATCGTCTTTGGCACAAACGCGCGGATTTTTCGAACTAAGACTGACGTTTCGTAATGCAGCCTTTTGCTATGCGGCATAGAGCCATATAAATGCGCTGTTGACGCTGGGAACAATAAAGCGAAAATGTCCCGCGGGAAAAAAATAATAACGTAGAGGAAAATAAGCACAAAGACAAATGTAAATCGTCTTAGAGAAGACGGCACAGCACCCGATGACGACATCGGAATACCAAAACTATTACTAACCCCGTTACGGATGGCGGTGACGGCAGAGCTGAGCATTCCTCTAAAGGCGCTTTAGAACAAAGACCAATAATAAAAAAAAATGTACAGGGCGGGGAAACTATTAAACGCTGCGCCCGTAGGAAGCGGAGGCGGCAAGAAAGAACAGAGCTATCCGCGATATGGAGCGTATTCACAGGGCAAAATGCGTCCTCTGGTACACCGCTTCGCAAATACGGTGCAGTGTTGAGGCAGCTACAGGCCGAGCGTCACCTCACAAGGGTTCGTATTTTGTAACAATTGCATTCGCGAATTCATTCTTTTGCTTCCATTTTTGCCCCCACCCTCGTTAAGGAAGCTGGCGGCTGACATTGCGTGTTTAAGTGCAAGTCGCGACGTCACAAGTCGTAACTACCAATATAAGCAGGGATAAATAATGGACCGGCAAAACACAGCCACAGACTTCTAAGTCGCCCAGCCCCCCCGGCGTGAGGTAGGTCAGTGATTGACAGGAGCCGTAGCTACCGCGTTTTATTGTCCAGCCTCGCTGCGCATGTAGTGCAGTCACAAACGGTTGTACATTTCCTGCATATAATTTTTCGCGCCAACAACTTAGTGAGTTAGATAGCGCTCCCAGCCCCTGCAGTCATCCGACTGCGCCGGCTCTAGACTCCAGAATGTTGCACGGATTTAGCGAGGCGCACTTCAGGGAGAGAGGGGGGGGGGGGGGGGGGGGGGAGGCTAGCTTAAGAGAGAGCCGACGATCCCAAAGCGCGCGTCGCCCTAGCGCGCGAGCGCCAGTAATAAGCATCAAGGACGAGATGGAACGCGATCATAACTTCATTCGTCGTCGACTCTGGTATTTTCTGATTCGCTCAGCGCGTGCGCAACGCATCCGAGCGAGCGAGCGGGCTACTGAACGAGCCGAGGCTCCATACAAAGCGCGCACCGCTTCGAGCGCTGCTGCTTCCGCCGCCTCTCCCGTTCGCGGTGGCGTCGACGGCGCGCAGCATCAGAGAACGGCGCGAATTATTCCGCTCATTTCCGCCGGGGCGTCTTCTCCCTTTCATCGGTCGCTCGCTAGCCCGTGCTCCAAGCGACGGCTGCGTTGTTTCCTGATCGCCGAGCCGTGATGCGGCGGCTCGCACAATTCTCGTTTTCTGCTCCGGCGGAAACGCGTACGCTCTGCTCCCCGGTGTAGTACGTCCTCCGTCGTCATCTGGCTCCCTCCTCTCGCTCTACCTGCAAACTTTTTATATATTTTTTCTTTTTCTCGCTCTTTCCTTCTTTGACGTTCTTTCTCTCTATGTCTCCCTTTCTCCTCTCTGTGGGACCCGCGTGGAGCCTTACCTAGGCGTGCGGAAAGCCCCTCTTTGTTCTCAACGGAAAAATATGCTGGCAGCGCGTTATTAGAAAGGGGACTCGGGGACGCTCCCTCTCGAGGATCGCACCGGCGAGTTGGCCCAGAGACCCAAAGAGGCTAGCTCAACCCCCCCCCCCCCCCTCTCCGGCTGACGGACGGGCGGCCCGTCCTAGTCGGGGCTCAAGTGCCGCCCTGATAGCATTCGCGTGTATGTTTCTGTATTTACATAAACATATATATGGGCTTTTTTTTTCACCAACCGCTTTTAAGATTCTGTCCCCTTCGTACTCTCCGTCTCCATTCCCTAATGCATCGAGGATGGGAAGTGCGACCCTGTGGATATTTCGCCCAGGCTGAAACGAGAGCGACAGGGCGCTCTTAGATGAGAAACTTCGCTCTTGCATGTCTGGCTACGTGTGTCCGAAAAAATTTTGTAGAGGTCTTAAACATTAATTCTGAATTGGTAAAATGACCTTATGGCTCCTGCCTTAATATTTTTTTGTACCGTTAGGTGTCAAGTTAAAAAGAAAAGCTCATGGAAAGGAACTGAGGTCCATTTGAAAATTAGCTAAATAAAAAAAATAGCGTTAGATCAACGCCAGTTTCACCGCTTCAAAAACGCGCTCCCCGCAGCGGCTCTTTACATCAACTGTCTTCTTTTAATACGGCAGGCTGATTTTTGGCTTCATCATGCGCCTTGCAGCACATGGCTTCCAAGAAGCACAAATTTTAATTTAAATGCAGAACAAAGGAAAGATTCCTCACAATGAACGGTGTTTTGTCTATTTTGTTTTCTAGACAGCCTTGGATCTTCGCAGGAGTGAAAATTACGGCCACAAACTCACCCCAAATAATGTGATCCTGACTCTGTTTAAATACGTCACTAGGACGCACGCGTTTATGTGAAAAGTCCCTGTTAGTGGTTACTTGTTCAACATGTGACACCCACTCAGGAAAAAAATTTTTAGTTTTTGCTCTTCGAGGAAGTTTTTGATATTTTCCGTCATTTATCTTTATTTCTGTACAAACTCCTTACTATGGTTAGACTGATGGAGAGATGGCAATTTAGCGATTTAAAATATAAACGACTTTTGCAATACAAATTATTGCACGCATCAAGCAAATCCCTGTAAGTTTTTTACACGATGCTTTGGCTTCGGCAAACTGATCCCGTCGAATACGATACGGGAAAGATCCCCAGGTGGTCGAAATTATTCCGGAGCCCTCCACTACGGCACCTCTTTCTTCCTTTCTTCTTTCACTCCCTCCTTTATCCCTTCCCTTACGGCGCGGTTCAGGTGTCCAAAGATATATGAGACAGATACTGCGCCATTTCCTTTCCCCAAAAAACCAATTATTATTATTATTAAAGAAATAACCACATATACAATTCTGTGCGGGCGAATCAAAATGTTAATAAACAGGTATGTATGTGCTGGATTTTGCTAGCACACCGTGGGAATAAATGTAGATATATGTAAAGTTCTCTGTAGTAGAGAATAAAGAGAGATCTGAATAATATATTTTTTCGCCCACACTAGAGGGGTAGAATATTGTGAGTATGCAACAATTTGGACGGGGAATCGGACTTTGAAAACTTTGGGTATACAAAGCTGATAGCTTTCCTTCGTATTTGTTGTTCAGCGTGTAGGCGTACCGTATTCTCAGTGCGCTTTTCAATGCTGTACGCATGAAAATGAGCACAATTAGGTAAAATGGCGCCCCATCCTAGAAAGCAAACGGTTGCATTTGCTGCACGAACGCCCATCTCTGAGAAAAAACAAGCTACAAGCTAAGCAAACAACAAGCTACGCGAACACTAAGCTACGCGGACAACAAGTGCAACGTGCACGAATAATGGGAGATGAGTGTGAAGTGGATTGATTAGGCACAGGAAATGACAAGAAATGGTCACATATTCACATGCAATCGCGTGTTTTCTTTCTTAATTTCTTGATAAATCTAAACTAAATATTACTTTAGTAACCGCCAGCTACGATGAGGGCGGCCGAGACTTGGCTGTCGACCGATTTTGCGAATAAAATGCGTGGACAATCAATCGTGCAGTGCTTCTCCGATACACAGCGGTGTCGCTGCATATGCCCGCGTTACACCAGCAACACGAAACAGAAGTCGGCGGTGATTGATGAGGCGATCGTTCCGGGAGGCCGCCGACCGAAGCACGGAGGGCTCGGTCCCCGCGGCTTGCGGTCGCTGCCTCAATCTCGAATTTTCGCCAACGCCCTGTGGTCGAGTAACGATTTTTCCCAAATATAATCCCTGGTGCTGAGTCGCTGGCACGTACGCAGTCATTTTTTTTCCTTCTTCGAAAGGGCTTTTCTGTCAACTCCTCGTGCACACGTATACCTCGCTTTCACTGAGTATGCTGCGTACTGTCCTCACAAATGACACTGCACTGACAACAGTGTCGCCAGAATTTTCCCTGACCGTCAATTTCGTCTGATCCTTCTCTTTTTCGCATTCCGTATGCACCGTCTCCATCATCATGAAAGTTCGCAGCTGACGATTCTGGATAGGTTGGAGAAAGGAAGCGGGAAATTCATAAACGCGCGGCGATTTAAGGAAAGGAGCGACAAGTGTTATTAATAATAAAAATAATAATTGGTTTTGGGGGGAAAGGAAATGGCGCAGTATCTGTCTCATATATCGTTGGACACCTGAACCGCACCGTAAGGGAAGGGATAAAGGAGGGAGTGAAAGAAGAAAGGAAGAGAGAGGTGCCGTAGTGGAGGGCTCCGGTATAATTTCGACCACCTGGGGATCTTTAACGTGCACTGACATCGCACAGCACACGGCCGCCTTAGCGTATTTCCTCCATAAAAACGCAGCCGCCGCGGTCGGGTTCGAACCCGGGAACTCCGGCTCAGTAGTCGAGCGCCCTAACCACTGAGCCACCGCGGCGGGGCGTATGTTATTGCAATGAATTCATTTGAGAGCAACTTGTAAATGCCGCTTTCCCCCTGTTCTCATTATTACGTTATTGTCTGTTTTTTGGACATTTTTTTCTCGAGCAGTTATATACCAAGAAGGCCTATAATAAGCCCTAGTAAAGGCCATTACGGACATCGAGCACCAGCCACCATCTGGTTCTAATGGGTGGCGGTGTCTATGTAAGAACCTCCATTCTTTGGTGCTTGGGCGAATGCTACCGCCATAGACACGACGGCGTAGACAGTATTTGCGGTTGCTATATTCGGAACAGGGGAACGGCAGAGCATTTCTTATCATGCGTAAAACCCTACAGCGTACAGTACTTAAGGCTACCATAAGAATTCGACACGGCTAGTGTGTAGTAGTCAAATGACTTTGTTTGAAGAGGCAACTGGCATATTTCATTTAAAGTACACACGTTACAAGTTAGATTCATCAGCTCGATGACAACTGTAACAGCTCAGATTAAAGGGGCAGCGACTAATTACATGTGGAAACATTTCTTTAACTGTGGATTATATACGTAACTTTGTGTTCTGTTTTATCTGATAAATTCACTATTTCTCACGGTAGTCCAAGCTCACTTTGTGTGATGGCTGGAAGAAGCTGATTGGTTGCTGCAGGTTAAAAAAATATTTTTACGCAGCTGCATTGCAGTGAAGCAAGCCACCTTCATCTTTCTACTTAGTTCCTCATTGTTCAACAGCATGACATTCACCTGCCCATAAACGCCTCCTTTTTAAAGTTATTACTTGTTTCAGATTAGAAACCTCGAAGCACTCCTTGCTCCTGGCGGCATAAATATGAACTTATCGCTGGTCCAGGACCGTTGCCCAGGCACACGTTTGATACGTGTTTTGAGCTGCATTCGTCTTGCTCCCAGAACAAGAAATTCATATTTTTGAGAGTGAAGTGCACTGCAGTGTGGAAAATAAATGTGCACAATTCTGCACTTTTCCTGCAACCTTCTGTCTGCCACTTGGGTGCCTCGCCCTCAAGGTTCACTTGGGTACCTAAAGGCTGACCAGATTACAGCAAGGCTAACTTGAGCATCTCGTCCGCGTGGAGCAGTCTCAATGTCCGTACAGCGCACAGATGAGGCACTGCAATAACAAGAAGAATCAAGAAGCCATCTGCGAAGCGTGCTTTCCGCAGTTGAGCAGATCAAGACAAGCACTTCGGCGAATAACGATCGAATTTCTGCTCTTTTTGCTTGATTGTTCTTAAAAACTGAGCTTTGCGCATCGATACTTGCAAGGTGCGCTGCACTTGCTTACTTCCCAAAGCGGTTTCTTAACACGTCTGTTTTCTCAGCAAATTTATAATATTCTTCAAACTCCAGCACGCCGCGAGCATTCACAGCTGCCTCCAATAATCATACAAAGCACTCGTGACTTTTTTTTCAAACTTACCTGTGTAGCAGATATTTCTTCTCCAAACTGAAGCTCCCTTCCCGAGAAGGAGGGTGTAATTTGGATGCTTTTCCACGGTGAAGTCGGTAAAGAAAATGACTCAAATTAATCTTGGAGGCTGTGTGGCCATAGACACCTCGATGGCGTGTTATAGTCAGCTGTATTGAAGTTTGTGCTTGTTAACCGAGCGGTAAGAAGGAATTAATGGCCAGAATAACAGAGAGCTTTTATAGACGTGCTAGCTTGTTTTAAATGTGGGCCGCTTGGTGACCTGCTACGGAGAAAGAAAAGCATCAAATTTTGTTTAGAACAGTAATCAATGCCAAGCTTTTTTGTTCAATGCACAGCTATTGATCAAGAAAGTGTTGATTTCTGGAGCGCTGGCTGCTACTGTACAAGAGCTGCTATTTTTTAACATGCACTTCAACTTGTCCGTTCAGGTCTTTTACGAGCTACATTACCCCCCCCCCCCCCCCCCCCCCCGCGCGCCTTTTTAACTCAAACCTCCCACTGCGGTGCTCTTTAGCGAGAGTCAATATTTGGCCCAAATTTAAGACAAGAAAAACACATCTGCGAAGCTGCAGGAAACGCGGTAAACCGAGATCCGTTATCTATGTCCCATCTTTCTATCAAGAAGAGAAAATATGGAAAAGAACTTCGCACTCTGTCGCAGGTAAACAGGCGCTGTTTATTTTTTTACTGCCTTCTGGCCGGACAAACATCATGTTTGCAATGGGGACACGAAAGAACAGCAGGCGACTAAACAGCTTGCGTGCAGCAGCGCACAAAATACAGCACAACGACATAACAGAGCGGAAGGAAAAAACAGCACGACAACAAAACAGCGCTGCGCAGTACTGTGCAGCGCTGCGAGAAGGGGGAGCTATTGTAGCCATAACCGCAAACGGTAAAGCTTAGCACATACGGCAGCGGCCTTTGGTGTTAACGAGTGCTCTTTTCACTGATTCATTAACAAGGTAGGCTAACACTGAGAAGACAAAATTGATCTTTCCTTTTTTCGTGATATCGTATTTGGGCTTTTTCCTGGCAGATATTGGTTTTGTCGTGTGCTATTCTTTCATGACATCATTTGCAATATCCCTCATCAGAAAAGCCGCCGCGGTGTCCTAGTGGTTAGGGCGCTCGGCTGCCTACCCGAAAGACGCGGGTTCGATCCTGGCCGCGGTGGTCGAATTTCGATGGAGGCGAAATCCTAGAGGCCCGTGCACCGTGCGATGTCAGTGCACGTTAAAGAACCACAGGCGGTCGAAATTCCCGGAGCCCCTCACTACGGCGTCCCTCATAGCCTGAGTCGCTTTGGGACGTTAAACCACCAAAACCTAAACCTTAGCACGGTTGATGCGCAATTGCATGCTTCCTTTTAATGAATGCAGCCAGTAATAAAGAAATTGCGAAGCTTAGGTTTGTGGTTGGACAGCAAGAATCTGACGCCGGTGCTCAAGGTTTGGCCACGAAGTCTATCCGGTCTATGCTTGGCTTCCCGCACGGCTTGGTCTTTTCACTTCTTGCGTCGGCGCTCCCGGTCTGGGGCAGAAAACTCCAGTTGGTTTTGACTTCCACTACTGCAGTACACCAGGGTAGTAGAGAAATCATGTTTAAAAACAACTAATTCTTACAGATGAAGCGTTCGTATCTTCTTTTTAACAAGCTCTATAACATTCCAAAATAAGCTCTAGTGCATTTACTACGTTTTCACTATTTCCTCTTAGGCTTCTTCGCCCCCAACGCGGAATCATTTTGTATTTTTTGTATTTTCTGCATCAAGAGCAGCGCGTATCAGGCGATGACGGAATTGTCTACAAGGCACCTGGAAACGAAGCTGCTCTGTTTGTGCCAGCAGTGGCTCGAATCAGCTCGCGGATAAGGTTTTTTTTTTCTACCGCAGTTCGTCGCTCATAGGAACTGCCTTCCATTCGGTGGAACAGCTCTATTTGCACTGCAAAGAGCAAATAAACATGTTGCAAAATCCGTGTGGCTTAGACAGTAAATTACTGTGTTCGGCTACCCAGACCCAAGTCGTTATGCTGGCAGTGTAATCATGGAGCAAACTGTAGATAAACGCTGCATCCAGAAGGATGTTTTCATGTCAGAGAACTGACAGCAGCTGATTGAAATTAATCCGGAGCATCCAAACCTGAGAAAGGTTGCTCTGTTGTGCGCATTTTTTTTAACCTAGCTTTCATAGTTCCTGCGTAATTTCCTGTTTTATATAGAAGATATCGCTGCTTTGAACTGATAATACAATCCATACAATTGACGCACTATGCAAATTTGCGCTACTCGTTACAGCTGCACTCACCGCCATCATCGGCAATGGGAAGAAGGGTGCGTAGCACAGCAGTTTTAGAAAGGCACGTTGGCTACAACAAGCTAAAAACAAAATGTCTTAGAACAAAACTCAACGAATAGTGCAAGAGAGAGAGAGAGAGAGGAGCAATCGGAATAAGACGAAGATGAAGGGCACGTCCTGAGTGGGGATATGAATGAATGCAAATCCGTTCTAGGCAATGGTGGTGAGGCCAGCCGGAATATCTGCGATTGAAGTCGTACTGTTTCGCAACATCGGCAGCCGATTTCGCGGAGCCTAGTCACTTTCACTGGCAAATTTACATCCTTGCGTTTTATGTTTCGCGAACGCCCGAGCCATTCTAGTGAAGCAGGCGGGTACTTAGAAAAAATTGCACTGTGAGCTTATTTTCGCTCCGCTGCAAAAAAAAAAAAAAAAACGGTCGTCCTCGTAAACATCGCATCCGTGCAGATCGTTGGGCGCAGGCGCTGTTAATGTACTCGGCTTTTAAAAGACGCAGACTACAACAACACAGCCACGCTGTGAGGCATCGGACACTATGCTAACGGAAGTGTACTACCTCGATGCAAAGAAACGCGAACAACCCGGCGCCAACACGCTCCGCTGTTTCAATTTGTTTTCGCCGAACTTTTACTTGGAGTAACACGGACAGTTGAGCGAGTTGGTACATCATTTTAAAGCTTTCAAAAGCGCTTTTACGGGGGACACCAAGAGAAAGAAGACGAAGGACAAGCGCTTTTACTATCAACTGAAGTTTATTGGAAAAAACACATAAGGTTAAGTAGCTCACACAACGCTTGTGTGACGCTTGTGTGACGCTTGTGTGACGCTTGTGTGACGCTTGTCCTTTCTCTTGGTGTCCCCCGTAGCAGCGCTTTCGAAAGTTTTAAAAAGAACTTTTACTTCGGTAATAACAAAAAGGCCCTAGACTCGTCCATGATACATTATAGGACGACTCTAACGTCTTTTTGGCACCAGCCAGGTAAAAGCGCGATGAAAATAAATTCCAAAAGCGGGGCGTGTTGGCGCCGGGTTGTCCGCGTTTCTTTCCATCGAGGTAGTACAGCGAATCGAGATCCTCTCAAAGGTGTTTTTGTTATTATTTTTTAGTGCGCAAGCCGTTATAGTGGCCATTCCCCGCATTTAGTCGTTGCTTTATAGTTTGTTTGTTTGTTTGTTTGTTTGTTTGTTTGTTTGTTTGTCTGAAGCCTAATTTGCCCGTTTCGATTGAGGCGAAACGCTAAGGCACCCGTGGTCTGTGCGATATCAGTGCACGTCAAAGATCCCCAGGTGGTCGAAATTATTCGGGAACCCTCCACCGGATGGCTCCGGAATAATTTCTTCTCTTTTCTTCTCTCCTTCCTTTCTTCTCTCACTCTCTCCTTTATCCTATCCTTTATGGCGCAGTTAGGTTTCGCGGAGATATTTGAGACAGATACTGCGCCATTTCCTTTCCTCAAAAATCAATTTTTAAAGTTTCAAAGCGAAAATGGCCTGGCTTAGCTTATGGTTAAGCCTAGGATGCGAAGCATACGTCGCTTGGCAAGCCGTACTTCTCGTTCTTCTCCCGTTTCTGTGGCTCTTTGTAACTTGCGCTTTGCGGTCTGGCGAGCCGCCCTCACCCTGGCCGACATCTCGCTGCTCAACTGACTCAACGAGTGCGTCGCCTTTTATACAATTGCGTGACGTCAGTATCTCCTAGCGGTAGGAGCGGGAGTTAGGCCGCCGGCGGAGGCTGCGCGTCCGCAAGCGAGCGCACGAGTTGAGCCCAAGCTTTCACAGCTGTTGTGACGTCATATCACGTGGTGCGCCGATGTAGGTCAAGTGGTAGCTACGCGGCCGCGCGCGGCGCAGCAAGGAAGAGCTCGGTTGTGCGGCTAGTATGCTTCGTATAAAAACCGAAATGCTAGCGCACCTCATTTGCATGTGGTCTAACCACATGCAAATGCCAGTACGGCAGAGTATGCTTTCACTTCCATCCGGAGTGTAAAACTTGGAAGTTTAAAAGCATTTCGCAGAAACTAACAGCAATTAAAAAGAAAGCGCAGTATTTGTTTGTTGGACATATGGAAACGAAAATTCCACAAAACAGAATGCTTAATAGGGATGATTAAGTCATCTTATGACTGGAATGCGATAGAGGTAGATTTCACATTTATTCCAGCTTCTGTTGCCACTTCTGTGTGTGTGTGCGTCAGTTTCTTTGCAATCATGTCTGCCAATCAGCCGCCAATCAGCTGCAGTAACATGCATCCGCTATGCTGTGGCGTCATATACAGTAGTTCATTTTTCAGGTTTTTCACTTCGATTCTCTATCTAGGTTGCTGTTCAGAAACTAGGTTACTCACAATCCGGTGGGAAAGTTGTGATGACGTCACAAAGTCACGTGACCTCTCTCGACCAATCATGCTGCCCATCAGGGTAGGTTGCGGTGATGGTTTGGCTCAGGGTGGTTTAACGTCCCAAAGGGACTGAGACTATAAGGGACGCCGTAGTGAAGGGCTCCGGAAATTTCGACCACCTGGGCATATTTAACGCGCGCTGACACCGCACATTACACGGGCCTCAAGAATTTCGCCTCCATCGAAATTCGACCGTTGCGGCCGGGATCGAACCCGCGTTCTTTCGGGTCAGCAGCCTAGCGCCATAACCACTGAGCCACCACGGCGGCTCGCCGGCAGGTCGCGGTGATTCCACAAGGTCACTTGACCTCTCTTGAGTTGGCGAATGTCATGGCACCGAACATCGGCGGTGTTATGGTGCGATGGCAGCTCTAATGCTATCGCGTTAAAACCCTTCTCTATACACTACCCTCAAGGTTAAAATGCACCTGTCACGGTCGCTTCAGTAACGCCCGGGGAGGAACAAATCCATTCAGTTTTTATGCTTCATGACATTTTATATCTTGCGCACCTAACCTGGATCATATTTGTTAACGATTCATTTGTTGGATTTAATTTTCTACCCTTTAATACCTGCTGCCTGTAACGTCACGGCTAATAACTAGGAGCTATTGTCAGTTGCCAGCTTAGGTATAAAAAAAGAACAGGAAAACACTCCAAAAGCAATTGTTAGGGAGTATCCAGCTTCTGTGCTCAATTAAATGACTCACGTAAGGTAATTTAGTTCTTCATCGAGATCAGTGTCCAATAAACGATGCAGCAGTTAGCGAACTGAGAAGTTCTGATGGATGGGTCAACGCATGGGTACATGTTATAAGTGCCATTGCGGAAGAGAAGAGGTGCAAGAAAAGGGTCTTGCTAGTCGAAGTGGCCATGTAAGTTTCTACACGTCTTGCGTAATGGGGCCAGAAAACAGGCTTCAAAAATGTTCACGTGTTTGAAAATGTGCAGGACAGTACCAATAATCAAGGAAGTTTTCTTTTTTTTTCAGAAAAAGTAGCTGGAATGTGTCCTGTGCGAAAAGCTACCGAAGCTGCTTGACTGAGGCCCAGGAGACCTTAACATGACAGTTTCGGCTTACGGAAATGTAGTTAAAGCAACTATGGCACCAGTAATTGCAGTTTTGATAAGTGGCACAAGAGTGCAAAGTGTTAAAAATAAAAAAAATACTACTGCTTTAATAACATGAGTTAAACAACTTATTGCCGCGAATATTTGCAGTGTTTGTTCTTTTACGCCACGCATTAAAAACTGAACTTTCTTTTCCTCGGTCATCCCGGGATCCGCGCGGCGAAATAGGCGCTTCATCTCCTCGACGTAACTGCGGACGGGCTCATTCGGAAGCTGGATCCTGGACTCGAGGAGTCGTTCGGCTCTTTCTTTCCTCACGACACTGGTGAATACCTTCAACAGTTCTCTCTTGAATAGCTCCCATGTCGTAAGGGACGACTCGTAGTTTTCGTACCACGTGCGTGCGGAGCCATCCAATGAGAAAAAAAAGATTAATACATCAAACGCCACCAATATTAATAAATGGAGCACAAAACACAAGGAAGAAACTAATCGAGAAAAAACTGTAACCAGAACATCATAATTACAAATAAATAGACCTCAAATGTCTTCAATTTATTCTTAATGTGTGCCTGAATTTGTGTGCCTGAATGCGCAGATATGTGCAAGTGAGCGGTGGAATACTGGAAAGCGATCCCTTGTCAAGTTGTCTTCAGTGGCTTCGCTAAAACGAGCTTGGGGTCATAACAGCGAAGGTACTGAGTACAATGACAAGTTTTAATTTGACGCACAAACAATAAAACATTTTTACTCGTGTGCATGTGCACATCCAATTTTATGTTCGGATTACAAAAATGGCTCCTGCGAACTATGTACTGAGTGCGGACAATGAGAAAAAAAAAACAGCCGAAATTGAGCCTTCTAGGCTACACACGTGTGCGGATTGTGTAGCGAAAATTACATTATTTACTGCTCGCTCACTTTCTTAACACCACAAGTGACGGTGTCTTAATTACAGACTGCCGACGTCTGACTACTGGGATGAAGCCTTCCTTTCAAGAACCCTCCTAGGAGACCTCAATAAAAACTGCGAAATAAAAGCAGAAATGAATCAGTGCTTCAGTATGACGTTCTTGCGGGCTAAGACGTCCTTGCGCTCTTGCGACCTTTCCGGAATCACTGAGAATGACGATAATGTTCAGTATCTGACGAATTTAATGCTTGTGGGAGAGGAAATCAATGCAGAGGTACAAAAATTTCGGAGGCTCAGGGGTAGCTCTCTGTCCGATAGTGTTCTGGCGACTGTATGTGATCCCTGAAGGTTATCCTCAATTTGTATGGCTACCTGAAGTACAAATGATGCTCGGCAAGTGCTAGGCTCACCTAACCTCAACAGGCCCTTAACTAATACCCAAAGCCAGTGCGACCCAAATAGGTGCTTAAATAGAGCTTCGGTGGAGGCTAGTTGGTCCCACACCTCCAATTCACGTGTTCCCTGTGTGATTCGTAAAACCCCAAGAAAGGAATGAGAAATACGTGACAATCTGCATATTTACACTTCGTACATCCGAGCGAGACGAACGATCTACATTTCCCGACAACTGTCTTCAGAGAGTGACAATGCACCATGTGTCCTTCCTCGAAGTGAGTTCCTTTCCTTCGTCTTCGACAAAGTCCGACAGAACAGCGTCCCAGGGTGTGTGCGCGGAGCGGCTTCTCAGGGTCCCCGAACGCTTCTAAAGCTCCCCGTCCTCAAAAGTGTCGCCGCGAGCGGTATATATATACACCCATCGTCCTTGCAGCAACAGCGGCAGCAACAGCGGCAGCAGTGGCAGCAGCCAACTCCAGCACACGCCGCCCCGGGGCCTTGCTCGGCGCCTATCTGGAACGGGTACGCTTGGCGCGTGCGAAGCAAACGCGTGCTTGCGCGGGCGCCCATATGCGCTGCTCGGCTAAAGCCTCTCTCTTTGTTTGTCTGTATTTTAATCCAGCCCCCCACCCCTGCATTTCAACACAGCGGTACGCGCAGGCGCGAGGCACCGGAGGGCTTGGCTCGGGAATTGCTCAAGGAGAGACCGACCGGTAGGCTCGTTAATTACGGCCGCCTGCAGTGGTCATTCATGGGGACAAGTGCCGGCAACTGCGCGCATTCCGCCGGCGACGGTGGCAACCACGACGGGGCTCAGTGATTAATCCCCGCCGCGCGTGCACACACGCACGCACCAACGTACAGGCGCCATTGCGGCCGTAGGCGTCGGAATAAGGCCTCAACCTGGCCGCCGGGTCGCCCCGGGGAATCTGGAAGCAACGACACTGGGCAGGCCAGGAAGGCGCTTAACCATGCACCACCGCCACCGCAGCCATTCCGACCCCCCGACTCCACTTTCTCCACTCTCCCGAAGCCGTTTCTTTTCTCCTTCTTTATTTTCTTTTCTTCTATCGCGGCCCGCCAACTGATGGGCTCAGTGCAGCTGACTATTTCTGTAACAACCAACGTCCCTGAGCGTGGAAAAGTTTTTGCTAGTAGGCGAAAGATCGGTACGAAGCAGAAGAACAACGCAAAGTCATTGGTCTCGCCCTGACCGCCGCCGAGTCAAAAGGGATTCCGGCCGACGGTTAGGGAAATGAATGGGGGTTTAGGCTATAGCCTTCTCCCACGTCATTTTTGACGGGTGCAAATTAAAGTTATCTCTCTCTCTCTCTTGCTAGTAGGCGTGGTTAGCGCTCGCGCGCGCATTAGTTTCACGGCGGCAAATTTTATGCGGTACAATTCTTCCATCCCTTTACGGACGTTAACCCTTTGACGAAAGGTTTTGCCTCCACAGAGCAATCTGCAAACTACTCGCGGGACGTTTTCTGCTCGCCACTAATCCCAGGGCGGTAAGCTATTCGTAAAAGAGAAAAAAAAAAGTACGGCGGCGGTGGAAGAGGATGAAAAGTTAGCTGTCACTAGCTATACTGTGCTTTGATTTTGTTTTTCTCAGTCAATTATGTTCCCTCTGCCGTGATGCTCGTCCATTAGCACCGGCGCGATGGAGAGACTTTGGGATTACGTTAGGCTTCTTCAGCGCGTGTCAGAGCCTCAGTGCGCGAGAGCTCCTCCCCGCGCTCCGCGAAACTCGGTCGCCGTGACCGTGCATCTGTGGCATGTGCGGGCAGTGCGACGAACTTTACCGATCGGTTGCGAAAGGAAGGAATGAAACCGGCGCTAACGCTGCTTTTTGCGATCGAGAAGAATAATATGTGAGAAGAGAACATCACGAAAGGCCTTTGACACGTCAGGCGCCTATCAGCTCGGTCATCGACGATCGAAGCCGACGTACCTCCCATTTTTATTGCTGCATTGCGCATATGCGCAAGCACTTTGAACCGAATATGCACTTCTACTAAGCGCCTGGGCGGCCAATGCATGTGAGAGAAATGTCAAGGACGGTCGCCATTTTATACAGAAAGTAGTGGAGTAGGTGTGGAAAGCGGGAAGAGAGATGGGAGGGCATGAAATATGTTTAAGTAGAGTTTAAAGTACCAAAGCGGCACAATTGGGGTTGCAGTAATAATTGGAACAATTTTGTTCACCTGATGACCTATAGTTTGCATGAACATTGGGCAGCACGCTGATGTGTTTGCCTTCTGCTGTTGTCGCGGCCGGGAATAAATGCCGCCATTTTGGGCTTAGCTGCCACACGCAACAGCCACGGCGGAGGAAGGCAGAGGAAACTAGTACCGCTAGCGAGATACCACAAAACTGTATGCGTTTTGTCGAGCATAGATTGGAAGCATTCTTACTTTCACCAAAGCGTATTCCTCACGAGGGATCTCATGTAAGGTAAGCTATGGAAAAGAGGAGGATAAGGATAAGTCAGAAGTGGGATATTTATACAGCGACTGCTGTTAGGGGCACGCTTCCCGTCTTTTTGGTGTCGGTGTCGGCGTAACACATCAGGCGCGACGCGTCACGCTGCTTTGTCAGAACAGAATGACGTCATGCGTGACGTCATGAGAACACATCAGTCTGGTTAGAATGTAGTGACGTCAGGCATGAAGTTTTGACGACGCTGCAGGCTGATTGATATATCACTGATTGATCCGAGCACAATGACGTGACATCCCGAGGCATTTACAAGACCTTGCCCGTGACGCGAATGCAAGTGTAGCGTCATAAATGAAGCAGACATTCGACACCCGTACCCAGAGCTACTGAAAACTTATCGGCATTTTACACCCCCATAGCTGTTGCGGAAATTAGAATTACCTCAGCGGTAAACGTCCAATAATTTTTTTCTTTACTAACAAAGCTGTAGGTGTACATCGACGCTTTCATACTCAAGCCAAGTTAACGAGTTGAACCACCAGCTTTTGAACGGCAGAGGGTAGGCAAGGACTCAGTGAGAAAGTTATGCGGCGTGTAAGGAAACTCGGAATTCCGGAGAGGACTATAGGATAATAGGTACTAGTAGCGATTGCGGCCGCATCAAAATATTGATATTAGTGTAAGATCACTGCTTAGTGGGTTAAATGTTTCATCTGTTGCTTACGATCAAACATCACGAGAGATGAAACACAGATGGTAGAAGAGGCCCTACTTGCTTTAGAATGCATGACGTCTAAAAAAAAGAAAAACTAAATAAATGCAAAGCACCAGATAATGACAAGTTTATGTAATGCGATACCTAAAAGGAAACATGAAGGCACTTGAAAATGGAAAATGCAAAGGTACAGGCTAACGACTGCCACAAGAAAAGGCACAGTGCCTGCTTGCTTTACAAAGAAGTAGAAAACAAAAAAATATTTAAAAAAGAAAAAGTAGAATATATAAAAAGGAGGCGATACTCCACTTAATTTTCTTGGTGGTTCTAAGTCAAATTTCGAACCAGGATTCATGACACGCGGAAGTCTGGGTACGAAAGTTAAGCCTGGTTGTCAGCGTGCGTCAGTAAGAAACACTGGCGCTGCGACATCGTTACTTCTTCATGTTATGCATCATCTTTCTTTGTAATGTACGAATTCACCTTGGAAAATATAGCCTTTATTTATCAGAGCTAGGAACGCAATCGAAGCTTTCATTTCCATTAAAGGAAGTGTCGATGTAGATGATTTTTTGAAGTAACACTACGTAGGGTTACGAGCAATGAAAAACAAAAATCTGCACTGTGATTGAATGGGCTCTACAAAGTCTAATAATAGCCCCAAAAAAGGTACCACTGATAGAATTGAGTAGCTTTTAAATCTGAAAGAAATAATATGGAGGAATATTTTTCTGCTTAATTTACCTTCTGCTATTTTTAAAGCAATATTACAATCATTTGGCTAAATAATACACCGAAGTCCGTCTTTGAGAGTTTGAAGATGGTAACCTTAACGTAATCTGTGAGTGCAGTCTGTCAGAATAAGAGCCGTAAACAGCGTGAACGGAACGACCGCCTCTTTATTGACAGCTACGGTACTGGCGAATGTGCACTTCCGTCCAGAAATTAGTTTTCTAGTGCCCTATTGCCCGAACCGCAGTAACAGCTACGAGGTTCTCTAGCGAAACGTAGTACCAAGTAGTGCCATATCCCCTTAACTACCAGAGCTTCCAAAGAAACTCGGGCGAGAAACGAAGTAGCGTATCCGTAATTACAATTTTTCTGCATATATGGCGGACTCCTCCTCCGTACGCGCATTTTTCCAAGCGGTACTTAGAAGAGCCGACCGAATCCCGACGCTCACCAGCATCATTCATTCATATCATATGCCCCTATGCTACGACAGGGAACATCCGCCGCAGAGGAGGCGCTCTGATTGTTCGATTGTGCCAATCACAGCTGCTGGCTGCGGCTGCCGAGGTCACGGCATCCGCTGTCCCAGCCCCAACGAGGCGGGAAGCATATGCCCAATCTACAAGATCACCATATGATCAGCCGGGAACTGTTTTATTTTGTTTTTGTTTTTTCGCTGTACGACTTGTAAAACCCTTCAGGCCAAGGGCCTACATGTTTTGCGCTACAGGTGTATAGGTGTCGTATCGTGTCGGCGCCATCCATTCGCCAGCGTAACGCACTCAAAGTCCCTAAACAATTCGACTGACATTAGCATCTCGGACTGCTCGAGCTGTCGGTGACATTCGCATAATCCCAAACGTAATCGTCCCTTCCCTTTCTATCTCGCTGCTTTAGTGGATTCCCTCTCCTTCGAGCAAAGCGCATGAAGCCGGCGTTATCGTTTACCGAATATGCTCGCGTGCGCCTTCAGGGGCTGGAAAATCACATCACCACATCACACGTGCCCGAACTCCTGCGCACCAGCATTTTCCCTTCATGCACCCTCAGGGTGGCTGTGCCTCATCCGTGGGAACTGCACCCGCCCGTGGCCCTCCATAGGAGCAGACGGCGGGAGATCGCGCGCTCTTAAAGGTCGCGGGTGGCGATATTTCTCTCCCAGACGGTTGTCTGCCAGATAGAATCGTTACGAGCGATTGCAAAGGCCGAACCACTCACGTCTGCGACGAAGAACCGCTCACGTTCCTTTCTTTTTTATTCGTCTAAATGCGATAGTGAGTGAGTGAGTGAGTGAGTGAGTGAGTGAGTGAGTGAGTGAGTGATTGATTGAGTGAGTGAGTGAGTGAGTGAGTGAGTGAGTGAGTGAGTGAGTGAGTGAGTGAGTGAGTGAGCGAGCGAGCGAGTGAGTGAGTGAGTATGTGATTGAGTGAGTGAGTGAGTGAATGTGAGTGAGTGAGTGAGTGAGTATTTGAGTGAGTGAGTGAGTGAGTGAGTGAGTGAGTGAGTGAGTGAGTGAGTGAGTGAGTGAGTGAGTGAGAAAGGATGACCCTTACAAAGGTGGCCTTAGACCGTGGTCAAAAATGTTTCCTCGTTTCAGTTACTGGTACGCGACGAAATGAAAAAACAGTACAATCAAATCGGAGCTGTTCTTTACTCCAATGTTTTCACCCTCGCAAGCAGTCATGGATGGTGAAGACGTCTCTCTGCCACGAGGAATCCAAGGTCCTTTTCGATGATGCAATTGAGCACAAGTGTTGTCCCTGAAAGAGCTGGACGTCAGGAACAACATTTGTGCGTTTTCGTAATGTATTACGTCGCCTCCAACGCGTCCGTCCTTGCGTTTGGGCGCCGGCAATAGTACATCGCCCGCATCTTGCGACGAAGGGCATTTTAGAGTGCTGTCAGAAGATGCTTGCAGTACTTTTTAACAACAACATACCGCAGCATCTAGACCACTGTCTTGACAAAATAGAGACGAAAGAGGCCCTCAACAGCGTTAAAACCATTATCTATAAACGTCTATGACATAATCCAAATGACATAAGAGCAGTTAATGATGTACGGCATTAACAGCACCGAAGAATTTATTGCTAAATTTAAAATTTCTCAATCATAATCAGCTTGTAGTGTTTCTTTGAACGTACTGCCGTGATCAAAGGAAGCAGACGAAACAATAAAAATAAGAGAACACAAATTTGTAAGCCAAATCCCCGAGCTGTATACCTGCAGACTATTCCCTTGCATTTTATTTAGAACATATTCTTTGAAAATAAAAATGGAGCGCCCTCGCTAAGTCGCATTGAGAGAAACGTCATAGAACGAGCAATATGAACGCGTACGCAACACTAACTTACGAAAATTGCCACGTTTTGATATAGTATGAATTTTACCTAGATATTTAGGGAAACATGCCTTCAGAACTGCTGGTCGCGAAAATTCCGGAATGTTCAGATAAGCGAGGGAGGATCTGCAAGGAAGCACCTAAAAAAAAAAAAATTAACGCTATATCAACCAATAGGCCTCTTCTCCGCTTTTGATTCGATACCTAAACTTAACAAACACAAACAACTGATGGAGATGGCAGCCAAAACATCTGTTAGCACCAATCATTATTTCTCCACATTGTTCTAAGCGAAAAATGCACTTTGTGCAAAATTTACATTGAAAATTGTCAAAAAAAGTTCACTTAAATTTCCTGGCTAGTTTACAGTAATTTAAAGCATGAGCTCTAAATATGCATGTATTTTAATGTGTCTATAAATGCAATTTATGCGACAATCTAAAATTTACGTCCAAAAGCAGTTTCCATAGTGACTTCGTGGTATTGTACCCTTATCACCTTGACCGCTGAAAGGGTTCAAAGCAGAGCGTATGCAATGCAACTTACTACATACATGAAGGTGAAATGCAAAAAAAAGAATGATTTTATATTACGCATATTAACACACTGATTGCACCCCCAGCTTTATTGAGGGCAAAAACAAAATTAAACGTATTGTGGACATGACACTGAAGCAGTGAAATCGGGGACCGTCTTGACGACTATGAGGTGTTTTTTTTTATCTACGCCTATACTAATAGTTATCCCTGAATTCGGTTAATCTAAACAGCATGAAGCACCCACTAAATTCTTACAAAGCAGGCTGTAGAGCGCGGAATGAACATCTATTGGCAGGATTTGCTTAAAGCAGCTACCCCATATTTCGAAAACGCTTACTCGCAGCCAACAAACCGCGTAAAATATTGCCACGAATATTTGCAGTGTTTGTTCTTTTTTCAAATCTACCGCCACACCACTTGTTGAATGACGCCACGCGCTCAAATTGGTCCAACCATTCTTCAGGGTCTTCGCCTAGGGATCCATTGAAAGTTAACGGCACCCGCGGCTGCTGCAGTATGATCGGTGTGAACATCTTCGGCGAGGTTGCGGTGCTCGTAGCAGCGTATTTTCGCTGTCTGGTGCGGTCCGGCAGTTTCCCGAACTCAGGCTCCTCTCCCTGGAGACGTCGGCTGGCTCGCTGAGCTGCTGGTTCGTCCTCGGGTGTGAAGCGCTTAGGGCTGGGTTCACGACTTGAAGGGGGCGTCCGGAACATGGAAGGCTACCCAGCGACGCCGCGTACGACCAGAAGTTGTCCATGTAGTCCGTCTGAAGCCGTATTATGCGCGTTTAAGGCCGCTGCATTTTCATGCTCTATTTTCGCGAGATCCGTTATTTTGTCTTACTAGTCGCATTATTTGTTTTAATGCATCGGGTCGATGCTTCTTTGTGAGGGGAGTAATGCCGCGAATATTTGCAGTGTTTGTTCTTTTTTCAAGTCGGCCGCCACACCACTTCATCGCTTTGTTTGAGACGCAAGACGCGACTAGATTTATCTCGATTGATCACAGCCTTGCAGAGCTGATTCTACGTTGTTCCGGAATGTTCTAGTAACTTTGCACGCTTTATCTCGAAAGTTCGCTATCAGCTCTAAATTGAGCACGGCTGACAGCGGCGGGCATTCTGTTCGACGACCGCCGAGCACGCTTGTCGCTTCGCCGCCGCTGAGTGATTCAGTCCATTTTGGGTGAAAGTCAGCCCAATAAACAGTTTTGTTTTAGAAGACCCTTTCGTCCGTCTTCATCGCTGCTTCGACTGCCGTCACCACTACGTGACAATATGAAATGTATGCGGCAGTAGTGCAAGTTTTGAAGGTTATACGTGAGGAGACTTTTCTCTACCAGCCATCAACATGTAGGCAAAGTTTGCACGGCTGCAGTCTTGCGCTCTTGTGCGATTTCGCTTGTCTCGTTCTGAAGGAGAAAGAACACTCGGAATAAACCTTCAACTATACGCAAAAGAGTTGTGTCTCTCTTACCGCTCAAATGTTGTTCATGGGGGCCTGAATAACTTTTCCGTTCGTTGGTATGACTCAAGAATGAGTTATTTGTTGTATGTGACCTGCAACGAAGCCATTTCGATTTCAATCCCAGTAAACTCACTAGCGCTTTTTACGCCCTGAGCTCACTCTACTTAGGATACCCTGTATATCCAGAGCTGCATTCTTTAATTACAGGAGAAATAATGAGCACGGGAGAACGTCTTCACATTAAAGTGACATTGAGGACAATTCCATCTGTTTCGTTCAGTAAAAGTTCATTCTCTATCTCTTTCTAGCTATCCGGTAGCAAACGACGTACATATCGACGAGAAAATTAAATTTAAAAATATTCCTGCCAGTCGAATCAAACTGGTGACGTCATTACCGAAAAGTACGTGTCATCGTATTGAAGTGAATGGTGGTGCGGCCTAGCATCTCCGTACCCAAAAATCGGCGACGACGCACCATATCCTATATACACATACTATATAAACTCGCGAAATAAGCCAATGGAGGCGACCCCTGTATTTCGTTTTTTCTTCTTTTCTAGTTTATAAAAGCTCTGTTTTTGGTGAGAGTGGTGTCTGTAAAGATAACGCGATGCCCTGTCGATATCCGAACTCCTGTTTGTCCTCAGTGTCCCTTAAACTACACACCGCTTCGTATATTCATAGAAGACGTGACATACGGGTTTCGACACGACACGATTGGTACACAGTGGCCTACGAAAATCGAATCTACTCTGAATTGCAAATACAACTCGGGGCATCGCTGGTCGAATCGGGCTAGTGCGTATCGATGTCGTGCCAGCAGACAATCCGGGCACATACACGCCGGATTACTCGCTTGCTCTAGGCGCAGTCCGAAACGTATTAGAAATGATACGCATCCCTTCAACCAGGCAGGTCATAAATGATTTCTGAGCTGTCCCGATTATACTCGTGCAAATGCCTTCCGTATCATGCACAAACAACCCGTTCGAGCACACAGTTGCTATTGACGCTGGCGGCGCTTCACTGTTTTCATGAAGCTGCATGTTTGTGCGACATTCTTTAGCTTGGCGCGGACAGTTTGTGTGGCGAGATTCATAGATACTGCATGCAGTTTATTTACATGAAAGCTGTATATAGAGATTGGAATAAAGCTTTATTTATATATTGAATTATTTATTTGTTTGTTTATTTATTTGTTTGCTTATTTAGCAAATACTGCCGGCCTGGATTACAGGCCTTAGGCAGGAGTGGGGTACAGACATTATGATAAAAAAGGGAAGTATATTGCAACGGAAGTAGCAACCGAACAGAGTCAAAACCAGAACGTACAACACAAAATTGATTGCAAAGGCAGAGAACTGGCAATGACATCGAACCAGGCAACAAACGAAAGCATTAAACTGGCCCAAAGCAGGGATACATATGAGCCCTATGCATCATTCAGAGCTTGTAAAAATAAATTCACCAATTCGCAATTATTGTTTCTAGTTGCTGAGAGTACGAATAGCAAGAAGTGTGCTTTTTTCGCACACAGATCACCCAGTTTGTGTATATTAATGCTAATAAATAATAAGAAGCGGCATTTTATATTGAAGATATGATAGCTGCACGTGACGAGAAGCTTGACGCCTGCCTTTCTTCATGTGCAGCAATTCAAGGCAAGTCTCATGTTCAAGTTTATTTTTTCATGAGGTTAAAGATTCAGCTCCCTAAATACGCAATTTCAGTGACAATGTTATTCATTTACACAATGTTAATCAAGCACTTTCGCTATAAAAGTAACTGAAAGCTGAAAGACGAGCGCATAGCGTTTATCTATGGCATCTTGAAGTGAAAATTTTGAGCTCAGTATCATTAACAGAGCACGACTCTACGCCAGCAGTACCTTCTTGCGATTGACTGACTGCACAAAAAATACTCCTTTAAACTACTGAAACCAACGGATGACTTAAAATCTTCGGAGAGAGCAGGATGGGACAACCAGAGTTAACCCGACATTTCTAAAATATCCAAAATCCGAGAGTTTTTGCGTAAATTATGAACAATGCGAGGGCTACAGATTATTTCGCAAGGAAAACTATTCGGCTGAAAAAGGCGGGGGCGAGAAGATGAATGGGATTGTCAATGATGCATCAATTACGCATTGATGCCGCCAACGCCTCATATATACTAGAAACGAAACTGCGCGCTGTTTGCTGCGCGGCAGAGTAACTTTCGTACACTGCCGTGCATTATGAGTGTGTGTAGTGTTGATTATTACCCGCGACTCTTAATTAAACTGCTGTTATGTTAGAGCAGGAGCCAGCTCACCAGGATACAAGCTGACAAAACCAAACAACAAGCCAGTGGTCCTGGCAAGCTCAAAGCGTCTCCAAATTATAGATCCATTGCTTGAGCTAGAGTTGCGAGTAAGCACAGAAGTATCGTTGCACTGAACAATTAATTTATGAAGCCTGCCTTCATTACACCATGCACGCATTATTTCATGCAAAGCTGCAGTTGCCTGGATGATCCGTTCATGTCGCTCTCATTTTTACTTCCCTTTGCTTTGTGTACTCGCGTCTCGACAACACTGGCTTCCATTTCCTGACTGCTACGCAGCTGGCTTTCACTGACCTCCTTATAGTTCTACACTGCCTCCTTCAGCCGTCGTCATGAAATCATGAAATCAGAAGCTAATGAATGAGAAAAAAAAAGCCAAGATTGAGGGGGGTATAAAGAGATTAAAAAAATGGGATGATTTTGCAGGAAATACAGTCACCCTTAAGGCATAAGCGACGGAAGCAGTAAACTGCAGCACATACCAGGAGAGCCGGCTTTGAATACCTTGCCGCAGTCATGGCTGCGCGAGCGCAGGGCGACCAAAGAATAAAAACAAGTCTTTGCATCATACCCAGCAATTCTCGACAAACGCATTTTTAAGTGGGAAACCACTTATGAACGCACTTTTTTCATATAATGTAATATTTCACTAAAACAATCAGTATATCTGCAGACCACCCGACGGAAGTTTTGATTTTTTTTTCTAATGACGTTTTTACTATCGTCCAAAGCATTCCCAATTTATTTTCAATGGCAGTCTTAACTGTTCGATGCGACCAATGGAAATATATTAAAAGAAAGATTTTGCTACATATCAGAAGAAGGGACCATTACCTCCAATATTACCGTCAAAGTATCTTACATTCTTGAAATTTTCAAAATTTTTGTCCGAAATTGCTGGAGATGTTATGTTTTGCCAGCATAAGATTGCAGTAATGTGTGTTAAATCATTTTAATCTACGAATTTATATGCATGAGCAGCCGTGATGACCAGAAATATATTTTTTGTTTTTATTTTTGTCATCGAATCATTTCTCTATACGCATTTTCAGTCTGAAAGCATATAGAGTTTCCTTATTGTACTACAGGCAGGCGCGTTGCAACACAGGACAGACTTTA
Source organism: Amblyomma americanum (assembly GCF_052857255.1). Classification (NCBI taxonomy): domain Eukaryota; kingdom Metazoa; phylum Arthropoda; class Arachnida; order Ixodida; family Ixodidae; genus Amblyomma; species Amblyomma americanum. The sequence continues at coordinate 153,636,553 of NC_135499.1, read as the reverse complement.
CAAATTAATTACCCTATTCGGTCGGTGATCATTTCGACTACTCCAAGCGAAAGCCGGCCTAATTTGCTGGTGGGAGTGACCGGTCCGCCGCCCTGTGACGCCGTTTGCGGAGGCGACACCACTGGCCTGGAAACGGGCTGGCGGCCGGCGAACCGCTCCTCGGATGCCGGCATCCTTCGACGCGGGCGCGGCCAAGGCAGAGCTGTTCTGAATGACTTGCCGCGTCCATGACAGACAATGCAAGCGACGTAGGCAAAGCGTAACTAAAACAGAATGAAGGCTCGCGGAAAGCCGACTGAAGGACAAGAGAGAGACAGACAGACAGCAAAGTAGGAAATCGAAGAAACTGACAGACACCGCCGTAACGGCCTCCTCGGTCACAATTCAAGGGGGCGAAAAAACGACGCGGGGGTCTCCGGAACAGCTTAGCGAACGAAAGCGAAGGTGTCGCTCGAGTCTGGGTGTCCGTGTCTGCCCGCAGCGGCGAAGGATCGTAGGTCAAGGATCGAACGGAAGGGGTGTCCTGGGCGTGGTTACCGGAGAGTGGGAACACTGACGAGGTATCCAGCCGGTGGACCGACGGACGACGGTGCAGGGCGAGCGCGGGACCAAGGCCGTCGCGCCTCCGAAAGGGTCGACCCCGATCCGGGTAGCCCCGCCGGGGGGTACCCGCATGCTGCTGGAGTCCCACGGCGCCGCCGCACGTGCGCTGATCACTTCACGGCCGCGTGACAGTACACCCTGAAGGCGTGGATACCGACCCAGCATTACCGGGCCCCTTAATTGCATGCAGCACTGTCGACTGCCGGCGAACTGCTACACTGCCGCACTGCGATGTGGAGCTTCGGGATGGAGCCATATAAGATTAGCATTCACTGAAAAGTGTATAGACTGTGTTACTTTCTCCAGATAGTGTAGAGCTTAATGAGCTAATTTAGAACGTCATGCAAGATCCAGTAAGAAACGCTGAAGTCGAAGTGAGGCGGTATTTTCGAACTTCTTCACGTGAACGTGACCTTGCACCGCTTCTGGACAAATGTGATCCGCTAACTTGCAACCCTCGGCGCAATTTCTCATGGACGCGATGGCGGGAGTCCGTGCCTTTGTGGATCCCATGAGTTTGCGCTGATCTAGAGCGGAGTATACGCACCCACTTTCCATATTTTTCTCTCCTTGAGGTGGAATGTTTGCGATTGGAACGCGAATGCGGTGACGTTCAACACTTTAGCAACCTTGGCGACTTTTTCACCTTGTAGTGCAATAGCTGAGAATCTTAACGCTTGACTACACGGTACGTGCAGAAGAGGAGAGACAATAACAGCGCATATCAGTTATGTGCGCGCGTATTGTTTGTTTTGAACTCTATGTCCCGTTTTTTTTTGTGTTAATTTTGGAGCCATTGGGAACCAAGTAGCCCAACTTCACGTGCTGACGAAGTTAGCACTTACTGTGGGAGCTTCAGCCTGTCACTGTGAATGCGCTCACCGTCTCCTCCCCAGTTTGTATTTCTAAGCTCTGAGTAATAGCGGACCCGAGTTTTTGGACAATACAACACCCGGACAGTTCGGGACTAAAAATCTCTCCATACAACAGATTGCATTAACAACTTACGACTAACACAACCTCTGAAACCACCTCTTTTCTTGCAGGCAGAAACACAGAGGTACACCCTATGCGTTCTTTCTAGTGAAAAGAAATTCTGTTTATCCTCGCCGTGAACTAGTAGTAGTAGTTGTAGTAGTTAGGGGTTAGTGGAGCAGCGACAACAGAGATTGGTCGGTCCGTCGGTCGGTGCGTCCATCTTCCCCTCAGTCAGTCAGTCAGTCAGTCAGTCAGTCAGTCAGTCAGTCAGTCAGTCAGTCAGTCAGTCAGTCAGTCAGTCAGTCAGTCAGTCAGTCAGTCAGTCAGTCAGTCAGTCAAGTCAGTCAAGTCAGTCAAGTCAATCAAGTCAGTCAAGTTATTCATTCAGTCAGTAAAGTCAAGTCAAGTCAAGCCAGGCAGTCAGTCAAGTCAATCAAGTCAGTCAAGTCATTCATTCAGTCAGTCAAGTCAAGTCAAGCCAGGCAGTCAGTCAGTCAGTCAGTCAGTCAGTCAGTCAGTCAGTCAGTCAGTCAGTCAGTCAGTCAGTCAGTCAGTCAGACAGACAGTCAGTCAGACAGTCAAGTCAGTCAGTCAGTCAGTCAGTCAGTCAGTCAGTCAGTCAGTCAGTCAGTCAGTCAGTCAGTCAGTCAGTCAGTCAGTCAGTCAGTCAGTCAGTCGTCAGGATAACTTTATTCTGGAGTGACGTTATGACTCATACACGCGAGGGGTGTATGAGTGAACTGTGGTTAACATGTTTTAAGTTGAAAAAAAGACATTAGATAGGGCTAAAATCATCTCTCGCCTAAAATGTGAATAGTGTAATTGAAGGATGCAGTGTTTAAAAGAAATTTAATAAGACGCTGAAGTTGAATAGGTCGTTCACCGCCAAATAAAAACACAGGGTGCAGCGGGATAAATTCTTGGTAAACCTCGCAAAAATAACGACGTCGTTTTATTTCATAAAATCCGCATGAGATTAAGATGTGCAAGACTGAAAGCGCGCATCTATATCGATCACAGATAGATGGGTCCATGCTTCTTTAAAGGAATTCTTGCACTAGACGTGTGACCAGTATTCTTAGCCGTGCAAGAAAAACTCCCCAAAAGTGGTCTCCGAACCCTGCCGTGAAAGGGTGATGGTGAAGAGGGAAAGAAAAAAAACACACTGAATAAACGCGGACCACCGGAAACGCTGCATCGAGTGAGAGCAGTGCATCTGCGACTAACGAGAGGTGCACTGCACGGAAGGCGGACGCGGAAGGCACCAGACTCGATCAGCGCTGCACAGCCCATTTGTTGCTGTCCGTCACGGAGCGACGGCGCGCGCCCCTGTCACTCTCTGTTTGCGGCGACGAAGCGCAGCCGTCCTCCCGTCCAGACCACACGCGGCACCGGTGGAGCAACGCGCGTGCTTTACGCGCCAGTTCCTCCACGCTGTCGTTCCGTGCGCGCACGTCCTGTCATCCATATGTACGAGACGCCTTTACCTTGTCCGTCGCTTGTTCCTCGCACGTTACATTGGCTCCCTTTGATTTCATAATTTTTGTACAGTTTTCTTTGCGCATTGTGTGCTTTTGCATTTCTTCGGGACAGGTAATGGTAGTCCGAGACTGTTCTGAAAAAAAAAAAGGTTACGCTGCGCTGGCAATTCTGGCAAGCCCCGACGTCAATATTTGAAATTCACGCGCACACAGTTCTTGTGGATAATGTCATTATCATCATCATCACCATCATCATCAGCATCATCATCATCACCGTTGTCATCGTTTATTTATTTACCTTTCAGAGTCCCTATTGGAGAATTTCATATAGGGGAGGATGAGAACAAGACAAATAGAGTGCCAAGAAAATTGGTTTGGTTTTGTGGGATTTTACGTCCCATCGGGACTCAGGTTATGAGGCACGCCATGCGGAAGGCTCCGGATAATTTCGACCACCTGGGGTTCTTTAACGTGCACTAAGATCACTCAGAACACGGGCATATACCATTTCGCCTCCATCGAGAGGCGACCGCCGAGACTTGAGTCGAACTCGCGTCTTCCGGGTCAGCAACCGAGCACCATAATCACTAAGCCACGGCAGCGGCGGAAAAAAAATCTTACAATACTAATGCAATACCAGAACTATTAATTACAATACAATGATACCACCTAGTTCGATGGAAATTGATGCAACACAATGGTGATCAATGCAAAGTGTAAATAGGTCGTAGAAATGCAGGAACAAAGGAGTAAATGTTACGCGCAGAAGCAATGCGTTATCGTGAGGTTCATCCGACAATCTTGGTACTTTCATGAATTTTATTGCCTATAATGATGGCATTATCATCAAATTTACGTACCAAAAACGTATTTTTGTTCTGCTTTTCGTTCGCGAAACGTCAAACTGTCTCACTCTTTTCATGTAAACTTCTTTACACGTAACTTCACATAAACTTCTTTTCACGTAACTTCTCGTAAACTTCTTTTCACGTAAACTTCTTTTCACGTAAACTTGTCAGCACAGCGGCAACCCGTGGTCAACACGTTTCATGTATATTTTATCACGTCGTTTAAAAGCTTCGTTTTTATGAAAAATCGCAACTCGGTGAATCTACCTCGCATTTGACGGAACAATTAGCAGGTGAACAAGACATATTTAAAAGCAGGGAGGTAATGTTAGAACCGCAATCCTCTATGGACATAAAATTAAAATAATATAGATATCAATCGCTGCAGCGCGTATACTGATATAGCAATGAAGAATTTTTTTTTTAATGAAAGAAAGGCGGAGAGGTCGGCCGGTGGTAACAGGGCCCTGGCCTGCTACTCCACACAGGGGAAAGGGAAGAGGAGGAAAAGGAAAGTGTGAATGAAGGCTGATGATGGCATAATACAATGAGTTTCACGGGTGATGTCTATGCACACGCACACACACACACACACAACACTGGCTGGCGCTCGCATCGCGGTTACTGGACACACATAAAACTCAAAACTGGTGTCTGCAACACAACACCGACACATGTCATTAACCATGTAGGTTGTGCACAGGCGGTCACAAACGAGTATCCAGGCCTGTTTCACACAAAAAGTTGAGCAGGGCTTTTGTCACACGCCACCAATCAGAACGTCTCGTCCTTGCGCCCAAAAGAGTTTCCTCAGAGAGAGGGCGAGAGTCCAGGTTTTTCACGGTCGCCTCCAATGTTGTTCTTTCAGAAGTATACTTCGGGCACGCGCAAAGAAGGTGTCCAATAGTCTCTGGTGTGTTGCACTGTGCGCAATTTGGGTTACTTTCGATGCCGATCTTGTGAAGATAGTGTTTGGTGTAGGCAACGCCAAGCCGTAGCCGGTGGAGTAAAGTCCCATGACGTCGCACCACCACAGATGGGAAATGGAATCGTGAGCCAGCGTCAAGCTGATATAGCGAAATATTGAAAAGAATACAGCAATACGAGTTGTTAGTCCGTTGCATATCGCTAGTCTCTGGCATGTTCAGACCTAGTGGTTTTGAACAAGAGGTTAGTCAGCGCACTAGTTAAGTAGACTTGTTCAGATGTATTTATAAATACTGACGTAAGCACCGCCCTCTCAATAGCCCCTCAATGTTGTGGACAAAATGGTGGCGAGTAAATTTATGGAAACAAATGCAAGACTACACCCCCATGGTTACGGTGGTACTCCCCATGACAAATAACATAGAGCACTAACGAACACTCTTTCACTTTCACGCTTGCGTCATTCACCTAAACAGAGGAGACGGGTAGAATATCAGTGTTTTGTCTACCACCATACGGTTTACAGTTGTTGGCTGGCATAAGTGGACTCCTGAAGGCTGAGAGCCGTGAATATAATGAGCAAAAACCACTCGCGATTTGCAAGGAAGAGGAGGAGAAGGAAAAAAGCTTCATTTAAGGCCCGCATTAAGGAGCGTCTAACAGCTGAGCCGGTAGGCAGGCCCGTGCTCTTTCCTTTACCTTCTTCCTCTCAGCAACATCAGTCAGTCAGTCAGTCAGTCAGCCAGTCAGTCAGTCGGTCGGTCGGTCGGTCGGTCGGTCGGTCGGTCGGTCGGTCGGTCGGTCGGTCGGTCGGTCGGTCGGTCGGTCGGTCGGTCGGTCGGTCGGTCGGTCGGTCGGTCAGTCAGTCAGTCAGTCAGTCAGTCAGTCAGTCAGCGTCTAACAGTTCCTAGTATTTCGCAAAAGAACAGGCTAGGCTGCGAGGCGAGAACCGTTGCGTCTTTTTAGGGTCAAGGTAGCCTTTTTCAAACACAGCCGAACATCCCTCGGTCATAAGGCGCAGAGTGCTCGAACAATGAACGTAATGGTAACATCGGCAGAAAGCAACAAAATAGACTGTAGAGTTTTATTTCAAAAGAAGAAGGTACGCATTCATCTAACCGCATTACCGCCGCTTACGGCAGCGCTTGCCCGGCCTGGCTGACCGCGGACTTCAATTAACTACTGCTCCCGCCGACCTGAGCGCTGCCAAATAAACCCCTTGTTACATATGGTGGAGGTGCGGCTTGACGTCATAGTTACCGGACTATAACTCCGCAGCAGCACGCCACCGACCTCCCCTATGCCAGAAGACGCCAGCTACCAAGCCGTGCAAGTGGGTCCAGCTGCCCTCTGTTCCGGCTTCGATCGCCAGCGGTACTGACGGCCATGATGGTTGCCACACGTCATACGAGGAGGTGAGCACCTGTAACGAGTGGGACGACGTCACGAAGTTGAGCAGCATTATCCTCTACTCGATCGGCGTCACCAACCATTGGCTTCGTAATCCAAACGCAGACCTCTCGACGTGGGCCTCTTTTGAGACGAAACTCTCCGAAGACGACAGAGCTCTCTCTACGACATACTTGAAGTATTCGGCTGGAATGGCATTTATTCCACAAATTTCAGACTCGGAAGAACCTGATCGTGTCCGCCGATCGTCATATGTCCAATGTTCTTGGACAAAAATTTCGAATATTGGAAAACTGTAATGTACTTGTATAGAAACATTGAAGGCAATGGTCTATTCTTCCGATATGTAGCAAAATCTTTTTTTTATAGATAGTGTTTCCATCGCTCGCATTGAGCAGTTAAGACTGCCATAGCAAACCAACGGGGAACTCTCTTGACGATGCTAAAAACGTTAATAGCAACAAAAAAAATCAAACCAGAAGACAGATCTGCAGATATATTGATTGTTATACTGAAATCTTACAATACATGAAAAAATTGCGCTCATAGACTCTTTCCCGTTCAAAAATGTTTTGTCCAGAATTGTTGTTTATGCAGGCATATAGAACCAGGTTTGCAATCTGTTAACAGCGTTCCTTCTGACGGAAACTATAGGCGATAGTATAACTGCTTATTAAAGTTGCATGCATACTCGGCCCATTATGTGCTACAGCGCTGCGGTCTTTACAGCACACTGTGTTCAGAATACGTGACAGGAAATCATGATTCACCGTAATGTTAGGATTTCGTTTCCGCGTGATTACTTCCTGCTAAACTATTCCTGTGACCAAATCCGTTTCGACAGCTCCGTAAAAGCAAAATTATTAACGAGTTTTTCGAGTCAAGCTTCGTTCCGAAGACTGGTACGGTTGCTATGTGACATGTGAGGGACGTAGAAATGTTCTCAGCGGTGTCAAAAGTGAATAGCTAAAAAGATTGCCCTCCTTCTAATGAGTGCTGCGCAGGTGTCAAGGGAAGCCATGACTGAGGGCTCGGCGACAGTCTCCAGTTCCTAATTCCCCTCCAAGACGAAATGACAGTACCTATAGCAATGTACAAATGTAAGCCAAACGTGTTCCGGTGTGCCGTTGTAACGACGCAGGAAAAGACCTCGAGCTACTTCAAGACCGCTATCTTTCTATTATTATTATTATTATTGCGGCTTTCTGCCGAGCGCGCAGTTCAGATGAGGTCCAATTTCAAAGTCATTTGTCGCCTCTCGACCGTGATTGGCGCGCACGGTGCAACGTACAAAGCAATAGAATCTTCGCCACATCAGAGGTCCCTTCCGGCAAATCTCGCTGGGTTCTCACACAGAGCTTATACGCAGCAATACGTGACACACCTATTTGCTTTTTGTTTTTCTTGCAAGAAATAAGAAGAAAACGCAATCCGAGTTTTACCGTAGCAGAAACGGGGAAAAACGAATACTCCACGAAAAGCGCGCAGAAATTGACATTTCCGTAACGGCCTTAAAGCAGCTCAAGAGCCTCCACATTCCAGCCCGAGTCTCGGCGGTGCCTTTTCCAGAACACCTCTGTCCCCGAGCCTTCTTGCCAACGGTTAAAACGCCTCCCTGTGTAGACGCGCGGTCCAAGTGCGCTAGTGTACACAGAAAGTCGTGCAAGTGGCATAGAGGACGTTGCACGGAATACGGCGTGAGGAAAAGAAAGGGATAAGAAGAAGAGACGGCTGGGGAGGAAAGTAAAACTATGCGAGGAGATTTTCGAAAACATTTCAAGAAGTTTAACGGAGTTTTCTCCGCCGACCGCCGTAGCCGCAGCCGCAGCCACCGCAAAATCGACTATAGCGGCGGGCTATCCGCATCGTGGTCCTTTCACTCTCACGGAATGCTCTCGGACGTTGTCGACGCGTATTTGGCTCTCAACGGCGGCGGACGTAGGACGACGGTCGGCGGTCGTTAGCACCCCGCCGCAGACCATTATCGCAGACGGCGACGGCAAGACCTGCACGCGTTCCGGGTAAGCAAGCAAGCAAGCAAGCAAGCATAAGCCGACCCAACGTTCTGCTGGCCCACTGTTGCTCTGCGCTGGGCGTGAAAGGTCGGACCGCCGTAGCTCGCCATTGCGAAGCGGAGTGAGGGGGAGATAGCGAGTGTGGACAAACTCAGACACACAAACACACGCAAGCGACCGGCGCTTCGAAGCCGATCGTGCGACTGAGTGAGAGAGGCTTGGTGGCAACGACGTTTCCGCATTGCGTCTGGTCGTCCAGTCAGTGGTCGCGATTTTTGGGCGCTACCACGAAAAGCGCTCTTCCGCCAAACGCCGCGGCGTTCCGAGGAGGAGAAGAGGCCGAGGCGAAAGCGAGCGTTTTAAGGTCCGGCCTCTGGTCGGTGAAAGCTGTCTTTCTTTTTTTCTTCGTTGCGTCTTTCTGTTTCGGGCGTGCGCCTTTATAACGTTCGCACGTGTACTAGCGCGCCATCCCTCGACGCGGATGCCTGACTTTGTTCTTATTACTATTTCCTTCTTCTATAGCGCTTTGCCCCATTTGGAGGCCCGTGGAATGCGCACGGTCTTTCATTCGGGGAGTGACGGTTTCATTAGCGGCCCTGATCGCAACGGACAGGCGCGACCAAAATGTAACGATCCAGTGGCGCGAAGAAAAAAAAAAGGAGGGGGAGATGGGGGATAAGAGACGGAGCACTGCCGTTATGCTGCCTCGGTATTTGGTTCAGCTTTCATAAAAGTATGCGGGACAAAAAGGAAAGGATCAGATAGCATGTACTTCATGCGACAGTTTGGCTGTCTTTGCTTTGTTTGGCCACTGAACTCATTGCACAATAAGCTATTAAACGTGTACGGGCCTCGAAAATAAAATTTTAATCAGATCAATATCCGAAGCGATCTGAATGCTGTCGAGGAGATTTCTCTTTCAGCACCTGTACCCACCTCAGGCCACTTTGTCGCAGTGACTGGTTAAAAGACGTCGCTGAGTTAAGTAGGATTTTGGCGATGTGCGCATTTTAAGCGCGAACTCTCTTTGGATGAACGGTATAGTGGCAACTTGTAGCTCTTTCTCTTTACAAAGCGTCATTTTAAACCATGCCTAATTATTAGCTGCTAAAGCTTGAACTTTAAGCCTCCCTGTGGGCAATGCACAGTTTAAGGCGCTTTAAAGCACTCTAAGGCATTAAAGTGGGCATTACCACTTCACAGTAGTAATGCCCCGTTGTCAAGCACGCCCTACTGCACAGGGGCCACTGGATCATTAAGGATTCGGTAAGCGCTGCGGGCCGACAGACACATCATCAACGATCTGCGGAGGAAACAGAGGCATGTCACTGTAAACACGCAAAAGGCCAGCGATAAGACACTTCTGCCTCAACGCTAATCCTCTTCTAGGGAGGATGCGCAGAGAGGGCTGAGGACGTACTCACCAAGCGCGACAAGCCCCACGCGCATTACCGAACAGAACAACCCAAATGTAATCAGTGTGCATGGGTTGTATCGCGAAACAACAATGTCCGTGGGAATTTCCTATACTATGTCCATACGCATCGGAATGTCTGCCACGACATTGCTCCACTCCAAGACATCACTCCGAATAAGTATTCAATAGCTAAGAGAAAAGAAAAACACCGTAAATGGGCCCATGAGGGTAATCTTGCACGATTTGTGTAGCAGAAAAACCCGGTGATATGGCATTCAGTACAAGAGCGCGAATGCAATTCTTTGTCTGTTTGCACATAGTGGACTTGCTTACGACTTGTTTGCACTAGCTCATAGGATGTCGTTGTTTTGTTTATAAAGATATCACAGCTCTTGAGTGCTGCCACGTGGTGCGCTATGTTTATTTTGTCGGTCGCAATAGAGTTGCTCTTTTGCTAGCCTAGTATTTTTCCCCGTCCTTTTCTTTGTCTTCCTGCCTGAGCAAAACCAGATTACGACACCGTTCCTACTGCACCCTTAGCTTTAGGAGACGTCTTTCCCGTAAGTAGGCGCTAGAGTCTGAGGCCCCCAGTCAGACCCACATCTTGCATCACTGGGCGCAAACGCAATAAGCCAAATGAGAACTTGTTCTCAGCGCTTGTTCTGAGCACTTGTTCTCAAACTAGAAAAAATAAGGTAGACTGAGTTAATTCCTGAATCAGTCAAACCCTTGGGATAGTGCAACAAATATATTGCCCATCCGAGAAAAGCCCTTTCATGTACAAGTTTTGACATGATCCCTTTAGTTCTTCTTTTTGATAAGTTCCCGGTCCTCGTTTATTCGAACAAAAACTAACAGATGAATTAGCAACAACTTGTTATACTACATGCATTGCACACATGCGTTTCAGCCAACCAAAATAAGCCGCGATTAATCTCCTAGATTTGAATCTGAGTAATCTTGTCTACCAACTTTTCGGTGTATGATATAATTATGGCTAACAACTGTTAAACCAAATCTAACTTCAGCTTTGTTTTTGGAGCTGCCTAATATTCTACCGGTTGATTTCAGTTTTCACCCGAACAAAGTATTAAATCGCATCCCAGAGTGCCAAGAAGTCAGTATCTACCACGTATGAACGAAACTGAATTTAAAACGATTTTTTGTTATGTACACTTTTTTTCGCCATTCGTCACCCTCGTCTATGATGCTAGAGTCGGCGAGATGCCTTGTCTGTTATCTATGTGGCCTGACCTCAGGGGTGGTAGTTCATATAGTAAAGAAAGCCAAAGGATTCATTCGAGAAAATAGCCGGTTTAAAATACTGTCTCCGAAGAAAATTTCAGCAGAACCTTTCTTGAATGCTTAAGGGAAACACGAATGATATCCTTTCGGCTTCGCAGGTGAAATGAACGTGTATTCAGTGTTTACACTTGGAAATGGGCAGTTTTTCGACAACACCGTTTCAGATTGTGTGCGTTACGGAAAATAAATATTTGTTCGTTTCTGACCGAGGACGTCTGCGGATTTTTTTTTTTTTCCGGAGAAGAACGATCGTACCTCCATTTCTCCTTGAATTGATAATGGCGTAACCAAAAAAAATAATAAAGCGGACAGAGGTTGTCACTAGCACTCGACGAAGAAGATTGTGTTGCGGCAAATACAAATATAAGAAATTCCATTTCAAATTTCCATAAGCCTACGGGCGTCGCCTTCACGTCTGAGCAAACTATCGTGGAGAGCCTCGTGCATGCATATTTGGCAGCAACAAGGCCAGGAATAAAGTAGGCCTGCATGACAAAGCAGAATTTTTTAATTTTTTTTCAGTACTTTTTCCCTATGAAGCGGCGTCACAAACAGGTGGAAAATCTGACAATAAAGCCTGAACGAGGTTCACGTTACCCGTGGCAGAGTCCTGTCGTTTCAAGACGTGAGGCACCCCTCTGTATAAACGGTGTCTGACAGGCGATAGACAGGACATATCCGGAAACATCGTGATTGGCTGTATTTCCGGTAACAGCAAATTATAATCCCTGAATCAGCGCAGCAAAGAGAACGGAGACACCGGAGGGGGATAAAAAAAGGCACCCCGAGTGGCCGAGTTTTAGCCCCAAATGCAGAGCGCAGAACTGACAAGTTAATATTGCCGCCTCGCACTACGCTGTCCAGTTAATTTCAACGTCCAGGTAAAGCCAATCAGCAAAGAAGGAGCGTTCTTGAGTTCGTGCATTTGTAGGGGCATCGTTGCCCACCAGGTGAGCGCGTTTTATGTGTCGTCTATTGCGACGGTGAAGTACACGACGTTTGCACCGAAGCATGTTAGCCACGCAATTAACACTTCACAGCGTCTACACATGTGAAATCACAAGGACAATAATACACGGCACTTACGACTCATAGGTAAGAACGTACCACGGCCTGCTTTCGGTATGCGTCTTCCTTGGAACGCATAACCCTTTCATTTCATTTTGTTACAAGAGCCTTTCGAGCATCGTGCTGATATTATTTCGGTCGTGTCTGTATATATCTCAACAGGTGGCGTTCGCTGTGTTTTGAGAGAAGTGTGCCGACATCACCTTTCAAAAGCAATTTTGTCCAAAAACACACAAGCTGTTTTCAATCCGAATATACGTTTAGATGGAACGAGTAATGTGCCAGCTCAATCTCTTCGGATGGCGGCCGCTATTTCTCCTCCAAAAAATTTTTCTTCTGCCTAAATAGCGTGCGCAAGCTACAGGAAAACCAATTAGTCACGTTTACAACCCCAAACACCAAGAGTCACTTCTTTCAAGGCTTGCCAAAACACCAGGGTTTGACACTTGACTACTGGTGGGATCAGGGAATTACATCTTTTTTTTTTCGAAGATGTACATGACGATGTGCGGCACCGAGATTACCACCATACTCATCTTGCATGCAAGGTGGATGCTCTATCTACCTCTATGCCATTGCTGCAGCTAAAGGCATTGTGTGAAAAAACGTATTTAAATATGGCAAGCCAAAAGGGGCAACAAGTCCAGCTTTCTCGGGCAAAAACTTTGAAAAATATAAAATTGTAAGACACTAATATGAAAATATTGAAGATAATTGTTCATTATTCTGATATGCAGCAATTTTTTAAGTGTTTCAGCGATCGCATCGAACAGTTAAAACTGCCTTAGAAAATCGATGGAGAACGCTTTGGACGATAATAAAAAACGTGAGTAGAAAAAAAATACAAGACTGCCGTAGGGTGATCTGCGAATATATTGATTGTTGCAGTGAAACCTTATATTATATATAAAAAAATACGTTCATAAACGATTTCCCGCTCAAAAATGTTTTTGTCCAGAATTGCTGGGTATGAGGCTGGTACGTACCAATCCTTATGAAACGATAGGGTTAAATGGAGTGACATGGTAGAGGCCTTAGTCTTGCAATGGCCGTAGCCATACTGATGATGATGCTGATGACAGTGGCATGACAAAAGAAACTCAGCAAAAAAAAATACATTATTACGAGTGACAAATTATTTATACACTAGTATAATAGGGACGCGCTACCAAAATCACCGTATTAAGAAATATTATTTTCTCGTACTGTGTAGGTAATTGAAAAATCACTCCTAGTTGTGATATGAAGCGTATCAAATTCGCTCGAAACATTGAAATCACTTCTATCTGCAAAACATTACCGAAAACGCAACGAGTCTGCGATGTGTGAAAAATTGTACACAGCGCCAGAAAGGGTTAAGAGCCTGGAAGATGTACATTCGCTTGCGAAGAAACAAAAGCAGCATCTAAGGAGCGCCGCAGAAGACCCTGGCGAGTACGCGTGGTACCTGCGGGTGGCTCCCGCAGCGTTGCTTAGACGCTGCCCGATAACCTTAAGAAGAAATGAGATGCGAAGGTATGCTAGCTCTTCAGCGCACGGTATATGAAGCGGCCTTTTGTTCGGATGCGGACTGTCGATTAGTTTCCTTGCCGGTGCCGCGTAGCCCGATACGGTGCAGCTCGGCTCCATATGCGCGAGTAAAAATTAGAAAAAAAGAAATTAGGAGAAGAGCCTGCGAAATGGAATGCGTGAAGGTGAAACTGGAGAAATCGCCAAAGGGTTACAGGATACGAGGCTACGAAGTTTCTAATATGCCCCCCTCCACCCACCAACACGCACACATTTAATTATTAATTACATTGGGATCAGTTTTCATGTGTCGATTAGTAGGCGCTTTTTATTTCTTTTCACGCCAGTTAGACCGGAACTGCAAGAGAGGGGAAAGATGCCTTGGACAAATTGCTAGAAATTCTCCTCACGATTGCGTTGTTACCTTTATCTGGACAAACGTAATTTGTTTCAGTCTCCACTACCCCCCAACAGCGCCACTACCATCATCATCATTATCATCAACAGCAGCAGCCCTGCTTCGTCCACAGCAGGACAAAGGCCTCTCCTGTCGATCTCAATTATCCCTGTCCGCCTCCAGAAGCGGCAACTTTCTTCTCGCCACAACCCCAGGCTATTATAAACGAGGAAGCCCATGTAACAACCCCCCGAATAATCACAAAAGACGCTGGGTTCTTTCACGCGCACCAGTGTACGCACGTACGTACTGCATTTCGCCACCATCAATATGCAGCGGCGGCGCCGCCAGGAACTGAACCCTCGACCTCCACGAAACACGGCGCAACGCCCTGCAGCGCATAGCTTATACAGCGTGCAACAGTCGCTGGCGCCGGTCTGCGCAGGGCCTTCTCGCCGGACTCGTTACTTATTTGTGAAAAACGCTCGCAGGCGGGGCCTTGAATGCAGCGGGCTCGCGCCGGGCTCCCACGTGAAACGCTGTTGGCACGGGCTACGGTGTCCGGCTGCGGAACGAATGAAACAACGCTGCCGCGGCCCGCAGTGCCGCCGCCCCTGTTCCGTCAGAGCCGGACGAAATTAAAATGAGCCTAATCTGCTCCGCGCCTTATCACTCTTTCGGCGCCCAAGTTTTGTACAGCGTGGCACTGACGCACGAAGGTCGACTGTATGTATAGTTTCGCTGGATATGAGAGTCATGTTACATTGGGCAAACAATAATGCGGCCGTTTAGCTCCAAATATGGCGGATTAATTTGCCACGAGACTAAAACTACACATCACACGCCTCTCCCCTGACTTATCCTAGACATCCTACGTGTCCCGTGGCTTCATGGGCGTCCACACATCGCGCGGGGTCCTTAAAGCGTAGCACATGAGTGCAATGGCTCGCAGGAATTACCGGCAACATGACTCACGCGCGCCCCGTTTCTTTACGAACTTGATCTCTCGGCATTAACTGAAGTCCCGTCCGTGAATCCGAAATCCTGCGCTGCTTATATACACGTCGACTCGAAACAGAAAGTGAGAGAAAAAGAGAGAACGAACGCGGGGAGGGGGTTATTAGGCGAGCAAATCACTTCGGTGCTCCCGCAGCCTACCATTTTGCGTTTCGCTAGATCCCAAATCTCTTCGTCCTGCTCATAACCCGAGCGAGCAGCGCACCGTTCTCGGCTGCCATCTGCCCTTTGTCCCTTAATGCTTTCCTAGGAGAGGGCAGCTCGCGCGTTAGCCCTCATTAGCACCGGTGATGATGATGCCGACCGTGGCATGCACAAGCGGAACACCGTAAAAGAGGGAGGGAGAAAGCATCGGCGGCGACTTAGCACCGGTATCATAATCGTCTCGTGCGCCCGCGGAAGAAAATGAGCTTGAGGATCGCAGCGCCGCTAGCGTGGAACCCACCGGGGCGAGGGCGCGCGCGTCGAAAAGTCCCCCGCGAGCTCACGTTGGCGACCTTGCAAGAATGCGCCTGGCGCTGGGGCCGCCCGTCCGCTGTGGGTGACCAAACAAAGGAAGCATAGGAAGGATATTACGCGCCGGAGAAGATGGCTACTCACGAGCTCGCGCCAGCGTGCACAGGCGCGCATACCGCCGGGGCAAGCTGGTATACGACCGATTGTGAACGCAGCCAGCGAGCTCGCCAAGGTGAACCCGTGATCGCACCACCCCCCCCCCCCACCTCCCCCTGCCCCCTCAGTTTAGTGGCCACCTTCCGCATCGATCCCGATTCGAGAACCGATTGCGAGGGCTGCTAACGTGCGCAGCCGTAAGAACACGCAACGCAGTACCGTACACCATGCCCCACTCAGCTGTGAAGTCCGCGCGGCGTGTGCTAAATAGATGCAGCGTGCGCCAGCGAAATATGCGGCGTGCGCGGTGGGTACAAGAAAGATAAAAGATTGACTACAAAGAAAAAAAAAACTCATGATGGAATAGGTTGGTTGGCGCCGGTGGGGAGTTTCCGTTCCGTTACTTCAGTTGTTACGTGTTGTCTTGTGGACACGAGCCGACTGCTTCCTCCTTCCCTTCTTTTTTCTCCTCCTCTCCCGGTGTCCCGCCAGTCGTCCAGCATGCAGGACAGGCTGGCGCGGTCTGCATACTCGACTCGCGCCAAGGATAACGTGATGAAAGTCCGCTGCTTCGAGCCACTGAGGTAGCCCGACCCAGGGAGCGATATCGCAGGTCCAGAAAACAGGAACACACCCGATTCGAAACATAATAAAGAAGTTGTTAATATATGCGGCCGCGCTTGCTTTGCTTTTGCGTCGATTTAAGACAACGCCTATACCTTTTCCTGTTAACGCCGATAGCGTGGTTAGGGGGCAGGATACGCTGTGGCCTTAGGCAAAAAGAAAGGAAAAAGGTAATGCAGACGGAATGCGCGGCTATTTGCTCCAGATAGCCGCACTGAGGATCGGCATTGATAACTGCCAAAATGAAGGTTGCGTAGCCCTCTGATAAGCAGCTAAGGAAAGACAAAATCTATAACGAAATGTCTGCTTCCGCATCCATCGGTTCTTCTCTACGCTTTTGAATGAGTCGGAGAAAACGTTCGGAGCACCTGCTTCATGCTGTCACGCTTTGTGTCTTCACTGGTAGTCGTAGTTCAGCGCACTCGGTGTTCTTTACTGAGTAGTCACGAATTTCTGGGTACCTTTCCGAATCTTATTGGAAGGTGAAGAATTTTTGATAACACCAAGCTTGGGCGAAATGCCGCGAGCCTCAAACACTATATTCATGGCAGCAATTTTTTTTTTCTGATACATAAGAACTTGAACGGTACGACAAAACAGCGCTGACGGACGGGACGGAAGAGGCGATAGACACATGCGCAGGTGTCTTGCTCCTCTTCCGTCAAAATGCTAAGGAATGCGCTAAAAGCGGCACAAGAAGAAGAAAACACACACACACACGACACAAGCGCAAACTAACAACTGTTTATTCCTTGCGGAAAATGCGTTTATATACGCATTCCTTAGCATTATGATCAACCAACTGGCCCCGGTAATAGCTTTGCTATCTTCCGTCAAGTCCGTCAGCGGTGTTTCGCCGTACCGTTCGACACGAACTAACTAGCCCGACTCAGCCCTCTCCTTAGATAACAGCTTCCTGTCGGGGATATCTAAAGCCTTGCACCTAGCACAATTCGCCGTTAATGTTTTCGTTATCGTGATGAAGGATTGGCCAAGAATCCGGAGATGACGAAATGTTGCGCAAGCAGAGCACTGTGCTGTTTTGAAAGCTAAAATGAACTTGGTGTCAGGGACCGTAATTGAACGAGGACAGTGGGCTTCGAGAGCTCGCTTCTAACGTGTTCTGTTGATGCATGCCTTCAACTAAAAACGTAGAGAGAAATTATATCACATCTCTCGTGGAGAACTTGGCCTGGCTTTATGTTTTTGGTCCCAACCGAAATTGTATTGTAGAACATATTGCATGACAGAAATAAAAACAGCTCAAAAAGTTGTTTCCTTGTCGTAAATCGTCTTGACCTTCATACATTATTTTAAATGTCCCCCCCCCCCCCCCCTTTTTTTTAGAAGTACTATTTCTACAGAAAACGCTGCGAAATAAGGCGGTACTAAGCCATTTCGAACTAAGGCATCTCCTGAGCTCCCACGGCGGCACCTTAGTTAACAGAGCTGTCGACGCAACGCAGCTCGCACCGGCTAATGTTTCGCATTTACGTAGGACGACATCTGCAATTAGGGGTTTCGTAAATGGGCATCAAATAGGAATCCGGATAGCGTTACTTTTTCAGCCACCTCGAATCAGCGCAGAGTAATGCTGTCTGGCTCTTTATTTCCTTGTATACACTTTCTCATTTCCCGTTCACTTAGTCAAAGTTTGTTATCGCTGAAGCAAAGCATCAGTACCCATGACATTATCATGCTCTCATTCGTCTTTCCTTTATTCCTTATGCTGCAGTAACGCTTCATTAGCAGCCGCTCGCGTCTTTCCGATCACCATATCGCGACTCGAAACGGTTACTCCTCTTGAGTGTTGCCGATTCTCATACAGGACGTTAGCACAGTATTATCTATGAAACAGCCTATTTTTCTAATTGAAAGCATGGTACCACGAAGTTATTCGTCTATTCTTCGTGCGGGAATTTTAACACATCTTAACAGTCATAAATCATTGTTATACTCCTTTTTAGGCAAGAACTTTTTTTGTTTTTGTTGTTGCTAGTTCACTTCAGCTGCATTTCGCAAATTTTTCGCTGGTATTTGTAACCTATAACCCATTACGTTTTTAAATTTTCTACTTGGATGCATTTTTTACAACGTCATGTATTGCGGAGTACACATTATTACCACCCATTCTATGCACCGTCCCTCAGGCCTTTATAGATGTAGTAAATTTAATATTTAAGTTTACAACGTTGCGTTAATAGAGGCACAACGCATTCGATTGTGCATCAACCTCAGACATGCGTTTTCGCGGATTTTAAAGCGTGGCAGAGCTCTCTTCTCAGCATCAGTATCATTGGCGCTAAATTATTTTGCAACGCGATCTGTGATGTGTACTGTATGCATCCAATCCGACGCTTAACAAGTAATATTCCGTCCATTGCTTTGTCCTTCAACCCTGAATATGTGTTTAGACTTTCGCCTTCCATGCAAGCCGTTTGAATTTCGGTTCATCAATTCCTGTAACGTGTCACTGCAAACTTAAAAGGCTTTTATAGAATCGTTTTTCTTCTGCAGCAAACAAATTCGAGCTTGGCGCGTGACCAGTTTATTTATATCTAAACTGTGGTGACAAAAATCTTACTATACTACACGCTTACTACACGAACGAACAAAGCAACATTAATATTATATCAAGGGTGCGTAACCTGCAGGGCCTCCACTACGTGCAAAACAGAATAAAACGCTAAAAAAGGGGGAGGGGCGGAAATAATTAAGGGCACAAACGGAAAAAGCATAAGCGTACTCTATGCGAAAAAGCAGCCGCTTCTCTTGGCCTGGTTTTTTTTTCTATTATTATGGGTGCACTCAAACAGCGAAGTGATGCAAGGGTAAAAAGAATAGGAAGTCACGAAGCGACCTAAACTTGCAATAAAGCAGTTCTCCAGTCGCTGCGGAACTGCGCTGCGGTGCGAATTCCATTCACTGCGGTTGGGCCTATAAGCTTATAGCTATACGCTATAAGCGGGACGTCCTGTTATGCAGTACTACACCTGCAATCGACACTCTTGTCACTTCAATGCACATTAAGTTTTGTTTAACCTCTGCATTCCATGTTGAGTCACTAATTACTGTGGGGCGGTTTTCTATTTACATCCATCTGCATACACAAGAGTGCGTTTATGATTTGGGTCTATATTTTTTATGCCCAACCTTCATGTAACGATATTTTTATGAAGGGCTTGCACAATTCAAAATAAAGAATAAGAAGTCGATAAAAAAGTGAATTCAAAATTTGTCGCGAAAAGTGACGACGAGCGAAATACTTCCCGTGGTGTCTCGAGCGCCGGCGTCTTCTCTTTGAACGAACAGTGTCTGGTAAGCCAACAGAGCGCTCACAACCAGCGTACCCGGCAGCAGTACTAAATAAAAAATAATACTTACTAATAAAAACAAAGTTGGTGAAAGGATGAAGAAGGAAGAAATAGTCAGCCTTTAATCATTGGGACTCCATCATCTTTCTCTCGCCTCTGGTCGCGGCAGCCGGGGAGGAACCACAGCCGAAAAAAAAGCCAGGGAAGATGGGGGGGGGGGGGGGGTGAGTGTTTGACGGGGGGCACGAGCCAGCACCTCCAAGTCATTTGTTCCGGCAGTCAGCGCGCGCGTGAGAAAACATCGAGAGTGTGTACGGGATGGCGGAGAGGTGCTCTTCACCGCACAGCACCAGCAAGGGTCTGCTTTTTTGCGCGGGAAAAGAGCGACGAGGCAGACGATGAGAACGTTACGGTCATCGCGCAAGACAAATTGGCACGCGTGTGCGGCACGCTACCACGCGACGCCATCTTTCACGGCAACGACGGGCACGACGCGTGAAGAAAAAAATGATAACGAGCTTGTAGCGGCTCAGCTGCTGCGCATCACACGTGACTGGATAGTGAGGACAGTCACTGCGGTACATCGAGCTGCGCAACGAGCTGTAGGAGGCGCTGCAGTCATCAGGAGGAGAGAGGGTGCGCGCGTTGTGGACACCAGGCTATGTGTTGTCGAGCTGAAGAGTTATCTAACGTGGGCTCCGAATCATTGCGCGCTCGGGATCACGCAACCAGCCGATTAGCGAAACGTGGAGCGAAGGCTTATCTCGGAGGCTAATTAAAGTGAAAAAAAAATTTATGAATGTTAGAAATACTTCTCAGCAGAATTTTCTGAAGCATCGAAAAACTTGGTCGCCTACGCTCTATGGAGCAGTCGTCTAGAATTACTATGGGGACACTTAAACGCAATGCTGTCATTAATAACATTTGCCTTATTCGGACACTATGCATGCAGTATACAAACGTATAAGATGCACATCGTTCGAAAATCTAGCTGTGTCACCATCTCCAGATTGAAGAGAATCAAAAATAACATTGGTGTTCTCATATGTCCAACGCGAGAATTTCGTCATTTCTAATTTGTCTCCTCCGCAATGCACTTTGTCCAGCTAACGGCGGCAGAGGCACTTATACAAGCACGAAATGTAAGCGCAGCTCGCGCGTTTTTTGGCGTATAATATGTCGACGTAGTTTCACAACCGGCGCGTCGGCACAACCTACGTCCAAAAACTCACAACTTGCAGCCATATTTTCTGCTTGTAAAATTGCCTGTTCCGCCATTAGTTGGCCAAAGTGCGTTGCAGAGAAGCCAAATTAGGAGTTATGAAACTATCCCATATAGCAGTGCTCACCAAACTGCGGCTCTTCGCGAGTCCAAGTACGGCTCCCGACTCTCTGACATCTGTAACCCCCCCCCCCTCCCCCAATGTCCAACTTATGCCTCTAAAGACAGCTTTCCTTATGTTTTAAAAGCGGTACTTACGTCACGAATGGGGCATCGCAGTGCAGAGGCACAGTAAGCAATAGCTGCATAAGTGAAATTAATTGTTACCACCAGCTTTGTTGCAAGAAATACAAAAAATGCCACGCCCCTCTTTATTATTTTCATGGCTCTTTGCATATATGCCCGTCTGGCCACCCCTGCTTAGAGTATGGTATGGTACGGTACGGTACGGTATGGTGTGGTGGGGTGTGGTATGGCATGGCATGGAATAGTATGGCGTAGCATGGCATGAAATGGTATGGTATGGTACGGTACGGTACGGTATGGTACGGTATGGTATGGTATGGTATGGTACGGTACGCTACGGTATGGTGTGGTGGGGTGTGGTATGGCATGGCATGGAATAGTATGGCGTAGCATGGCATGAAATGGTATGGTATGGTACGGTACGGTACGGTACGGTACGGTACGGTATGGTATGGTATGGTATGGTATGGTATGGTATGGTATGGTATGGTATGGTACAGTACGGTACGGTACGGTACGGTACGGGTGTGGTGGGGTGTGGTATGGCATAGCATGGCATAGTATGGCACAGCATGGCATGGCATGGCGTGGCGTGGCATGGCATGGCATGGCGTGGCGTGGCGTGGCGCGGCATGGCGTGGCGTGGAGCGGTCTGGCTTGGCGTGACCTGGAGTGGCGTGGTGTCGTGCGGTGGGGGGTATGGTATGTGATCTAACGTCCCAAACATTCACATAGGCTATGGGGTCGTCGCAGTGGAGTGTTCCCCATTAATTTCGACTACTCATGGTTCACTTCCGTGGAATGACATCGCACAGCACACGACCGCGTGCATCGCATACAACGGAATGCGGCCGCAGCACCCGGAATTCGATCCCACGACCTATGTGCGAAGCAGCCAATCGCCATGACCAATAAGCCCCAATATCATTTGTAAGAAATGTTACAAAAAATGCCTAATAAAAATTCCTTGTTCTTGCGTTTGTTGCTGCTCCGGCATAAGCTAACAGAAGGCGCATTATGAACTCCAAGAGTTGAATTAAATAGCGAGTCCTCAAGTGCCCCTCTCCTGCCTGGAGTGGTGCTTCGCAGTGCGACGCCTGCAACGCTAATATTTTCCATGCTTCAATACTCCGTACCTCTAATCATGCTAGAAGCTTTGCCGGCTAAAAAAAAACAGCATTCAGAGCACGCAAGATTCTTAACTACATCAGCCCAAGTAAAGCTAGTAACTGCTACCTGTACAGTACAATCGGAAACTCAATCGTGCGTCGTGGCAGAGAGCAACGGACACCTGCAGGAATTCCACGTTTCTCCCAGTATAAGCCAACGCCGTACGGACAAGACAAATAGACAAACTAAGATGCTTGTTAACCCATTTTGGAATCTCTTTTTTGGCGTGTAGTCTCAACATCATCACGGGTCCGCTTTCACCACGTTAACGCGCTCCTTAGCAGAGTTCTACACATGTCGCATTTACCTGTTCATTGTGCTCCCAATTCTAGCGAAAAAAAATCCCCCCCCCCCCCCCCAGAGGGGCAAACTTTTCAGAACATACTTTATTTCAAGATCTGCTTTTCAAGAAAATTCGATAATTACAGAAAAAAAGGAAAATATGTCAAAAACAGCAAAAAGTACTTGCTGAACCGTACAAACATGGATATTAATACTAATTGGTTCAGACGGTCATCGATAGCTATAAACGTCTTAACTGAAAACCAAACATCTTGTTCTGTCACGTCGATCAAAATTAATATAAAAATTGACAAGAAGCAATTCTGTGTCGTGCTCGGAGTCCTTCCCGCTGGTTATGGCACCACGGGCAGCAGCATTGATTGAATTTGCCTCCTGTTTTTAGATTTCACTGCACGTGCACAAGCTTTTGAACGCGTTCACATACAAGAATGTTGCGAAGCTTCGTATGGAGTTTCTGAAATGTGACCGAGTTCCGTTCGTATCTGAAGGATGATGGCGCTAAATGCCACAGCGGAAGTGTCAGACGCACGACGTGCTGATCGGAGGAAAGGTGTTCCCACATCACAGACGTCATACGAACAATGGGAAGCTTCCCCGACCAGCAATGGCCTGGAGGACCAAGGTCATACCATACGACGTGTCCAGACATCAGCGGAAGCCACCGGAGTCCTGAACTAAGGAGACCAAACACCTGACTCCTCCAACATTTAGAAAGGTTATAAATCCTTATTTCTCTCTCTCTCTATTCCATCAGGTAAACGGTTTCACATGCTTCATGGAGTCCTAGATTCCTGTCCTGGACCCTGTGGACGTCCTGTACTGTTCTAAGCTGGAACGCGCTATCCAATAAAAGGTGTCTTGCTTGTTGAGATATTCACTCAGAGCTGCCTGCAATCTCATCATCAAGACCTTGTATATTGTACCATTCGACAAATTATTTGACTAGAGATTTGCATTTTTTTTATAAAGCAGTAATAAAAAATGGTGATTCATTTTTTTCTAAAATTGTACCAATTACATTCCGCCACTCATCGTACGATGTCAGAATGCAGTGTAGGTTAGCACTACCAAAATGTAGAACTAACTATGGATTTTGCATGTTAAGGCATATTGTGCCAAAGTTCCTCAATACCTCGTTCAGTGACCAAGTATGTCTTTGTCTGCCATCCGAAAAAGCTTTATTCAGCAATCTGTGCTACAGTGATGCCAAGCGTCTGCGTGTACTGTGCCACTCTGTGCTATAGCCTCACTGTCTTTTGCTAATAATTATTGCTGCCAATTACTAGATATGTTTGATCAACCTTGTTCTTCATAAGCCCACTTGTATTCACTTTTTAGCAGTGGTTGCTTTTGCCTCGTCCCAACTGCTGACTTGTAAAGGTGGTGAGGCCCGTCAAGCGGTGTATCATTCACTGCTTTTTTCTCACCATCCCCAGTTTGCATGTACAAACTGAAATAAAGATTGATTGATTGGGTCTTGAAGCAAAACATCACCAAGAAATTTGTCTTTTTAACTTGCATCCAGCAATTTGCAAGCAATATGGACAGATCGAAAACAAAATGTTTCGTACCTACTGAGAATTTTTCTCGCTCGCATCTGTTGCTCGCTCGTCAGCACGGAGGTCTCCGTGTTTGCTGTCAGTTTACTTTTAATAGAACGGAAAGCTTCTGAAGCGTCAGAGAGCAGATACTTGTCCGACTGCACCAAAGTTATAGCTGATTAAATTGCTGCAATGAGCTGCAGGCAGCTTTGTACGGCCTTTCGAAAAGCATCCTCGTCCACAACAGCTTTTCTCATGAACTTACCTTCAGGTCGCTTAATATCACGGCATGTTGAAGGGCTTCCTTGCTTTTAGAAGGCTTCGCAATGGCAAAGTCACGCCACGCCCCCCTGTTCTGTGGTAAGCTTTAAAGTGTTCAAACTTCCTTTTCCGGCTTTTGCTTGTTACTTTTCATGAAACGTCGTAGGAACAATCTAGTTGCACTTCATTTATTTATCATTGTCTTTCCGCCTGATGTACATCCTGCAATGTATTCAGTTTGATGAGGCACTTCAAAAGCATGTTTGAGCCGTGAGCGGCCCATTCAATCTATGTTATAGGCGCAAAATTCTTAGAAGTGATAGCCCAAGCTACTTGCCAGTATCTGGTCTTGCCGGTGATTAGGGCCACTATTTCCTCGCTTTCGAGAGATTCAGTCACCTTACTTATCGCGTCAGCAGCGTACATCGCAGTATGGCGATTCTTGCCAGTTTAGACATAAGAGTACAATATTGGATTTGGCGAACCCACGAAAAAATTCATGAGTGCCCCGCCACGAAAATTGGTCCATCCGTCTGTCAGAAGTTTCAGACGCGAAGCATTTCCCAAGGTCTCATGTGTTAGATGCTTCCCTCTTGCATACTCCGAGTCGAGCGAACATCCGTTCAAAAGGTGCCGAGTTGGTGGAATCATCTTAAAAGCTCCTTTCCTATGCTCATTTTCAAGGAAAGGAGCACATGGGCTGAGTGGATCGCTCGAGCCATGACGTTAACTAAGTTTTGCAGCTCTGTAGTTAAAGTGTCAAGAAATGGTGGAAACAATCTTGTTTTTTTCTTTGTGTGGCTGCTGTTCTTCGCCTCGGAAACGGTCAGACTCGTTTGCCTCACTTGATGACTGCTCTGGTCAACAATCCGGGTGATTTGCGTCTCTTTCATTGACATAAATCTTCGTGATCTCCAAGAGAAATTTCGTACGTGACGAAAGATTCACTGTCGATTGTTTTGAATGATTAAATCTATGCTAAACATCGCATTACTTGCATACTTTTCGCTTCTTTCCCCCACTTGCCATTTCACACATTGCACCGCGGAAGAACTTACTACAGTCTACCATGCTAACAACTCCCATGCACTATCGTATGAAAAACGCCATCTGACTCAAGTAATGGCGATTGCTCTCAAGTCGTTCACCGAGGCACACTCTACCGGTTTTCAAAACCAAACTGGCATCAAAAGAAAAAGAAAAGGCATCTAAATATGACATGATGAAATTTTTGATGTTTTCTTCCTTTTTTCTCAGCTGAAAAAAAAAACAGAATAAAAAGTTTCTCAATTTTGTTCGTCCTATAATCCGGCCTTTACATCTCTAACTTCACTCTGTCCGGGGGCGATTAGTTATTGCTATACTGAACTGAATACTACGCTACCTCTTTTTCGACGGTTCACAAAGGCCCAACTCCGAGCCCCACACGGGCTCAGGACCTCGTGACTGAAGTCAGCACGGGTGATGTACTAAAGAAAGTGCCACTCCTCGGCACAGATCACTAAGACACGCCGGGATAAGAGAAGAAATATAAGGTAGAGTTGAGCTAGATGAAAACTCACTCTCTAAGTAAACACCACGGAGACGAAGTGCACTGGCAGTGGAGAAGACAAGCGCAGATTCGCAACTGGTGATCTATTACAAAACAAAAAAAAAACACGCCGTAATGCTTATTCGCAACCTCGAAGCGCTTGCACTGAAGGCGAAAACAAAATCAAAGAACATTTTTCACCAATTGGATCAATATACGCCAGCTCTCTGCCATTCAAGAGAACAAAAGGTTAGGCTATGCATTTGTCCGTGTTACTGTGGGCGTTATCATTCAAGATTAGGTGAGCCCAACAGTTTTCTTCAACGACGTACTACCGACGCGTGACGTGCCGTGACGTCATGAACCACGTTTAAAGTTCCTCGCACAATTGCTGCCACAAAAAAAAACCACTCGCTAGCAAAGTCCAAGGGATTGCAGCCTCTCCTTTCGCATGCGTTTGAATAGAAGAGTACCCCAGGTGCGACCGTCAACCCACCGACAGCGGCTTCTTGGAGGCCAAAGTCCACGCGACAGAGCATTAGAGGAGCGTGCGCATGCACGGGAAAGGGAGGGCGCAAGGAAGGGCGCTCACGGCGCGGCGCCGTCCGGTGCGGCGTCCGGCGAGGGCCGAGCAGCGGCGAAAGGGGCGCCGCATTGTCCGAGGGCCTCCGCCTTCTCCCTGAACCAGATTCGCCGCCCATTCCACACACGCCCCGGCATCCGATAGCTCGCCGATAAACGGAAAGCGTGTTGCGTCGACGCACGCGGCGGCCGGCCTCACCTCCTCCTCGCGTCCCCGGTGGCGGCGGAGGCGAGGGCGCGGAAGGTGAAACGAGAAACAGCCACTTGGCCCGAGGTATATAAGCCTGACCAGGAGCAGAGGAGAGTCAGTCTGGACACCAGCTCCACCGAGACAACACACACCATGAACGCCGTGAGTACCCTATGTGCTTCACACCTAGGCAGCGCCCAACTGGCCGGACAGAGCCATTACTACTTGGAGGAAAACACCCTGCCAGCGCCAACAGTGTCTATAACCCCTCATCCGGCCACTTCGCGACCCTTGGGATAGGTGCCTCTGAACATGAGCCGGAGTCAGTGGCTACGAACAACGAGTAGCAGCAGAGCCAAAGTGGGCCCAACCGAGCGTCTGAAGTTACGTCTACAGCCTACGCGACCAAGCTTGAGACAGTGCGGTTAAGATATGAAGTGCTAGGAGCCCCAGAAGCTCGCTTGCTAAGGTTCAGTCCTCCAAAAGCTTATTAAGCGTGGTCAGATTGCACATGGAAGTACGAATCACCTCGTACTTCTTGTAACGCCAAACTGCCGTCCGTCTGTCCTAACACAAACGTTTTCTCTCTTGCAGTTCACCGCCCTCGTTGTTCTGGCTCTTGCCTACTCCGCCAACGCCGGTGGCTTCGGCCTCGGCTATGGTGGATACGGCCACGGCGGTTATGGCCTCGGCTATGGCCTCGGCTATGGAGGCTATGGCGGCTATGGCGGCTATGGCGGCTACGGCCACGGCGTTGCTGTTGCTGCCCCCGTCGCTGTCGCTGCCCCCGCTGTCGCCAAGGTCGCCGTCGCTGCTGCCCCCGCTGTGGCTAAGGTTGCCTACGCTGCCCCCGCCCGCTCCTACGCTTACCGCAGTGACAGCTTCGGACCCGCCGTCGCTGTGACCCGCGCCGTCGCTGCTCCCGCTGTCGCCGTCGGACACGGATACGGCGGATATGGCGGATACGGTCTCGGACACGGATTCGGCCTCGGCTACGGAGGCTTCGGCTATGGCGGCCATGGCTATGGTGGTCTCGGCTACGGACACGGCGTCGCTGTTGCTGCCCCCGTCGCTGTCGCTGCCCCCGCTGTCGCCAAGGTTGCTGTCGCTGCCGCCCCTGTCGCTGTCGGCTATGGCCTCGGCTACGGACACGGCTACGGACACGGCTACGGACTCGGCCACGGCTACGGCTATGGTGGAAAGTTCTACGGTTGAATCACCTCCACGTCTCAGGTACTTGTTACTTGGCTAAAGGGCAAATTGTAGTCTGGGACGAAGAACTATTGCTCGTGGGAATGCAGGATGAAAATGACCGGTGTTGTACAGCGTACTCGAAAAGGCAGCTAAGACTTCCCAAGCTTTCAAACTTCACGCATGATCCATGGCTACTTGAAATACATGTTTAAGGGTAAAGGATAACCAGGTTACACAAATTAGGCGTTTTTCCACATACTATTTTTGAGTGCGAGTTTTCGGGCAGCCAGAAAACTTTGTTCTATTCCTGAGTGCCTTTACGCTTATTCTAAGGTATCGTACTTAAGTCAGTCGATTTAACTACATAAAGCTAGACCGTCCATCACATCGGTATTGTTGGTGGTCCGAAGAGCACTGCCTTAACCTGTGGTCTCTTGTTCCTCCACGAACAGCACACCTGAGGTCCTGGGCGGTGGAGCGTGAGTGTCCAGACGCATCTTCACCGGAGGGGCGCCGTCGTTCCGCCAACCAGGACCTTCTTCGCCCTCCCCTCTCTCTTTATAGGACAAATAAATTATTTTACGTTTGTTTACTCATGCTCCATAATACTGGCCTGCTTCTTTCATTAGTTCCTTCTAGGTATGTGTAGGTCTGACCGAAGCGCGAAGCGCTCAACTGCTTGATCCCCACATGACGACGTTTGTTTAGATGACTGTCGGCTATCTGACTTGAGTCAGAGACTTGCAGTTCGCACAAAAAGTGGGGTTCAGAGACATGCTCGAAATTATGTCGCAGGTAAGGCATGGCACAGCGTGTCGAAATATCACCACGCAAGATCGAAAGGATGTGTTCTGCTCTTTTACTCCCTGGAGCGTTAGCTCTGCAGGACAAAGATAAAAGCAATCACGAAATTCCGAATGATGTGACACGACTAGCTCTAATGTAACGTGCGCCAAGCTGAGGGGAAAACAGCATCTATAGTATTGATGCAAGATTCATAACCAGGGATAAGACGCACCGTTGAAGCAGTTCCTAACCACCACCAATATTGGCAAACAGGCCGTTGTGTAGTACAGAGAGGAATGAAGTTTCGTCAGCTAAATACAGAAAGAAATCAGCCGCAAACACCGCGTCTCACCCAATTCGATAGTTAGGCTTGGAAAGAAATCACCCTTACAATTTTTCTCTCCAGATATTTCTCTGTTTTCTAAGTTTTCAAGCCGGATACTATTTGCCTCAAACCTAAACAAGTGTGGCTGTGCGTTCATTGGAAATTATTTAATCGCTTCTTTGCTAAAAGCACGATCTGCGGATAGGCCGAGTTCAACCTGGTTAGAATCAAGTGTTCGCTGTGTGTCGAGTGCTCTCCGCGGTCTCGTACAAGCACGGTCCATAATAGAGCCCTGCACAGGCTCAGACCTACCGGAAGGTCAGAGCAGAGTAGGATACGTTTACTCCGGGCCTGTGCGGGTTTGGTCTTTTACTCTCAAAGCTTTAGAACAGGCTGCCTGCTGCGGTCCTTTTACATGTGTTTGAGCTTGACCTTCCATGGCTTTGGGTGAGAAGAGCTCCACAAAGTAACCAGCTACTAAACAAACTGCTTGTAATCATGCAGTCGACAAAAGCAATGACGCACTTTCAAAGTGCCGGGTCTGTGCAAAGCAGTCATCTGCATAGAGTCATGCTCTGGTCGGTTATACATAATGCAACCTTGCTGAAAAAGCAGGGCCACGCAGCAATGTAATCTTTAGTCACTCACAAAGTAAAAAAAAGCAACGGAAATAATGCAGTGACGGTAAAACTGCGAATCTAACCATTGATCCCTCGGTTCCAAAAACTCGAGGTCTAGTGTTGGATGTGTGAGCCCATTAGTGTCTGCGTGCGCTTGGGAGACCTGCTGGTGGAAAGATCACATACCGTTGAAGGACAAAGGAAACACTCGGACACTGTGACACAATACAGGTAATTACGACCGCGACTAGAAGTGAACATCAATGAAATCGTTCTTGGGCTCGTAATCATGCCATATTCAATCCTTCATCGACTGCAAGATAGGCTTTAACTTGATTTTTTTCTTGTTTTTGGCTGACCAGTTAAAACCCACCGGCATGATCCTGGAGCCGAGTTTTATATGCGCAATGTTTGTACACCATTCTCGCAATGTATCAGAAGCTGGCTACCCACTTCAGATGTGTTCGTGGCCTTGATATAGTTTTACTAGGTACCCCGTGTAAAATGTACGGTCAATGTTCAGCAACAGTTATTGACGGCACATTTCTAGGAATTCCTCACTAGACAGCACGCAGCCGTAAAAGACAGCCATTTATTTATGCGGAACGACTGTCACGTTGCTTCGAGGATTTTCGTCGCACGCTACTACTTCGTCGGCCCGGCTGCGATTGTCAGTCCCGGTTTAGCCCAGGTGCATTACAGATGTGCGTGCTTACGCTAGAGCTCTTAAAACAATCCAGACTGACGTATCTCGAATAGATTAATAGGTGACCGAATCAACAATGGCCTCTGAGAGAAGTGGTTAGCGCCGGTGAACTGCTCAAAGCAATGTAGTTTGCACTTACCAGCATCCAACGCACTTCTGCTGAGGCTACAACGATGACTTTCTTGAGGAGCTTGGACGATGAAAGTGATGCGGCGAAGGTTTGAGGATAGCCGCCAGTACGGTAAACGAGGTGAGCTCTTACTGATTTACACTGTTAGCAACTTAAGCAGGCGCAGCCACGCAGACATATTTGCCACCGGTTTACTGTCGCTTAACGTGAGAAAACATGATCACGCGTTCTCTATCTACCGTACACGTCAACATACCCTGTATGCCTGTTGTACCCATATTGCAGCCCATTGCTTAAACTGCCGTCTTCGCATCTGTGGCAAACGTACTCCTGCAAGAAACATAACCCTAAGTTTGGAAGCGCGACTGCAGCGCCGGCTCGCCGCCCTGGTGGAGGATGGCTTCTAACATGGGTCGGTATACAGCTCCTGCGTTGCAGTTTGCCGCGTTGATCGAAGCGCAGAACACAGAGCATATCGAGGGGAGCAAATATCCTTTAGGCGGGCCCTAAGTGATTTTCCGCGCCCCCTGGCGACGTTTACAGACATGTGTTCAGGCACTCTCTCGAAGCCCCAAGTGGCGAGCATCAGCTAACTCGGCTACATCGAGAGGAACTGGATAAGGGATGTTGTTAGCCAAACACACGCCTATGACCGTTCAGAATCTGGTCTCGCGTTATCTCAACCCGAGCTGCTGACTGCAGCAGATCTTAAGCGTGCAGTGGAACATTGCCAGCACCGCCTGTGCAGTGCAGGTTGCCTATAGTTAAGGCGCCTTTCGCTTTGCATGCGTCACGCGTTCGCTTGTTCTACTTTCTGTGATAGTTACAGCTTTCTAGACATGGAGGAGACGTAGTTAAGCGGAGTCACGAACAAACGCACGCTCGCAAACTGTGCGATGCTGGCGTCGACAACGCCGCCTGGCTCAGACTGGGTGATCTCGGCATGAATTTAAGATGGTTCCGCCAAGACAATGCGCGCTAGTATAAGTATACTAATAATTCCGTTCCTTTTTTATTTTCTTGTTATTCTTTTGAAGCATCACGCCTCGGCATTGAACAGTAATAACACAACGCGTATTGCCGCTAAGTTCTCATGTTGATTAGTTTCTCATGATTATTTTTACCGATACTGACGGACAGTTTCGCACACATTAGTTTTTGTTTCCTTATGCAGGACGTGTTATCTAATGTGTTTTGCACGACACGACGAGTTTGTTAGCTAAAAATCACAAATACAGGCGACGGATGGTAGCGAACGGTCAACATGACGCATTCGCCGCGCCTAAACAGCACACATTAGGGAACTGCCGCAGCTATTCTAAACAACGACAACCACCCGCTGGTATGGCTTTATAATAATAATAATAATAATAATAATAATAATAATAATAATAATAATAATAATAATAATAATAATAATAATAATAATAATAATAATAATAATAATAATAATAATAATAATAATAATAATAATAATAATAATAATAATAATAATAATAATAATAGCTTTATTTCCATCAAAACGATGGAGGGGCCGTGGGTAAAAGCTGCTGAACAGCTTGACTAGAGCCCACGGTCCCCTCTACAAGGCAGTACAGGAGCATACATGAAACATACAGGAATACAAACATGCAAAAACGCAAAATTGATTCGATTTAATGTGTCACAAGGAAATCAATATTAGAATTTTTCAAAAAACATCACATATCACGTGGCGCAGTTCACGAACTGTAGTGCAACCTAAATCAATTCCACATTTATTCAGATCATTAAGAAGTTTAGGCAAAATGTACGATAGTGTACCCATAGAATAGTTAGCGCGGGGAGTGACCACCCTCCAGTATTCAGACTGACGTATAGTGTAGGATGTAGGCTTTATTTCTAGCTTGGCTAGGTTGCGAAAGAAATTTCGATTTTCTTTTAATTCGTACTTAAAGGCAACAATTAGTCTATAGCTAAACAATTTCCAGACAGGCATTATATCTGCTTTAATGAACAGAGCATGTGTATGAGAATTGTAGGGGACATCAAAAATAAGCCTAATTATCTTTTTTTGTAGGACGTACACCTTTGTTAAGTTTGTTACTGTGGTAGATCCCCATACCAAAAAGCAGTAAGAGAGGTGAGAGTAAAAAAGAGAAATATATATCAACTTTTTTACGCTGAAAGGTAATATAGACCTACATCTGGATAAAATACCAACGAAACTTGACAATTTAGTGCAAACAGAATCTACATGAATATCCCACAGCATACTTTGCGAAAACGTGAACCCAAGAATTTTAATACTACTTACTATTTCTATTTTTCTGGTGCCATAGATAAGATCTACGTTCATATTTACCTGCTTTGATTTCGGTCTAAATAGCACAGCCTTAGTTTTGTTGGTGTTAACTTCTAACTGATTTGCTACAGGACCATTCCAGAAGTTTTACAAGGGCGGAGTTTGCTATAAAGCTGATTTGCTCACAGTCTGTAGCGGAAAAAAATATGCTGGCATCGTCGGCGTACAATATATATTTGGCTTCAGCGCATGTATTTACCAGATCATTTATGTAGATATTAAAAAGAAAAGGTCCAAGAATGCTGCCTTGAGGCACTCCTCTTGCAATCGGTTTTTGGTCGGAACAGTGCTCACCTATTTGAACATACTGCCGCCGATAGCCAAGGTAAGATTTTATAAGATTCCAGCAATGCCCACGCACTCCATACAATTCAAGTTTTTTGAGTAAAATGGAATGAACAATGCAGTCAAATGCTTTCGTGAAATCAATGTACAGGCCCAGTACAACCATCTTACTTGAAAACTGTGATAAAATAAACTCTTTTTGTTCTATCAAGGCTAGTTCCGTGGACCTATGCTTTCTAAATCCAAATTGAGCTGGGGTTAAAAGGTCATATTTCTGAAAAAAATTGAAAGGCGCTCATGAATAATCTTTTCTAAACCCTTTGAAAATATTGGCAACACTGAGATAGGGCGATAATTCTTGATGTCATTTCGATCACCTTTCTTGAACAATACCGTAACCTTAGCCACCTGCATTCTTTGTGGGAAAACGGCACTTGAAAAACAAAGATTAAATATATGGGTAAGAGTCGGTGCGATAAGATCCATAATATGTTTAAGCGGTCGAATTTGCATACCTTCAACGTCACAACTAGAGCTGTTTTGAAGAGACATAAAAACAGACCGAACTTGTTCTTCGCTAACGGCCTCAAGAAAGAAAGTAGATTGGTTACTAGGGGGCATGAATCTTGAAAATTCAGACACTGGAAAATAATCACCACACTGCACAAAATAGTTATTAAATAAGTTTGCCAGGGCGCAACAGGATATCTCGACTTCACCGATTTTAAGTTTATCTGTTTTTGGGGACGAGTTACTGCGATTTAAAACAGTGTTCAACTTTTTCCACAAAAGATCAGGCTTACGAGAGCAGGCGTCAAGTTCCGCATGAAAATAGTTTTGTCTGCTTAACTTTATTTCTTTA
This sequence comes from Amblyomma americanum, assembly GCF_052857255.1. Taxonomy (NCBI): domain Eukaryota; kingdom Metazoa; phylum Arthropoda; class Arachnida; order Ixodida; family Ixodidae; genus Amblyomma; species Amblyomma americanum. The sequence goes on along the minus strand of NC_135499.1, from coordinate 153,602,730 downwards.
TTTAGCTGATTTCGGTATATCTTAAACTCCTTAAGTTTTTGGGGATTTTTAGTTTTTATAAACTGATGGTACATAGTATTCTTCTCATTGATCTTTTTAATGAGCTCTGGCGTGATCCAAGGCTTGCGTATTTTCCTACCAAGTTTCAGTTGCTTAAGCGGAAAATGCCGTTTATATATTTCAGCGATGTGATCAACGAACATGTTATACGCCTTGTCAGCGCAATTAATCGCAAGAAGATATTCGAAATCAGAATTTAACACGTCATTCCTGAAGGCATCTAGGCGAGTAGGATTTATTATTTGAACATTTATAAATTGTTTTTTACTATGATGATTGTGTCTATCTAATATTATGAAGGTGGGAAGGTGGTCACTCAAGTCGCAGGTCATCACACCCGCAATGTTATTTTCACTGACCGAGTTAGTAATAATTAGGTCTAACAAAGTTTCGCTATGTTCTGTGATCCTAGTAGGCAAACTGATTTGGTTTGAGCACCCGTTGGAAGTAATGAGCATATTCATAGTGGTTTTGGCTGCTGAATCTCCTAACAAATCAATATTAAAGTCGCCAGCAGATAGAACAAAGTAACCAGCCTCAGAAATAAACGATAAGAACTCTTCGTAGAACGCAAAAAAGTTTTCAACATTTCCATCGGGCGGGCGATAACATACAGAGAAAACAGAATTGTTCACTTTCGCAGTCAAAACCTCGTAATCACAGCAAGAAACAGAGAAACGAGAAAGCAGTCCACATTGCATCCCTTTCTTTAGTAACATCATTACGCCTCCGCCACGACGATTTTATTTATTTTCAGTTTCAGGGAAGTTTGCCCATGAACAGTTTACTATCGATATCTTCGCCTGGCCGCCTTCTGCAGCTGCATTCCTGCCTGCTGTTACTCCTTAGAAGACAGGAAGATGGGATTCATGACAACACGAAAATTGAACACGAGCCAGAAATGGGGCAGCGGACGGAGGCTCCCCTTCGACCGTTGTTTAATTTGTTTTCTGTTTTTGCTACGTGACCACAAAAAAATATTAAGTAGAGGTTGTAATTACCGACAAGCTAGGAGAATACGTAGAGCGCCTAATGCGATGAATCATTATGTATACCTATTACACACAGCTTGTTTTAGCGAGCGCTGCGCATTATTAATCAATGAAAACAGAACGATGTGCTTGCCACAGAACCGCCTAGATGTTTGTGGCGCTGTCCTGATAAGAATTCACTACAGCGGGTAAGAGCGAAAGGCGGGATAATGGAGTGTGACGCCCACACAACGTGCATACCTGGACAGAGTGCTCCACCCAACTATACGTACCGCTGCTCGATGTCGGGCGGTTAGCGATACGCTAAACTGATATTAGGAGTGCAGTTGGAGTAGGGCCTCTGATCTGGGACAGACGAACTGCCTACGCTTCACACTGCCAGTGCGGCATTACAGTGCGATCACAGATGCTCGAAATGAGCGAGCAATACCCTATCGTGCACTTTCCTGTGCCTGCTCTGAACACTCGGGAGGGAGACAGGTGAAAGTACAAGGGGGCGAGCAAAAGTAAGGACGCCTATAATCTGCATCCAGTTTTTGTTAATTTCCTCGCTTCACTAATTACCCCACGCTTTTCTGGCTGCATGTGGGCATTTCTTGCTTTTCTCTGCGGCTTACATAAAGCAAAACGGGACAGCGTGTATCTTTTCTTAAGCTCGATTCTTTTTAAAGTTTTGTTTAATTTCTCACGAGCCCGCGTAAAAAAAGGGGGTAGGGAGGGGAGGGGGGTTTGCTGCCTTCACTGTAACGTGACGAATACTCTCGCATTTGTTTTCATCCAAATTGTGAACCCATCACTTTCGTAAAAGCATTAGTGCCACACCTAGCAGCACTATTTTATGATATTTACACTGGAGAGCCGTTGTCCAAAATACGCTGCTCGCACCCGCACATGAAAGCAACATTGCTGTCAGAGAAGGCACGAGTGCTTATTGAAATACAACGTCATGGGCACAGCTGAAAGGATGGAGAAAAACATTCGCTTTTACCTCACAGCACCCCGGGCAAAGCTGCGCCTACTAGAGGCCGAAATACGCGGGGAGGCACATTTCAAGCGTTAATCTTCCATTCATACAGCACCACAGGTTCCCGACAATGCCACCCATAACTGTCGATCCACCTGGTGTAGCCAAATTAGTCGAATCTTTAAAAAATGATTCTTCACCTGATTCTGATGTGATTAGCGCTAAATTCCTAAAAAAATACTTGTGCTTATAGTTCAGTAATACTAACCAAACTTTTTAAACAGTCACTCGACACAGCAAGCCTTCCTATCGACTGGAAAATTGGGAAGGTGGTTCCACTTCACAAGTCCGGTGGTAAGCACTGCCCTCAAAACTTTCGTCCCATTTCGCTCACCAGCACATGCTGCAAATTACTAGAACATATCATTTTCAAGAATGTCGTTACCTTTCTCGATGAGAATTCATTTTTCACGCCTGCGCAACATGGCTTTCGTCAAACATACTCCTGTGAAACTCAATTACTTGCCTTTACTGATAAGCTGTACCGCATACTTGACAACTCATCTTGCGCTGACTGCATATTTTTTGGACTTTTCCAAAGCCTTTGATAAAGTATGCCATAAATTGCTACTACATTAACTGAGCCATCTTAATCTCGATCCTAACGTCTTCCAATGGATTAAATCTTTCCTTCTAAACCGTTGGCAATTTGTGCATGCTAATAACACTAATTCACCGATTGCTAACGTGCTATCTGGTGTTCCACAGGGATCGGTCCTTGGGCCACTCCTATTTTTAATCTATATTAATGACCTACCTTCTGCCATATCTTCTAAAATTCACCTTTTTGCTGACGTTTGTGTAATATTTCGGGAAATAAATAACGTCAACGATACTGACACTCTCCAGTCAGACCTTAATTTGGTGTCAAACTGGTGCACTACATGGAATATGAAATTAAACACTAATGAATGTAAAGCTTTGCGTGTTTCACGGACATCTAGCGCTCTTCCTTCAAATTATCTTGATGGCACTCCTCTTGATTGGGTAAAAACATATAAGTACTTAGGAATTCATATCACTCAAAACTTAACATGGTCTATTCATATTGACTACGTGATTAATAACGCTAACCGCATGTTAGGATACTTACGTCGCAAATTCTCTACCGCTCCATCTTTCCTTAAACTTCTACTCTATAAAACACTCATACGTCCTAAACTAGAATACGCAGCATCAATATGGGACCCTACGCATGATAACCTCACATATACCTTGGAATTAGTCCAAAATAATTCCAGTCATACGAAAACAGTATTAACAAAACCTTCATTCGTGTTGCTTTAAAAGAGCAATCCGTTAAAGTCATAAAGATCCTTTATTGGAAGTACTTGTCGGGCACCAAGGAAAAGAAAACGTCATATATAATGTTAACAAGCCAAAAAAAAAAGCGGTGCTGAACCAAAGTTATTCAAAACATAAAAAAAAAACAAATGCGAGGTAAGATAGCGATTAGAGAAAGGGGAAGATTATAAGTGCGACGACGCTTTATTAGGTTTTATTATTTTACCACTTAGGAATGATATTGTTGGATAAATTATCGAAAGCTCAGTAACATAACGATCATTCATTCTTCCAACAGATCGAGTATGCCATCGGGACAAGACGAAGAGTTCGGTACCGTGAAGAGAATGTGCACGGACGCAGAAGTCCTTAACTATATTAGACCAGTAATGTTTCAAGACAACTGTTTCAAATAACAGCTGCTAAACATGCGGGAGGTTCAATCCTTCAAACGCGCATTGATGTTATCGAGGCAAAAGTCATAAATAGTATAATTAATTTATTTGGTAGTGTCGTTGTAAACTCCAATGGCCGAGAAGAAACCAAGAATAGCCCCAACCAAAGGGAGAAAAAGTAAAAAAGAGCAAAGCACAAACGGATACTGCTTGCCTTCAAAAAATTCGCAACATACAGCATGTCGCCTTTGTGAACGTGAAAGCAGCGGCTTCCTACTCAAAAGGGTGTTTTTTTTTTTAAGCATACAAGCCCGCAATTTATGTGAGATGATTCACTGCCATCAAGTAGGCCCTCGGTAGGCGGGACAAATTAGCCGGATTCGCGCCTACCTGTTTCACTCTCTTCATGACCTGCTTCGCGCAGTAAGGGCTCCTTACTCAAGGTACACGGCCATTTGACCTCCAGACGAGGCCAAATTTATCTACTGGCTAGTTCACAGAAGTGCAACAGACTTTATCATTAATCTGTTCTCGTTCACTTTGATACTGTTTTCGTGTAGAATGAAAAGGGTTCGATTCGAGTCATGCAGTGCGGCGGTTTGTTTTGCATGGTTTATCTTAAGCAGTGAAAAAAGGGTACAGACGCTATCGTAGACATATACAAGGTAACTATAAGAATTCAGCACGTTGCGGAACCTTTTCAGGCTATGATCGTTGCACTTAAAGTATGAAAAGATTGGTTTAGGGGGGTTTAACGTCCCAAAGCTACTTAGGCTATGAGGGACGCCGTAGTGAAGGGCTCCGGAAATTTCGACCACCTGGGGTTCTTTAATGTGCGCTGACATCGCACAATACACGGGCCTCTAGAATTTCGCCTCCATCGAAATTCGACCGCCGCGGCCGGGATCGAACCCGCGTCTTTCGGGTCAGCAGCCGAGCGGCATAACCACTGAGCCACCGCGGCGGCTAAAGTATGAGAAGAGTTCAATAAATATGTTTAATGTCATGCGCTGATGACTAGAAAAATGATTGTTTAAAAAACTAAATGAACGTTCCGTAGCTCCCATGTTGGGTTCTGTCGCATGCTGGCTGTATTTTAAAACAAAGCCGCCTTTAAGCGTTCTCTAACAATGTGACGAGAATAGCCGCAAATAACTGCTGGCGATCGTAGTAAGTGATCAAATAAATTAGATCCCATAAAAAAACTCCCGCACATTTTGTCCTCTCGGATTGAAGAGGTAAGAACGAGAACCATGCCGCATCCTCCACCCCCCCCCCCCCCTTTACCGCCCCTCCCCCAGTTGCCTATGAGTCCTCCAACTCGCGTGTATACATGAACCGTTTGACCACACTGGCCACGCCGTCGAGAGAGCCGGCTCCTCGGCCTCGCGCGCAGTTCAATCCGACATGCTCACCTGAACTGCATGCTCATTGAGTAGTAGTAGTAGTAGTAGTAGTAGTAGTAGTAGTAGCAGCAGTAGTAGTAGCAGTAGCGGTAGTAGCTGTAGCGGTAGTAGTAGTAGTAGTAGTAGTAGCAGTAGTAGTAGTAGTAGTAGTAGTAGTAGTAGTAGTAGTAGTAGTAGTAGTAGTAGTAGTAGTAGTAGTAGTAGTAGTAGTAGTAGTAGCAGCAGTAGCAGCAGTAGTAGTAGTAGTAGCAGTAGTAGTAGTAGCAGCAGTAGTAGTAGTAGTAGTAGTAGTAGTAGTAGTAGTAGTAGTAGTAGTATTAGTAGTAGCGGTAGTAGCTGTAGTAGTAGTAGTAGTAGTAGTAGTAGTAGTAGTAGTAGTAGTAGTAGTAGTAGTAGTAGTAGTAGTAGTAGTAGCAGCAGCACTAGTATTAGCAGTAGTGGTAGTAGTAGCAGTAGCGGTAGTAGTAGTAGTAGTAGTAGTAGTAGTAGTAGTAGTAGTGGTAGTAGTGCAGTAACTAAGCACGGAAATGTTTAATGTGCCCCCGCCGGGGCTGCATTTTCTTCGCGTAATAGTTGTTCAGCAAAAGAATTCGAAATGTGATGGCCCTATACGTGGAAGGCGTATCCAAGGTAGATCATGGCGTATCAGCGTGGATACCCAGCTTGACCCAACTTGGTGAGCTTCAAAGGCAGCAGCGGTCGAGTCTCAGCGTCACTTCGCAGTAGCATTCACGGCTGTATGAAAGTGTTCCTGAACGCTGCTATTGCTTTGAAGAGCAGTGCGTCCTTCAAGTTATTCCGCTCGAAAGAGTGTGATTGCTCCTACTGCTGCTGGTGGGACACATTGTTACTAACTGTTTGGCTGTAGAAACTACTCTGCCTTCTAATACTTAGTTGGCCAAAAAGATCTAGTACCTGGAGGCTTCTTTTGCGAGGAACTTAACCTGTCTAGCCGACAAGTTCTTGGAAGACACAGACGGAAGGTAATTACTCTGATGTAGCTACGCTGTAGCATAGGTGTCTGGAGTAGACAATTCGACATTTCTTGTTTAAGAGTTCTGAACAGAAAATGCTGCTCTTCTTAGCGTGCACAAATCAAAGCAAGTCAAAATGAAGCGCTTTCCAAAGGAGTTGAAGAGTTGGAATAATATAAGGGGTAGAAAAATGATGAGCTCAAGGACACCCCTTGCACGCAAGGAAGAGACTGTGCATCTAACGTAAACGCGATAGAAGAGACAGTGGACAGCACTATTAACAGCAATGACCTAAACATTATTTAAATCGTGCCAACTTAAACGCAGGCAAAAAACATTATTGCTCACCTTTGTTTGCGAGCGAAGAAAAAATCATTGTTGCGCAGTGAGTGGAAGGCAGTATTCAGCGCGAAAAACTGCCGATCCGCTGCAACTCACCATAACCCAATATATGCTAACAAACAGCGAACGCCAGAGATCGAGAAATTTTTTGCTGAAGCGCTTGCTCTAAATAAAGAAAAAGAATGATTGTGCCTCTGTACTGAAGATCAGAGCGAGGCAAACCAGTGACAGCGAGGCCTTTCGTATTCGTTCACCGGCAGACTTATCCGCATTCCGCTATTTGATCCAGATGCATTCTATTTTGCTAATTGCTAACTGCCTCGCGTCGCAGCTGTATTTCTGTAATGATAATCTCAAACGTTTCTTGCGTGGAACCCTGCCTACCGGCAATGCACTAAAACGCGCGAAGTCTAAAAAAACGTTGAAACTAATTTTGTTGTCTTTTAGAGTCCCCACAAGATAAATTTTCATTTACCCGTGTCTCTGAAACCTGGCTTTTACCTCAGGACAAAAACCTAGTTTTTCCCTCTTTCTGCTTGCGTGAGTACTGCCACCACTGAACTGATAACCGTGGAGGCGCCCCTATTTTTATTTCACCGATGATGAGATGTAAACTCAGAAATTGACTTATAATTACAGTGGATAAATGCAAATGCATATGCATAAAACTGGATCAATCACTGACTCCGCCCAAAACTAAGAAGGTCACTCTCGGTTGCATTTATCGCTCCCTATATTATTCGATCTCAGACTTTCGCGATGAACTAAATACACCTAGAGATTATCTACCGAAAAAAAAATGTAATTCTCAATATTTTACAAGAGAGCAGCCCCAACCCTATCCCGCATCATTAGGTTTTGACTATGAGGCACTGATGATTCGCTCAACTAAACATGTTCAATAAATCACTTTATACTCTCTATATACTCTCTAGCATTATGTAACACCAACAAGTTGATATTTGAAGTGTCCATTAAAGATCCCTTCCGTGTTTTCTTTCGCTTACCTACTATCAAACGAAAGCCCCCTGAAAAATTCACAAACATTGTACTTATCAATAAAATTTTCATGAACGTAGTTGCAATATTGACTGATCTGTCGTGAACTATTAAACAGATACCAGCAAGGTATTTGACACGTTTTCGGATGTCATGAAAAAATGCCTTGACAAATCAACTACTGAGGCCGAATTTCAAAAAGAACTTACCTGCCCCTTATGCCGTCCCCAGCTGCCTAACGGGTTAGTGAAGTCTATGCCAATATATATATATATATATATATATATATATATATATATATATATATATATATATATATATATATATATATATATATATATATATATATATATATATATATATCAAAAGGACCGCAGTGCCTCAGTATTAGGTCACTTGGCTACTGAGCCGAAGTTCCTAGGTTCGAACCCGACCGCGGCGGCCGCGTTTCGATGGAGACTCAATGCAAAGGCGCCCGTGTGCTGTACACGTTGAAGATCCCCAGATGGTCGAAATTATTCCGGAGCCCTCCACTACGGCACCTGTTCCTTTCTTCTCTCACTTCGTCCTTTATTGCTCCCTTACGGCGCGGTTCGGGTGTCCAGCAAAATATGTGAGACAGTTAATGTGTCATTTGCTCTCCTCAAAGCACAATTTACTCTGACCGAAGCTATCCAATATTGCTCTCAGTAAGAATTCATTCGTTGACTCTTTCTGGCTACGTTGACGCTTCTTCGGCAGTGACAGACGCATTTACCGGTGAGAAAATTGGGCTTGAAAATCTTCCTACAGACGATTCAAACTGGTAACATATGTACCTAAAAGTAAGCTGCGTCACCGTTATGAACTGAACGCTGGTGTAGCGTGTCCTCCGTGATCCCCACACAGAAATCAGTAACGACGCACCACAGTTTACTTGCGGAATCGCCCAGTGATGGCGACACCTCTCTTGTTTTTTTTTTTTTGCGTTGTTTAGCTTATAAGGGATCTGTCTTCCGTGAAAGTGGTCTTTTTATGATTAAAACGCGGTACTATAGCGAAACAAGCCACCTTCCATCCGCCCTCAGCGTCCCGTTGGGCACAGTTCTTTTAATACTAGGCTGAATATTCGCTACAGAAAGTACTAAAGTACACTTCACAAGATAATGAAAAAATCAAAAAGGAAACATTACGAGCTAAAAATAAATATGTCTAGATAGGATTGCAAGAAGCAGTGGAGCGAAATTCTTTTTTGAACGGTAACGCTCCTCAAGCACTTATAAACTGAAGCATCCCGGCTATTTTTTTACCACTCCATTGAATACTGCTAACGCGTTTAACAAGTTTTAATGTGAAAGTCTTTCTCATTCTGTTTCAATTCCTGAAATGTCTTACAGGCGCTCTCTAGTCATTCTACTTATTCCCGACCGGTGTTGACGAAGTTGGCATAATTCACGAATTTATAGGTTACATTGATTCCGCTAGTACAAAATTGATTGCAGAGTACATTAGCCTTGGTCTTTCTTGAGTTTTCATCCTCATTTTCAAGCCTACTATGTTTCCACAAAAAATAAAAATGGCTTAAATCATTCCGATATTCAAGAAAGGCGACCCTACATTCATTTCCAACAATCGTCTGATCTGAAAACTTTCCTTTTTGATTGAAGTAGTTGCCAATGCACAACAAAACGATATAATAAACATCTAAACAACAATTCTAATGTCTCACCACCTGACCAATTTCCTTTCCGACCTGGATATAAACTTAAGCAATCAACAGGAAACTATTCTACAGTAGTTTTGATCGACTTAACAGAAGTACTTGATTCCGTCATGCAGAGGTTTCTAACTCCTAAATTCAGTGAAGTAAGAACTGTTGGTCCCGCCTTGTCATCTAATATTAGTAACTCATCTAACAGAATCATTGTGGGTGTAGTCAGGCTGCTGCTGCTGATGATGATCGAAAAGAACGCAAGCCGCATATATTTTTTTCTGGTACTATCATATCAGGCGTTTGTTGATAGAGCTGTTCCTCACTGTTCAACTCTTAGAACAAATCTTTTTTCTTATACATATGAATGGCCTTCCTAAATGCCTTTATAATTTTAAAGCAGTTCGTTGTACAAATTACGCAACCGTTTTTGCCTCTGATAGATGCACTAGTTCCTTAACTGCCTATATAAAAACTCAACTCGACATTATTTTAACGTGGTGCCGCAGTAACTTTCTTGAAGCTAATTCTACAAAGACAAACGTTATGGTCTTACACCGCAGTCACAAAGTCCCTCTATTCAGCCTTATAATCATTCTTAGCACTCATAAGATTTACGCAGATAGTGAGTGTTCATTCCTGGACGTAGTATTGGACTCTAATTTGAAATTAACCTGACACATTGACCCTTAAAAATTGTTTATATCATTGAAGCATTACTAAAAACGAGATCGTAGTTTTTCGCGAGAATCTAGCTCGCTCATTGCTTCGCATTCGTTTACAGTCATATTAGCTGCTGCATTTCCCCATCACACGAAATATATCCAGTATATTTTACTCATTTCAGCATTTATAGAATTAATCATTAAGAATACTCACCATCAGTTTATTCCATTCTAATGCTTCACCATTGTTGCGCGACCACCGAATATTACCAATTATGAAGTCATTCAAACTCAACCTATCGACCATTTAATTTAAATCTTCAGAAAATGTTCTTCTAGTAATTTTGTATCGCAATATCCCCTCGTCGATACTAGCTAAACCATATTTGCTCCAAATCGCGATTTCATGTTACCACTAATATGACTTAAATACGGGAAGCTCACTGCTTGTTTCAAAGCCTTATTGATAAGGCACAATGTCCCGGTATATATTGAACAACCATCTTCATTAAGCACTTTTCAAAAGAACAGTTTGCATTCTTACTCGGCTCCTAAGCTTATTTGAAAATTAACTGTATTACTCATTTTCCCACTTCACTAATGCATGCTGCTTACGTACGTGTTTTTTATTCGCTCATTGAAAGCAGATCCCACTTCAATTTTGCGCTTGGGGACCTCCTTCTTCATTACGTATTTTGTACGTCACAATGGAATAGTTGAATAAAACATTGAAACGTATCGAAATATACAACAGCCGGCGTGTGTCGTATGCTGTACCGCACGTAGAGAATACTGTCTGTACCAAAGTGAATGCTGAGTCTTTTACTGGCCCAAGCTAGGTACTGCCAACGTTAATACTTCCTCATGTGAAAAGAAGTAAGGCATATTATTCGTCATCTTTTCAGGCGGCCTGAGCATAATTTTTATTGCAAGCAGTATGTTGACCTTGAAATCCAAATTTCCTAAGCATTCAGCAGCGCTACGCTTTCTAGCGATTGTCTTTGTATTGATCAGTCGTTCTGCACTGGTCAAACATGTACTGCTCATATATGAACGTAATGAACTATAGCATGCTGAGTTCTTGAGAAAACTTCGTTCACACCGTACATGATTCAAATGTGGAACAGATTCATTTCACTAATCATAAATATTGCTGATTAGTACTCACTTCCCGGAACCTTGATGCCCATGCCGGCATTGGAGATGCCCTTGATTGCATTGAAACGGGGGCGTCGAAAACCATGCCAAGGGTGAACGTCGAGACAGCTATCAGGTATCTATTAAACGAAACAAAGCGTAAAAGTTCCATAAAGAAACTCATGAGTTGGTTGATCTGCGCTTCATCAAAAAGAACATTACTCTCTCGTTGTTCTAAACAGCGCATGACACCGCAAGTTTAAATCTAAATGCCTACCAGGCAAAAAAAAATGAATAGAAAGAAGAAATAGTTTGATTACACATCACCGCCAGACGCAAAGTAAAGAAATGATGAGAAAGACACGTAACCGCTCGCTTTCTGGCGCAGCTATGCCGCACTGTCCTCACCCTGATTGCGTACGTCGTTGGAAAAATCGTAATGACTTTTTCATGGCCTGCGAAGCCCCGAACAATAGCGCCGATGAAAAACAAAGTTCATGGCGTTCATTAACGGCCACGCTGCTGCGTACTGTACATCACCGCGCCGCGAACGGACGCAACGCAATGGCCGCGCTCCGCCATAGGACAAGCCGGCGATAAAGATGTGATGGTCTCCCCCCGTACTCGAGCACTGGATGCAGAAGAAACAATTAATAGCTGGCGCGCCTTCGGATGGGCACCCCCTCTGCCACTATAGTCGCCACCGCATAATCGGCACTGCACTGTTCAGCTGGGCCGAGTTTAAAATTAATAACAATGTTTCAAGCGCGTCGACAGGGTGTTACTGTAGAAACGGCAAATTCCCATAAATTAGAAGGACCATTTACGGCAGGCCTCGCATGCGAGCTCGTTAGGAACACTTTCAACTCTCATTAATTTCTAGACTACTTGAGTTTAAAGAAATGTGGCTGCTCTACGGAGCGTCTAATGCTCCTTCTCATATAAGATGATTAATCGTAAATAGCATGCGTAGCCACAGAGTGCTTCGGAATAGACATGTCTGTAAGCGTACTTATGTCGACCAGCTTTGCGCACGAGCCTATATTTACACCTTTGTCTCCATGCATCCACTTCATGCTTCCTCGTGCTTCTCACAAAGCGAACTTGGGTCGTCGTGAATAAAATGTACGACTCATCATTCGTGCTTCGTGGATTTTATGCGTACCATGGAGTCCAATGCTACACTTCCAGCGTTAATCAAACTCCTCAGTGGGAGGAGGTACGGGGAGCTGACTGAAATGGTATGGTATGGTATGGTATGGTATGGTACGGTACGGTACGGTACGGTACGGTACAGTGCGGTACAGTACGGTATGGTATGGTATAGTATGGTATAGTATTGCACGGTACAGTACGGTACAGTGCGGTACAGTACGGTACAGTACGGTATAGTATGGTATGCTATGGTATAGTATGGTATGGTATGGTATGGTATGGTATGGTATGGTATGGTATGGTATGGTATGGTATGACATGGTATGGTATGGTGGGCTTAACGTACGAAAGCTCCAAACAGACGAGGAGAGAGATGGCGTAGCTGCGTCCACGAGTTTCTCGAACTCCTCATTTTGTCGAGGTACGAGCTGAAATGAAGATTGAAGCGGGTCTTTAATGTGTACTGGAGACAAGTTTCGCAGCATTATGAACTGCAACCAACTAGCCCAAACCACCGTGTTACTTCAACGTATTTCTTATACACTGGGCTCTTTTTTATGTGTTCAAGCCAATTTAAACGTCGAGCTTTTTCAAATAAAATCAGTTGGAAGTGCAGCACAGTCCTGTCTTGTTTGTTCCTTGTCTTCTGTGTGCGTTTTATTCATGCTGCGAAACTTGTCTCCATTATGAACTGCAACCAACTAGCCCAAACCACCGTGTTACTTTAATGTATACTGTCTTCTATCTAAGAGGTTGCTATGTTCGAAGCAGTTTCTGCCAAGCGAGTGCTTTCTTCGTCTGCCGAATATAAAATCTCGTTGGATGTTCTCAATTACTCTTCCCATCTCCACTCAGACCACGCGACCTACACCAAGCCAAGTTACCAAAGACAAGCTTCACTTAATACCGAAGCCGGGCCACTCCCAGTACTAAAGCAGGAAGACACATCATAACCATTGAGATAGTGGGATGAGCGTATTGGCAGGGTTTGCGTACCTACATCCGGTACCTACTTCTGATTAATCTCCCCGCTTTCCGCTTCTCTCTCTCTCTCTCTCTCTCTCTCTCTCTCTCTCTCTCTCTCTCTCTCTCTCTCTCTCTCTCTCTCTCTCTCTCTCTCTCTCTCTCTATTACAATTCGCCCGCGGTTCAGGTCGTCGCGCAGAGATGCGGAAGGCAGACAGTTATGCGCCCAGCAGAAACATTTCCATGAGACAGTTGGTGCGAAAGAAATCTGCGCTTTTCTTGCTACCTAATAACGTACGCTGCATTGGAGCAACATGTTGGTGTCAAAATACCCTTTAGACTCAGTGCAGTATGTGCGATGTGCATCAGTCACGTGCTGCTTCTGCTCCGTGCATACCCGAAACTCTTTGTATTTGACTGCCAGTTGCTAGTATCTTCACAGTACGTGACAAGAGAGTATAAAGTAGCAGAATTAACAGTAGCCAGACCTGCTTCACGCCGGTGCCACGTATCACACGCAGTCACGAAATACAAAAGAAGGAGGAAAAAATAAATGCGCTGTATCGTGGGAGAAGTTTAAAATAGTGCGAAAGAAACACAATTTTAGATCAATCAATATGCGGAGCAACATAACTCACAGGCGAATGACCGGCATAATCTATTTTTTTAAGATAGAACGCTAAAACATGTATCGACGCTGATGCTTTTCTTGGCAACTACATGGTTCTAGTGTGTGGTGCATGAGCGCCGCTTCTTCAACTGAAAGACGCAGAATGCTCTCTTACTAGCTAGTTTAAGCGACGACCGGTTTGCCATGTTGTGCAGGGGTCTGCCGGTTTTGTGGCCCCCTGCCTGCTGTTCAGCCTCTGCGCCTTTTTGAGTCGAAGTACGGTAATGTGACCTGTTCCCAGTGCGTAACACGCTTCCAAGCTCGTTAAATGTACACAGTTACCGTGTTTAACAAGATCCTCCGCAAATGTATACTCGTTTAAATAGGGCAAGCCGATAGTTGCCCAAAACAAACAACTGTGCACTCAACCGGGTCCCGCACTTGAAAAGACGTTTCAGCCTGCAAATAGGTTTAATCACCGTATACCTGGACCTGGATGCTCGCACAGGACGAACACCGTCCGCGAATGTTGAATCCACGCCTAACTTTCCTGTCACTGTTTGTAGGCTGAGTAAATGGTTGGATATAGGGATACTTCTAAAAGTTTTTTTTTTTCAGTCTTTATTCAGGACGCTGGCATTGATGGGCCCGCTTTCTGGTTTAAACAACTTTTTCGACACGCACCCACTCAATAAACCACTGCAAGTTTGAGTCTGCAATAAAACCAATAATATTTTCCGTTGAAAGTTGTAAACAGGCCGCAAAGTTTTCAGTATCTTATTCAGTTGGACAAACCAAATCGGTTGTCACGTTCGACTGAAGAGATTTATTACTTCATTAATTTCGTTCTAAACTTGTAAAAAGTGGTACTGCCTCGTTCTTTTTTGAGCCACGCTTGTCAAGTCCTGCTCCGATAGGGTCGACCTTCGCTACGGTGGAGCAATTGCCAGCAGATAACGCAAGGCTAACGCAACCTGTCACATTCAACACCTCAACTCAACTCAGCTTCACTTTGGCTCCAAGGTTGACCACGTCAAGAACGGGGATTTTCCATTCTTGGTGCTTATGGCGATTGCAGAGTGCCTGCTGAAAAACTTGTGCAAGGAAGTAGGGCCATCGGTATTAGTGTCATGCAGGAAAACAGGAACTCAAGGTTTATGACAAAACTCTACGTTCACCGACCCTTTTACAATCTAAACAGGAGGCCAAGAAAATTATGCGTCGATGTGACTTCCGCAGCCGCTGTCTACCCCCCCCCCCCCTCCCCTCGTGCGCTCTTCCCATTTCAAAGTAGGGCATTTGTTGTTCGTATCCAGTACGAAACACCTTTCCAAGTCAGATGAGTTCATAGTTGTCTTAGTTTACAAGATGTCCCCCATTTGTGGATGTTTATACATTGGGTAAAGCGGGACTTCTTGCCTATATGTCCGACTTAGATGGCATTTTGCGTAGTTCAACTCTAGCAGCAGAGTGCGCGTTGCAGCACACAGCAAAGCGCGTCGTTGTTGACGTCACTTAAATAACATTAAACTCTCTCCGACGCGCAAAATACTAGTTGGCTCAGGAAGCTTTTTAGACGTCACTAATTCGGAAGCTACGAAGCAACAAGAGCGTCAGCGTTTTAATTCGTACCCTTCCTGAGCGGGAGTGCTTGTTGTTCAATTCGCGGTAATCCTTGTTGCTTGCAATGGGTTGTTGAAAACTCGGGTTTCATAGTCACTATTTTAAGACGCTTTCGAGATAGTCTTTCGCGAATTTTCACGGACTGGTATGAAATCTTACTCCGTTAAACTTGCATCTTTCGCGCCTGGCGACCCCGAACTGTAAGCAGAACGAAGGTTTAATATATCTGCGAATAATGAAAACAAAACAAATTGATTTCACGCCAGGCATCAGCTACCTTAACTTGGATAGTTAATTTTTAAAGGCAGATTTACAGCGTGAAACTGAACATAATTATTCCGCCTTTTCAGTTAGCCCGTTACAGTACAAAGCGTCAATAAGAAACTTTAGTAAATACTCAGGGTGTGCTAGAACCCGCTATAAAATATTCAAGTTGACTGCGGCCTACAACACACACAAAAAAAGCTCCTGAATGTGTCTGGAGGTCAGCGGCCTCTGCGCAGCTTTTAGCGCGTCCGGATGCGGAGTGTATGACAGGAAATTTTTATGCACGGTGGAAATGCGAAGAGTGATTCTCGATGGTTTTTCTAGCCTTTATAGTGTTTTAAAATCGTGGGAGACGACCTTATACTGCTTACTGCCTGCTGACCGATTGAGTTTGAAAAGAGCTTTTCGACTTCGTCTTTTTACAAGGACCCTCTTTCCTGTAGTGATATAATGCCTTTTATAGTGTTTTATATTTGCCATGGCTTACCAACTCGGCCAAACTTCCACTTTATAACATGCCGTCGACCGCGACCGTTACTATAAGCTCTACAAATTTCGAGTTTTCTTTTATATTTTTTGAAACAGAGAGATATAGAGGGAAGTTGTAAAGAGGGTTCCTGACTGCCGTGGCCTGATTATTCAATCAAAGTGTGTTTAGTGAAATAGCGACTTCCTCAGTGGCATCTGAAAACGAAGCCTATTGGGAGCATAGTACAAAACTACAAAACAGACCACACGCTAAACCGTAGCATCGCAATCTACCGCCCAGGTACGCTAGATGGCTTCGGCGATTAGTACAGTGTACTTAAGCTTCTGTCTGAAACTTTTCCTTCAGTAAACAAGGCTTCCATGTTGAAGTCGAAACGTCTCCGTCATCTTGACTACACCTTTCTAGGTCAGCACTTTTTTAATTTATTTTTCACATGTATTCACTCGAGCAGACGAGATTTCGTCAAACCTTAGATTTCAAAGTACAAAACAAGGTTCTTTCAATGGAAATTCCACCTCATGCAAGCGCAGTAATTGCGCATGATGACCCTCTGCGACAAAGTCACCAGAGTGTCAAAGCCAGCTGTGGAACGCAGCTCGCACGCAGCTCGCAATCGCTCTTGCAAAGTCGGATCGAGGTCACCTTTCTAAGCCATCTTCGTTACGACCACCACCACGACCACCGCCACCAGCACACCGTCGTGTTATTCAGCTTAATTGCGTCAGCAGCAAGATGTCTAGAGATGTAGTGGTTTTAAAGTTGGTCCAGTTTTCGTGCCAGTGCATGCGGCTACTGGTAAGTAAACTGATGAGGGAATCATCCAGAGCAGGGTGGTTGAGTTATCGCTAATGCGGTAAAATGTGGCCGTATGTATACCAGCCCGGCTTCGTCATCTATCCCCCGGATGAGTATAAGCTTGGAGGTGAAATCTCACTTGGTCAGGCCCAGCCAAATTTAGTAGCGTACATAGTTTGTATCGACGTCGTAGCAGCCGCCATCTCTGGGTCCGGAAACCGGTTACTTTTTATGGCAATGCCGCAGAGGCTTGGCAGGAAAGAAAAGGAGGCGGTCTTTTGTCCCCGTGCCCTGGGGAGTGGGTTATTCGCTGCTGGGGCTATGGGCGTGGAGTAGAGTCACACTCTCCAGTGACTCTATAGTGCGGAGGGGTGAATGATAGTGAAAGGGGAAATTAAAGAGAGGGTGCGGGGTCGCTATTGCTGAGGAGGCCACTGCCCATGGCATAAGAACAAAGGACTCTTTCCTGCCTAGCCTCGGCTGCATCAAAATATGGCGCCGTTGACGCCACATAAACTATGTATACGCAGATATCTATTACAGGTACTCACCTACGGAGTAGAAACGTGGAGGCTCACGAAAAGTGTTCAGCTTAAGTTAAGGACAACGTAGCGAGCTATGGAAAGAAAGATGACAGGTGCAACATTTAGAGACCGCCAGCGGGCAGACTGGTGGAGGGAACAAACGCGGGTTCATGACATCCTAGTCGAAATCAAGAAGTGGTTTTTGGCAGGGTGTGTAATGCGAACGCAAGATAACCGCTGGTGCTTAAGTGTAACGGAGTGGATTGCAAGAGAAGGCAAGCGAAGCAGGGGGCGGCAGAAAGTTAGTTGGGCGAATGAGATTAAGAAGTTTGCAGGCATAGGGTGGAAGCAGCTGGCAAAGGACAGTGTTAAATGGAGTGGCATGGGAGAGGCCTTTGCCCTGCAGCGGGGTGTAGTCAGGTTGATGATTATGATGATGATGATGATGATGGTGATGTATGTGCCACCAGCATACGCTGAGTAAATGCGGCCGCCCCTACTTCGCACATTTGTCCTGGCGTCAACCGCCTCTCCAGGGCATGGTCTTATTCCCTTTGCAATGGGCCGTGCAAACTGGGCACTTTGTTTCTCATCTCCGCAGGGAAACCTCCGAGGAGTCTGAGGAAAACTTGGTTGACAGCTAATGAGATTTCGTCCAGCAGTCGCCTGAATTGTCCGACTCGAACGAATGTGCTAATTGCGTTTGCAGACATTACGTCTCCTGCACTTGTTTTCAGGCTTTCATCGATCGTTGACCTACTATTTCTTGCTTCTCAGTCCGTACACTGTTAAGGAAGTAAGATAATGCTGAGAATGACGCTGCACTGCGTGCATACATCGACATGACGTGCTAGGAATCAAATTATTCGTAGCTGTCAGCCTGCGGGCGGAAGAAGAGCAGACCTTGCTTTTTGGTTGCCTTGTGGTCATTGCAATAAAAGGCAGGGGAAAATGATGTCCTCGCTCCTTTCACCCGCAGGTCGTTGACCCGCGGATTTTAGCTGTTTTCATGTTGCGATTCCTTTTTTCTGTTTTTAGCATTCCCGATATAGGTTTATGATGAAGGGAAATGCGTGATTTATCTTCATACATCCTACCGAACTACATAGAAAAACAAACAGTAGTGCACAATTCACTCAGTCCTGCGGGGAGTAGTCTCACCGGACTGGCCCCACTGTCCCTGTTAGGAGCGGCGCGAAAGACGTGGGCAAAGGGAGAGAATCGCAGTACGAAGAAAGATTACGGAAATACTGAGAAACACCTAGTTTGCAGCGGCAATTCTTTTTATTCCAACTTTACAAGAGGAAGTTGAACACGGCTTGAAATCGGTTATTATACATCTGCTATACGAAAGGCCGAATCAAGATTATCGATGTTTTTACCGCGGAAGCTATTATACGGAGGATTTCGTGGCTGACTCCGTGTCGTAGATAGTAAACATCTGGTTCTATGAATGGTAAAAGTTATCATGTTACCAGCACGAGGCACGCGACAGTGCGCCCACAAAATCGGTAGGGATTAGACTTTACTGTATGCGTTAGGTATTAGCCGAAGATAGCCAGCAGCCCGGCGACAGCTGGATCTGGGTTTAGCCAGTGATGTTTCATGCGTTCATTTAAGATATTCTTACTTACGGCCCAAAAATCCTTATATTGGGAACTTTCTCTTGAGGCAGTTTGAAAAATCTCTGCATTTTTTTCGCGTCTTTTTTAGTTGTGTTATTTATTCATTTATGCTGATCTTCGTGAGCAAAGAAGGCCGAACTGAAGTTCACTAAGTGCTACTCGTTACTCGTGTCTCTTTCCCTTTTCCCACTCCGCCTCGAATTTCAATCAGAGTTCACCGTGGGAAAGGGATGACATCATTAGCTAAGACTACGTGTTAAAAGAGAAGATGTTAGGAACCACTTTACGATTTAACTCCCTCAGAAGGCACTTCTCAATGGAAGTAAAACGCGTAAACAACCAGCATGAACTGTACTCTAGCAACGTAACTTTTAGCACTAAGAGTGGTGTCAGCTCAACATAACCACCGTATATACTTCCATATTGATGGATCCATCGTGCAGGTCGACGCGCTAACTTTAGGAACTGGAGAACAAAAAATTAATTTTAAGTTGTAATGTCATCGAAAGATACGATTTCGGTCTTCATCGTGTGATTAAAGCGACCGGTACAGAGTATCGCATATCGCTGATGCAGCGACGCCGTGGGTAGGGCGCCACCAGGAGGAGCGCTCCAAATGCGCCCAGCGCGAAGACGGGTGCAAAGATGCGACATATAGGAAAGTGCGATAGAAGGCGCAACGCTTATAAAAATTTATTTACGCAGTCTATAGACTGTCCATAGACTTCTGTCTATAAGTCTATAGACTCTCTATAGACAAACCCTACAGAAAACTCTATACGCAACAAAAATCCTATAGGCAGTCTATAGACAATCGATGTATATTTATACACTTTTGGTAGACTTTTGTCTATAGACAGTCTATAGACTACGACAGACAAAAGAAATATCTATAGGAAGACAATATAGTCTATACGAAGTCTATATAGACTGTATTTAGAGCATTTTTGTAAGGAAAAGAAGGAGCGGCCTTCTTGTTCTATCAAATTTCGGTTTACGAGCGGAACAGCCGCATCGTCATAGATGTCGTGCATTAACGGCGGTAATATATCTAACGCCAAAGAATGGACAGTACGAAAGCGCTACTGGCGAGGGTATGGCGCAGTAAGGCTCAGCACTAATCTCCATATCGGCCTTATCTGTGAATCTTTTTCGCACCTATATTGAAAGCAGACGTTGAGAGAAACCTCAGTGAAGTAACGGGGGTAGAAACTGTAGCACCTTGAAAAGCCTCGGAGGTGTTCGTGTGGAATGTAAAGGTGTTTATTCGAACCACAGGTCGGTAGGCGTTGGTCGGAGGGCGGCACGACGAACACACTCACAGGCGTCACTCGAGAATCACAGCTGCACTTCGTCTGCCTCTTCTCTGCGCTGCTTGAACTCCTGACAGTCGGTCCCATTACAAGAATATTTATTAGCACTGGCAACGATTTCCCCGTTCTATAACATTATTTTCCGCGTTTGTTGCCAGACTGACGCGTTGTCCCGGTTTTGATATTGACATTTAGTCAGGAATATCTATAACACGCGAAGTTACCCTAATTTCCTTGCGTTTAACTCCTAAATTTCCCTGAAAAGTCCTTAAGATACCTTTTTCTCTGCGGGTCTATTTTTAAACCGAACATTCCGTGAAGAAGAGAAAATCCTCAGAAAGGAACATCGCTCAGTTCAGCCATTGCACAGTGGAGAGTAAACTCTTGGCAATTTTTTCTGTGTCTCATTGGCTTGTTGTACACGTGTTGGCTGGCGCTGAAAATACGAAAGAGAGTGCTATAAAAAATGAGCTAGGCAAAATCAGGGTCAAAGATATTGCCCATACAGGATCGTACACTCTTGAAGTGAACACGCGCTCCCACGTTCGCCTCAAGAGGGGACGACACTGTACATTAAGGTACTTTCATATAGCCCTGACAGGATTACTCGTATATCATTTGGTAGACTTTGAAAAGACACCTACCGACATTTAGTGCAAAAAAGCCGGCAATTAAGTCTCCTAGTTTTATTTACTTTATTTAAGACTGCTTTCGTGGAGCGAAAATGCCTCACTGGGTTCCTTCGTGTATTCTGTTTATTTGCTTATTTTTAATGCGTGATCAGTATATGCTCATCTGGCACGAAAGAGCTCCGGACTCTGCGTGTGCATGTGTTCCCGCGCGAGCCTGCTTGTCTGTGCGTGTGTATTTGTGCGTGGGTTAGATTCCCTCAGCTTGTTCGGTTCTCGGGTTAGACTGTGGCTTGCATTTTACAGTATTTTCTTTTAATTTTCAATGTTTCTACTCGATGTGTAACACCTGACAAAAAACAACGCTATTAACTCGCCATTTACTCTTCTGAAAGCAATCTCTTCAAAATCAACTGCCATCGGCACCTGAAGCTGCCGCACCATTGATGTTAACTGACAATTACCTTTCGGGAAGAGACAAAGAGAAAGAGAAAACAAGAAAACAAATAACCTGAGGCATATTCTGTCCAAACCACGGCCGTTCACGACAAACGCCTCAGACGTGCTCTCCCATCCCGGCCGGACAGTTCCCTAGAGCAAGCTTAACGCATCGCCGCGCTCAGCCCCATTCAAGGGCCCGGAACGGCAGCGAGCGGAAAGCAGCGGTGCGCTGCGGGAAAGCATCCACGCTGCGGCAGCTCTCGCGAGTGGCGAGCGCGTCGCAAAATCGAAGCTGGCCGCGTCGGGGACGCATTACAAGCGACGTCACTTTAGGAGGCAGCTGCTAATGACTCCTCGGCACGCGGCCTCCGTTCTCAGCACAGTAGCTCTGTCTCTCCCTCTCTCCCTCTCTCTCTCTCTCTCTTTCTCTCTCTCTTCACACTGCAGCCCTCAAACGAGATCGGCGTCCCGTCGACGTCATTGCACTTCCGTTCGCGTGCCTCCTATCTGGTTGGCTTCTCCGCTTATGAAAAACGCTAGCGTTATAGTACACTTAGCCCCCGTTAAATCCCATCTACGTCAGATGAATCAGCCGAAAATAATAATACGAAAAGTAATATCACACGGGCACGCAGACCTACTAGAGGGCTTGATTAATCTCCATATCTCGTGCTGCTAGCGGCAGCGGCCTTTTCCAGCCAAGAGAGAAAAAAACTAAGAACAAAAGACGCGTTTTCGATCGAGGGCATCACCGCCTCCGCAGAGGATGCTTCATCAGAGAAGCGAGTTCGAGCCAGTTTCGCTTTATAGCGTGGCTACGCGGCTTGCCTCCGAGAGCCTGTCATCGGTCGTGTTTGAGTAGGCCGCTTTCGGTAATATTCACGCACGGCAGTTTTGTTGCCGTTCTGTATTGCGAGATGGATGGAATAGCAGTTGTAAGTGTGCACGCAGCAGACAGCGGATGCGTTCACGCGATGGACAGATTAAAACTTTCAAAAATTCCCGGAATGTCACGTACGTGGGTATCCGAACGGGGCATGCAAAGCAGCTGCATCTCGTGCCTCCATCAACTCATACACCCATTAAGTTGCGTAGGCCTCGGAGGTATTAAGGAAACAAATGCTGAGTCAATATCAGGAAAGGCTACAAAAAAAAAACCTGGGGCGATAAAATGTCCGGAAAAGTAACAGTGGATAAAATAAGCTCTATAGTTTCCCTAGTGTAAAACGCGTACATGGTATGCGAAAGCGGGCTGCGGAGTTGTTGCTCAATTTCGCAACGACAATCACAAATGCTGCGTTCTAGGGTTTTCGCGAGGACACGGTATGCGCATCCGTCTCTTTCGAACTCTTCGTGGCAGCGAATGATATTATGGCGTGCATTGAAGCGGGTTCACTCGATATTTCGAGCGGACGAAACAGCACGCATGGCATTAGTGAGACATAAACTTTCCCGCAATTCGCTACGGCAGTCGTCAGGCTGCAAATTTATGCATCCGCAGTAGCGGTGTGCAGCTTGCAGGGCGTATGTGTTTCAAAATGTGACACCATTTCGCTGCACCCGAAGTCTGAACTTCCCGCCTGTTGTCCTTTGTAGCCGCCATTCTGTCACCCAGAAGTAGTACGTTTTGTCAATATTTTTCATTGTTTTCTATGGTTTATAAGACCAAATGATTCCCTGCGCACAATAAAGAGAAGAATACTGACAGAAAAACACCACAAACCGCCATGGCGCTTTGTGGTTCGTCTCTTTATTGTGCGCCGGAAATCACTTGCTATGTGTAACCAACTAGCCATTAGTTCGTCCTGAGAAAAATGGTTTATAAGAGAAGTGTAACTTCGGCAAACACTGTTGCTAGCCTGGTTGCAACGACTTTTTTTTACCTGAGTGATGTGAAGGCTCGCGCTCATCAACATATAAGCCCAATAACACAGAAGAGGCGCTGCTGCAAGCCTCATTTTAACTATTATCTGAGAGAGGTGCCATATTTACCTGCATCTGCTCGATTAATGCTCACGTTTGCAATTACACCTGTTAGGTCTGTCGAGCCTGAGCACACAGAACTAGTGTTGTGCACGATGGCGTCAAGACTCCGGTCGAAAAAAAGGGCTTGTACAGGACGGGAATGTTGCGAGTAGTTCTTATGACCCGTACGCAAAAGCTGCAAGTCATTAGAGAAGACAGCGTGCGGTAAAACACTTCGAGCAATTTCTAATTATGCTGACTCCGCCAGTTGGTCTCTGTGACAGCTGAGCAGCCCTCAAACAGATCAAATCAGCCCCAAACTTCATGGCCCTCATGAGCACATCTTTGCTGAATTGAGTGCATTAGTACAACATGCTTTCAACTTTAGGCCCGACGCTTTTAGCGGGCGACGGCTCACTGTGATACCGCTGGGAATGACACTTCGACTACGAAACCGCCTGGCCACATAAGGCCGTAGAGGACTGTTCATTCTCGATAGTTCAGAATAGACGCCGCCAAAAAGCTAAGCCTTCTGGAACGAAATACCAATTTAGTACAGTTACCTCCGCACTCGTCACTGCTCCTCGGAACTGCGCCTGCTACCTAGCCTTCTCCACTTCGGCACAGTTCTGTTGCGCCGCCTCTTGCGTTGGTCACTATAGGTATTTAGATTCTCATTTGATAGGACTGACAGAGCGCTGAGCATGAACGACATCGGCATATTCGAGGAAACCATCACGCAAATCCTCTGCCTCTGTCTTTGTTTCGATGTCTCAGCCCTTAGTCCATCAGAAGGTACTTATGGGAGACGGATATTCGGGCCATGGTCTCATCGTTCAATAGCGAGAAAGCCACTTGACTGCTGTTAGGGTACCTGGTGGCAGCAGGGCTTATGAACAGTTTCTAGTGCGCTAGCACTTATAGTGGCTCTTCTCAGCATTTAGCCGTTGTGTGTTTGCGTGTTCGTCTCAAGTCCGTTTTTTGGCAGGCTGCCCACCTGCCTACCTGGTTGTGGGCAACCTGCCCACCGTAGCAACTGGCAGTTCAATTAATCATCGGTCGCGAGAGGTTGCTCGGCAAGAGCAACCTGGGTCTCACAAGCCCCACCGACGCCATTGCAGGGCAGGTTGCTCAACCGCTGCACCACTGTGTCAGGGGTCTTGTGAGGACTCCCAGGGATCTATGAATATAGAGTGAGAATGACCAATTCCGCATACAAGGGCATTAACCCATTATCGCTATCGGAACAACTTTCATCTGTGAACAATGGTTCTGAACCCCGGAACGGAAGTGAAAGCCGAAATGCTAGGGAACCTAATTCGCATTTGGCCTAGTACTACGCAAATCAACCTTCTTTTTTTTGTGTGTGTGCGTGTGTGTGTGTAGGGGGGGGGGGGGAGGGGGCTTTATGTGTAGCGTTTTGCGCATGTGTTCATTATATGTTCACCTCCTTTCCCCATACGTAGGTGGACGCACAAGTGGGATTATTTACGGGTCTGTCCTTTCGTTCTCTTTCTCTCTGGTTTACTTCTAGTAGCCCAAGCTCAGGCTAGAACGTTTATTATCACTTCACTACACCCCTAAGAGGATATTGGGCCGTCTTTAACTCACACCCCTACGTACCCCCAGAAGGGCCATTTATAGAAAAGTTAACACCTGACATTGGACACTGCAGAAAAAAATACTCATTCTTAAAATGGAGCTTCAACGAGCAGCCTTATTACAGAGTGTCGCAAGAATCATTTCACGAGTTACTTTGGTGATTTTGAAGGCGCCATGAGTAAATAGAACTGAACACGAACAAAAGACGACAGGACGAAGGCGCTTCAGCCTTTCCGTCTGCCTTTGAGTTCCGTTCTGTTTGTGGATTGGCGCCTTATATTAAAGAATAAGAAACAACCAAGTAGCTCAGCAGCAAGTTAACTAGCTTTGGTGCATTTCATTCTGATGGGCGCGCTCCAACCGCAACATATTGTAATATATGACACATAAAACGACAACATAGCTCTACATTTGCTGCGTGTGCGTCACATGCACACAAACCTTCATTTCATTTCTCTAGGTGTGTTTGTGTGTGTGTAAAAAGCAAATGAAAACGTGTGTGTGCAGAAATAAAATCGAGAGGTGAGAGAAATAGACGGAATAGACGCACTCCTATCCGCCTACGACGACACCTGCGGGACGAGGCAGGTACCCTTGTGTTCCTTCATGGTAGCTATGTAAATACCGAATATCCGACCAACCAGTCAAAGCTAGGGACGCTCAGTCTTTACACAAAGTTTTTTATTACTATTTTGCAGTAAGAATCTTACGCCGCAAAGAATAAATACAATAGCACGCATCGACTTGCGACATACGTTATCAGAAAGATGGTGTTAAGTACTGCGCGTAGTCCGCAGGTGTATGCAACCTCCAGGTGCAGAACGGCTGCAGATCAAGCCATTTAACACATCGAAAATAAAGGTGGGTGCATAATGGGTGTTATTATATCGTGGACATCCTTTTAAAAGGCCGGATGCTGTAAGGATGGTATAGATGACAGGATACCATTAAAGGTGTGTCCACAGTGAAGACTCTCACCTTCATTTCGGAACCTTGATATTGTGAAAAGTGCCGAAGTCACTGCAGTCAGCTTTACTTTTGATGCAGTACGACGCTGCCTGCCACATCCCACAAAGCGTCTGCACGAAGCTATTAGAATATGGTTTTAAGTGGGCGCTTTGTTGGAGCTGCAAGACGCGCTAATTCGGCTGCTCGTATTGGGTTGACGCAGTAAGCATGTGCTAAGACCTGCAGAGACAAATGCATTGTTACTACAAAGAGTCCACAAACAACGCAAAGACGGAAAAGTTATCGAGTTGGATTTCTGAGCAACAAATAGTGACATCTAAACTATTATATTATCCTTCAAATCGGACCGGCAGACCCAACCGAGGTTTCTCCACAGATGTTTCACACCACCAAATATCAATGCTAAATGGACATTTATATTGAGAGGCACGCATGTGTGCTGAACATGCTGTGCTCGCTTCTTTTCTTCGGTGTGCAAAGGGCCCAAGTAAAACAGTTAATATGACAGGGAAACTGAACTGTGAGATGTTGCAGTTCGCAATATATCTCTCCAAAATGGCGCTTCCCGGTCATGTGATCGTACGGTGAGCAAATAGGCGCTCAAGCACGGGGGCCCGCTGCACATAACTGCTGCGCAAGGTCATCGGTCAGCGTTGTCGTCATCGTTGCCGGCGTCTCGATTATGTGCAGAACGCCTCCGGCGGCCCAGACGCCGTGTGCGCGCTCGGAGGGCCGCTGCCACAAGAGAATGGTGTCGCTCGGCGCGTAGGAAACAAGAAAGAGGCGAACAAACGGCTGGCGGTGCCGGCGGTAGTGGTTATAAAAGCCGAGGAGTGGCCAACACGCGTTCCGATTCTGCTCGCCGGGCGCGTTCGCACCGGCCGACTCCGCCCGGCGCAACCGCCGCGCACTCTCCTCGCCAACGACGAGGGAGGCCGCGGCGGCGGCGGCGGCGATGCCGGCACCAAGCAGCCGCACTCTTCTCTTCTTGAAGCCGTCGGTCATGCATATGTGTGCGCGCGGGCGCGCACGCCGCTGTATCGTGTAGCAGACGTCCTTCGCTCGACCTTCTGTGAGAAACTGATGTCTTGCGCGCGCTGGGATCGAAAAGGAAAGGAGAGGGTAAAGGGGTAAGGGAAAGCGGGCTGGACATTTTAACCCGGCTTCGTTAACTGCCCGGTGTTTGGGGTGCAATGAACAAGACTGGGTGAAAGTTGTGCACTCCCACCCTCAACCCGCCCACACGCAACAGTACACTATGCATCAGCCGATCTATTGAGAACGGTGCTCGCCAGGAGGGGGGATGCGAAGGTGAGCGCGATGAGTCTTCGTCGGGGACCAAGAAGAAAGAAACAAAACCGGCCGGTGGCAACGGCGTAGAGATACACGGTTTCGCTCGCGTTCAGTGGTGACCAAGCGTGCGCGGGGCGGTCGTGGTAACCGCTGTGGTCGTCCGGTGGGAACAAAGCAGGTCGTCTCCCTGCAACGGGGCGGCTCCGTCGCCCGCGGGCGGGCGGCTGGCCCCGATCGGCGCTTTACTTAAAGACGGGTGGGCAGCCCAAGGGAAGCCAGTACGCACGAGCGCCTATACCGGAAGCCCCGCGTTGCTGCGCTGCTGCCGCTGCCACTGCTGCCCTCACCGCCGCCGCCGCCGACCGCGACGCAAGGCGCCATGATTGCCGTGAGTCGCCGCCTCGCCCTTACAGGCAGGCTTCCGCCGCTCTTGCGAGTCTGTTGCATCATCGCTCCTAACCGCTTGCCGAACTGTTCCGCTGACGTCTCCCCGCTGACAGGTTTTATCGGATGAACGACGTATTCTTCGCCTGTTGTTTTATTCCTGCGTCGCTTTTGACGCCTAGCATATGGACCATGGTCGCGGACAAAACGGGGTGACTTCATGAACGCCAAAGGGCACAGCGGTAAGCGTCAGGGATCTTAAAGGTGTCGGGTTTGAGAGCGCTGCATGTCGATATCGTCTATTTCACTTGAATGTGTACGTCTGCCAGATGTTGCTCTCATTACCTACGCTGGCAGCCTAAGCGTTTATAACGGAATCCTCCCGATCTATACTATCCTTCCGGTCGGTCATCGATATCCGGAAACAAGATATGGCACTGTGCGGTCGCCAGAACTCTTAACGTGAACACACATAACTCGCTTCTGGTGGCCTTGTATGCAATATATACGGATATTGTGCAGCGTTAATCTTGGCGATTTTGAGAAGACAGCAGAGCTAATTGTAAACGCATCGCGCTCCGCCACCGGAAAACTCAAAGATCCGTTTACAACACGAAATGAAAGGATTTTTAAAATTGTTTTTATGAAAAATGTTGTGGCTTTATCGCCCTCTTGAAGGCATGCAAAGCATGAAGCACATTTTTGGAATAACCGCCGCGTCACGTGGAGGAGCTCCAGTAGCACAACAGGCTTCCAGGAGCGTCGAAGCAAACGCGATCAAAAATGAAATATTGAAAAATTCAGGGGCCACTTTGTTGAAGTGCGGTGAGGTGAAAGCCTTTAGCACGGTGTTGATGCTAGTGTCACGGATGTGTGGTTAAGATGTTAATTAATTACACAATTGTTTGTGAATCTTAAAAGCTGGAGACACTGGAGGGCATTTGGGGGGCATCCGTGCGCTTTCTGCAAACACTATCCAGCCTCCTAGACAAAAAGAACAACTTGTGCGTTGACAGGAAGTAGCGTAGTCGTTAGAACGCTCGGCTGCGGAGCGGAAGGATGGTGATTCGAATCCCATCGTGGACAAAAAAAATTTTTCCTACCCGAGTTGAAAAATGTCACGGACGGACGGACACCGCGAGTATGAGCCATTAAAGGCTTCGCCTTAAAATGACTCTGCTTTGTTTTAACCGCCTATTGTTGCCTTGCTGCTCCAAAGCAAGATTCACAGCAAGTACACCACCTTCGCTTGTCATCGGTACACCTTGTGATGAGGTAGACGAACCATTCTATTCGACTTTGGTGAGGTCAAAACACTAAGGCGTTATTGCGATGCTGATTCTTATTGTTCTTTATTTTTTCCTAGCTCTGTGTCGCACAATCAATTAATTTTCGCCACCGCAAATCTTCTTCAGGCATCGAACCTTACATGTGTCTGCCATTCAAAGTGTAAAGTGGCAGCGCTGAGGCTCTCGTCTAGTCATTAAGACTAACTAAATTATTAAACCGTCCAGTGCCCCCAGTAACTGTGTCAGGAGAAATTGATTATATTAAAGAAAGCAGCATTTTAATCGAAGAAAGCAGTCGCGGTCGCTTGAAAAATATTATTGTGATGTCTCGAGTAGATTTTGACGCATAGTCATGCTCGAAACTGTAGGCGGTAGGTAGCCAAAAAATCTGCCGCTCACCGAAAATACGGGAAAGCGCGCTCATTTGTTTCCTCGACATCACTGCGCAAGGAAAACTCCCAGGCGCAGAAACCGGTTTTGCCGGGACAATAAAAATATACTACAGCACTGCTCATTGCCCATTCTTACTAAAATGGGGCCTGGTAGATGGCGGCGAAAAACGCGACAATGTATCTGTCCACACGCCCCCCGCTATGCCGACCACAGCTATGACAGCCGATGTTTGTTAATAATAATAATAATAATTGGTTTTTGGGGAAAGGAAATGGCGCAGTATCTGTCTCATATATCTTTGGACACCTGAACCGCGCCGTAAGGGAAGGAATAAAGGAGGGAGTGAAAGAAGAAAGGAGGAATAGGTGCCGTAGTGGAGGGCTCCGGAATAATTTCGACCACCTGGGGATCTTTAACGTGCACTGACATCGCACAGCACACGGGCGCCTTAGCGTTTTTCCTCCATAAAAACGCAGCCGCCGCGGTCGGGTTCGAACCCGGGCCGATGTTTGTTGCGCCCACTCGCACAGGAAGACGCATGTGTTAGTGACGTGATGTGAAGTATCGCATGCAGATTATTAATGCTCTTGTTCACGTTTTAATAACACCTAGCGTCTGGTGTTATGCACAACTGTCTCACAAAACAGCTAGTACGCTTAACCGAACTTCCACTAAAGCATGCTCACATCTAATAAGTAGGTCACCACCTATTTTGCGTGGATCCAGCCTCGCCTGTTACTTCAAGCGCTTGTTCTCGACTGAAAAAGTTTGCGAGTTTCGCTCTTTGTTTCTTTCTACCTGATAAAAACTTGCACGTCGTAAATTCACAGTATGTTCTAACGTTCATTACTCTTGATGATACTCTGCTACCACGGACACCCTATTACGTGGTCTTTCGTTTAATAACGGACACTTGACTCCTCTTATCACCATGCAGTTCTTGGGCATTCTCCTCGTCCTGTCCCATGTGGGACCACATGTCCTCGCCGGGGACGCTCCTCAAGGCAGCTCTGGCGGCGGATCCTCTGCGGGGGCCGCTGGCACCCCCGTATCCAACCCGCCCGTCTATAAGCTGGCGCAGGGGATCGGACCCGGCGTGGCTCACGGCCAACAATTCAAGGTACCTGCCTCAGTCTTCGCCGCCGGTGCTGGAGGCCACGCCGCCGCTCAAGGCCCAGCGGCAGGTCAGGCGCCGGCTGGCTACCCGGCTGGGGCCCACGGTGCCGGCATTCCTTTGAACGTGGCTGGTCTTCCTGCCGGTGGCTACGGCTTGCCTGCCGGCTATGGTCACAACTTGGCCGTTGCCGGAGGACCAGGAGGCCAAGGAGCTGCGGGTTATGCTGGAGGTTTCCTTCCTCAACAGTACGCTGGAGCAGGTGGAGCTCATCAACTGGTCTCCGCCGGAGGGCCAGTCCATGCTGGTCAGGCGGCGTACGCGGGTGCCGTGGGTCAAGCGGCTGCGTTCGGTCCCGCCCTGGCCGGGTATCCCGGTGCAGGAATCGCTGGGGCCGGATACGGCGGGGCCGGATACGGCGGGGCCGGCGCAGGAGGTGCCGGACTTCCAGTGGGCGGACCTCAGGCGTACGGACTGCTAGGCCAGGGCTACGGAGGAGGACACGCGGCAGCCCCTGGGGCAGCCATTTCCAGTGTGGTCGCTGCTCCCGGAGGTCACGTCGGAGGCCCCGGTGGTGCCGTCCACGCTGTGCCTCATGGTGGCGGCCACATCGCTGGAGGAGGCGCTCCCGCCGGAGCCTTTCCCGCCGGTGGCGCTTACCTCGGCGCAGGCGGACAGGCGGCCGGCCACGCCGGCCTACCGCGTGGGGCTTTCTTCTCCCAGTACAGCGGCGTCGGGCCGAGCGGACCCATCACTCAGTACCCACTGGGTCAAGGTGGTCAGACAGGAATACCCCTCCATGGCCTCGGATACGGAGGTCAGGGCGCCGGCTACGGGGGCCCCCAGGTTGTAGGCGGCCCCGGAGCGGCAGCTGGTCACGGATATGCTGGTCCAGTAGGTGTAGCGCCAGGTTACCCAGGAGCCCACGCTGGCGGTCATCCTTCCCAATACGGAGGTGGCGCCGCTGTTGCGGCGAATTCCGGCGCCGGAAGTCAGTCTGCAGGCAGTCAGCCCGGCCTCGGTGTCACATACGGCCACGCAAAGCAGAAATCGTCGAGATGAGGATGAAATTCCATAGCGTTGTTGAATAAACGGGAGCTCGCACAGTGTCGGTACAGACTACGCCCCTCTGTACAGCTTTCGCTGCCACTGCACTGTGCTAAACTTTGGGTATACGCGGTTTTAAGCGAGCAGAGCTTTCTTTTCCAGACGCCCGCTCTTCCGTACTGAATTTATGCACTCGATGTCGTCCTTCATCGAGTTGTCAGTCAATTTTCTCTCACCAAGGAGCGACGGGTGGCAATAA
Source organism: Amblyomma americanum (assembly GCF_052857255.1). NCBI lineage: Eukaryota > Metazoa > Arthropoda > Arachnida > Ixodida > Ixodidae > Amblyomma > Amblyomma americanum. Next base: position 153,571,010 of record NC_135499.1, on the reverse strand, counting down.
ACTCTTACTTTCACTGTACAGCATACACCAGCGAAAGAGGGAGCGATATTACTCGTCAGAATCGCTTGTCTGTTGTGTCTACGGCCACTGCAAACACTTTGGTCGCGATTGTCGAAAAGTTGTGTACATTAAACATGTTACTCTCACCAACCACTCTCTTCATTTGTGAAGCACTTTGCTCTGCCTTTCGACAATGGCCAGAGCAAGCGCGCAGAAAGCGAGCGTGTGTTTGTGAGCGTGTGTGTTTATGCGCCCGCGCGCTCGAGCGCGTTTGTGTGCTCGTGTTCGCATAGTTGCGCAAGTGCTATAGCATGCTTGCGTGCGCGCGATTCGAAATTCCGCACGCACCCATCACAAGCGAATGAAGCTCAAGGTACACAAGTCGCAGCCCTTTCTGCCTGGTTGCCCACGAAGTGCTCGCACCGCCGCAGAGCACTAGCGGCGTCATCTGGTGCGCGGGTAAAGGAGCGTGTGCGCACGGAGAACTCACGGGGCCCACGCAGCTTAGCGTCACGTCTGCTGCGCGCGGCACGATCCTAATGCATCGCTTGCCGGCAGAGAGCGCGCGCGTATTGACGATCCACGGGCGAACAAACGGGGACAACTCGTGCGGGCTCCATTGTCTCGGAGCTGCACGGTTTTGAACTTGAGGCTAAACAACTGCTCCGCGCCTATCCGCACGCTCTCGCCTTCCTTCCGAGTGGGACGAGCGCACGGTCGGAAGGAAGCCGGCGCCGTGAAAGGGACGCAGTAAACTTTTTCTCCAGCAAATCGACGGCGCGGGTTTTTTCCTCCGCCTAGAGAAAGCCCACCGCGCGGCGCGCGTGATGCCCGGGGCACGCGAGGGGCTAAACACGATCGGCCTTGCAGTATCGACGACGGCTTGCGCACACACGCACGAACGACGTGGCGCCTGCGGAGAAAGACATCCGACGTGTGCAACGGCCTCGCGGCAATGTTTGTCGGGGCAGCGAAGAAAGCTTGCACGCGTTCCCTCGGGGCGGAACGCGGTCACACCAATCTACCTTGGTCACACCGCGGATCTCGGCGCATACGCGAGCAGACGTGGTTTTCAATCTGCTTTTCGCCGAAAGCGCCCGCAGGGTCAGCAAGCGGAAGTGACGACAGTGCGTCTTTCTTTTTTTTTTTTTTGTCACGATGCGTATCTAAGCGAATAGAAGAACTTGGTCCTTAAACATAACATATACGTTTCTTTTTTTTTTTTTACGGTGAGAGCCATCCATTGCAGCCCAGCGTGAGTCGTCAAGTAACTGAATTCCCGTGAGTGTAAATTCCAAATTTCTGGGTTTAATGTCTTGAAATGATGCGAGGGATAAGAGGGACGCCGTAGTAGAGGGCTCCGGATTAATTTAGATAACTTGAGGTTCCTTAACGTGCGCTAACATCGCACAGCACACGGACGCTATAGCGTTTCGCCTCCATGGAGTCGCGGCTCCCGAGGCCAGGATTGAACCCGGGTCCTCCTAATCAGTAGCCGACTGCGCTGACCACCGAGACATCGTGTAGGGTGACCCTTCGTGTATGCGTGGTGGTAGAAGCCCGCAAGCCAAGGCAAACAAAACCGAGATCCAAGCCAAGACAGCGAAGAAGTGAAAGGGTGATAGAAAGTTAAAAGAAGGAGTGAAGACCCGTTGCGCTGAGGTAGTCATTCTTTCCCCTTTTTTCAACTTATGCCTCATAGCACACTTTTCCAATAAAAAAAGAAGTGAAAGAAAAAGACCAGCTATAGAAAGAAAGAAAGAAAGGAAGGAAGGAAGGAAGAAAGAAAGAAAGGAAGGAAGGAAGAAAGGAAGGAAGGAAGGAAGGAAGGAAGGAAGGAAGGAAGGAAGGAAGGAAGGAAGGAAGGAAGGAAGGAAGGAGGAAGGAAGGAAGGAGGAAGGAAGGAAGGAAGGAAGGAAGGAAGGAAGGAAGGAAGGAAGGAAGGAGGAAGGAAGGAAGGAAGGAGGAAGGAAGGAAGGAAGGAGGAAGGAAAGAAAGAAGGAAAGGAAGGAAGGAAGGAAGGAAGGACGGAAGGAAAGAAAGAAGGAAAGGAAGGAAGGAAGGAAGGAAGGAAGGAAGGAAGGAAGGAAGGAAGGAAGGACAAGAAGGGTAGAAAAATGAAGGGACGTGTATGCTCTCTTCGCATTAATTAAGCCGTAGCTTAATTTAGAAGGCATGCTTTTATCGTGGGTATTGTTCTCGTGCCCGTACTTAATCTTAGTGCCTGGCTCAATTGAATAATTCAACTAAAGGGGCCAGTTCTTCTCATTTTGAATTCGATCAAGCGGAATTTCGGCCAACCAATCGTGTCCCCGCAGGAGAGCGAGAACTAATGAATTAACCATTTCTTTTTTAATTCTTTGTCCACAAAAAGAAGATTACGATCTTCATGCATGCAATGCAGTGACGAAGCAACTAAGTGAATACACTTCGATTATGCTTAAAAAAATTGCAAGAAACGATAAATACTGTGTGCAGCTACATCCCTCCCATTTATACTTCGGTCCTTAAACCTAATAATACCCATCAGTAAGTCGCAGCGAACAAGTAAGGAATGATAAATAAAATTTTACGCTGCAAAGAGATATCGTGAGCTGCCCGGTAGGTCCGAGTGGAGGATTCGAGATCAGTTTCGGCCACCTTGGGTTCTTAACGGGCACCAAAATCTCAATACAAAGGCGAACTTGCATTTAGCCTCCATCGAAACTGGATCACCGCAGAAACGCCACGGCCAGTGGACCAACGGCCATGGTCGCTCAAGTAAAGCAGCGGGAGATCGCTTGCTAGTAGGACGGCAATGTGTCAGCAAATTACCTTACCTGTCCCTTGTTCCACCTTTGGCTGTACTAACGTAAACATTCGCTATAATAAATTATTCCCTAAAATGTTACTATGTAATTGATGAATGACCTTTTCAGTTTCACCTTTTATATTTCGTATAGAGAGAGATATAGAGAGAGAAGAAATGTTAATGGAGGAAAGGAGAAGAATTTCGTATAGGTTTCCCCTTTATTATATACCAGCACGGAAACGAACCTGGAGGCGCGAGATTATTCGACAATAATAATAATTGTTTTTTGGGGGAAAGGAAATGGTGCAGTATCTGTCTCATATATCGTTGAACATTTGAACCGCGCCGTAAGGGAAGGGTAAAGGAGGGAGTGAAAGAAGAAAGGAAGAGAGAGGTGCCGTAGTGGAGGGCTCCGGAATAATTTCGACCACCTGGGGATCTTTAACGTGCACTGACATCGCACAGCACACGGGCGCCTTAGAAACCTTAATACACCGCAGAAAGTTTTTATAACGATGAAACCGGTCTATTAAGACAGTTAACCTTAATGGCCGACAGCTGTAACGGCCTCTCTCTCGACAGTGTGAAAAATAGTTAGGTTACGAAGCCTAGTGCATTCAACTGTTCGACACTTCAATGCAAATCTCGTTGTGAAAGGCCAGCTCAAATGACCTGCCTATTATACTTCTTTTACGTATATGTCGTAACAAGTACTTATTTCCCTGCCCTTGTCGGATAACTAGCTTAACGAGGGCCTCGGTTCCGGCAGTGTTGATGCCACAGGTAGTACAGTAGGTTATCGCGCAGCTACCACCTTCTTTGTTTGATCAAGTTCTACGTGGCACTCGCGGTATTAATGTTCACCGCTCTGATCGAGGGTGGCGCTGGTGAACACTCTCAATGCTAGGCTACACACAACATACACTCGAAAGAAAAAATTTGGGCCACCACCGTCGTAGCTCAGCTGGTAGAGCACTGGACGCGACATGCGGAGGTCGCGGGTTCGGATCCCACCGGTGACATGGACTGTCTTTTATTCTACTCTCTAACCAATTATCTTTTAGGGAAAAATAATTACACCGCCAATTTGTCACTGAAGCAAAAATGTTCCCCTATGCCCGTACGGTTTCCTTGGTTTCAATTACGTTGGCTTGCTTGATATGCTTCCTACTCGCCTGGTGCAAGGCATGCAAATATCTGCGTTTAGCACTTACAAATAATACAAAAAATTAGGTGATTCGTATGATTAATGATCACTTAAGCCGAGCATACTGGCGCACATTGAAGAGGAAGAGGGGGGGGGGGGGGGGTATGCAACGAGGACGTTTTATAAAGTCGCTTATTATGTTCGCTCTGACCAAACCATTCGGTGCAGCGGCGGCGAAACCCCACAAACTCTTCATTTGAAGCAGCCGTTCAAGCTAAATTGTTCTTTAATATAAAAAGAGCTGTTTGGTTCGGTTCTATAGCGGGTAACGTGGTAAAATGCTGCGGGCATTGTATACGTGTCCACAGACAAACATCATTAAATGCCTGTGTTAATATTTCAACTTGAACACAAAACTCAATGCTGTGGTTTGGTGGCTATGCCTTTTGGCGACTGTGCCCAAGGACGAGAGAGATCGAGTACCGGCCCCGGTGGCCGCGTTTCAATGACGGCGAAATGCAAAAGCGCCCAACTCGAGCGCTGTGCACTGTCGGCGCACTTTTTTGTCTGCCGCCGTTAAAGAACCCCAGGAGGTCAGAATTAATCCGGAGCTTATGTGTTGTTTTTTATTTTAGTTTAAGCGCCCCATACCTTGCCATAATTCGGACGTAAGTTACCGCTGTTGTCAAGAAGAGAAGATCTAGCAAATGGCGTTCTGTAAGCTTTGCCGCCTCGGCTGTAGCATTTCTCTTGAAGTACGGAATCTCGTCTGTAGCATTTCTCTTGAAGCACGGAATCTCGGCTGTAGCATTTCTCTTGAAGCACGGAATCGGAATATGGGACACACGTTTGAAAGTTTGGGATATTACTTTTATGTCTACATTCTCCGCCAATGGTGTTGCATTTCCTGAACGGATATCTTACCACGTCCACTTTGCAGTCGGGACGTCATGTCATCGAAACATACGTTGGCTCTTTACACAAGGTATAACTTCAGGTTACGTGCAAGAAGAGCATTCCATAGAGGAAACATGCCAAACTTCCATTTCAATGCAATATCTTCCATTTCCGACGCTGAGTGAGCAAAGCACAGCCCAGAAGGCGAATGTTACTTAATGATCCACGTAACGTAACGTCAAGTTATGAGTCCAAAAAACTGGCCGGGTTAGCCAACTACAATCTTCCGCATACAGACACTACTGAGGCTCTCGAAACACTTTTTTTATAACCTTAAATGTTGTTGAAAACTGTACCTTCTCGAACGGTATCAAACGATGTCAAAAGCACGTGACAGCCATACAGTTTTAATAGGCTCAATCGCTTTGAAGCAGGAAAAACTGTTTCAATACGACGACGAGCAGTCACGAAATCAAGGGTACTAATCCGCTATGACACGGAGACGGGGTAACACAGGCTTACGTTTTTATTCGCTTCTCTCGGTTAATGAAGAAAAGACGAGATGGCGAGCTGCTGCGATACCATATAGTCTGATTCTTTTTTTTCGTTCTCTTTCTTTTTTGAGAAAAACGGAGGAAGTTGATTCGCCTACCTTGCCGAGCCTGTCGTTGGCTTCGTTTGGCTCTGCTTTGTTCTCCTCTTTTCAAGATTTCCAGCGGCTGCAAGCCGGCCTGCCTGAGTCGTCTATCTTCCTTGCCTGGGGTTCTCTGTCCTCCTTGCTGTGTATTCTTAATTTTTCCCCTTCAATCTGCGACTTCACACTTAATTATGACTCTGGACAAGACTTGCTAACTTTTTCCACAATAATATTTTCTTTAAACTTGTTCTTCAGCGCACAGCTCCTTCTCCTTTATTTTACATTACCTTTAAGCCCGGCAAAGCTACGCAGGCCTGGGTTCCCTCTCTCTTTAATTTGAATATATTTTGCTCGTTTGCGAAGACCATTAAAAAAAGTGCAAAAATGGCGGCCATGCTTAGTTGAATCATGCCCATGTGCAGCCGCTGGAAACAAGCTCTCCTATGCCCCGCTGTCTGAGATTTCTGGTTCTATTTTTTTTCCCTCTTCTGCGTCAGTATAAACGTCAATCGAAAGCCTGATCCGATGATGCAAAAGGCACTCCAAAATTGAATGCAAGAAGACATAGTCGACAAATGTTATATCGTGCCCATGGCAACCTGACAGGTAACCTATATTCTGACGAGTATATTTTAGCGCCGCTAACACCAATCGCGGATGCTCTGCAGTGCTTCTCTTACAAAGAAAAATGCACTGAATTTTTTTTTCTTTCGCCTGAAGAGAATTTCTGGAGGTTCTGCTCGATTTCGAAAACTTCCCGTCTTCCTTAATTAGTACTCTTTCCCTCGTTTTCTCTTCCGCTGGTATTATCTTGCCTCTCTGGAGGAAACGTCCCCGCGGAGACGTGAAATTACCACGGCTCCCCACCATTCATTCCCAGAAACGACGAGCTCGACCTAATGAACACGACATCGACAGCTTCCCCTACTCCCGGGAGTAAGACGAGCGGCAGCAAAAAGACCGAGAATATCTGCGCCAAGGGTTAAAATGTAGTGAAGTTTCCCAACTGCTCTTCCCCGCTATAGCCAGAAGCTTAATGCGCTAAGAGAAAAGCAGGCAGCAATTTGCTCAAGGCTGCCCTCATAAATTCACTTCTATATCTTCCCTTTATTTTCTGCCGTTCCCCGCGTTTTGCAGGTTACAACACAACGCACTGGGGAAGCCCGAAAGACTTATGTGCGTGAATCAGTGGAAGCCCTTTCATAAAACTCATCGAGAACGAATCCTTCATGTGTCTAGACCGTCTGTTGCAGCCCCGCTATAGCTAACATTGCTTCATTCAAATCCCAGTGATGTACGACGCCTTTCGCAGGATGGTTCTTTTGTGTTTATTTTTTCTTTGTTCCAAGTCGTCTTCGTCGCTCGGAAAAGAGAAAAAAAAAAGCACCCGGATCAGAAAAGGCGGCTGCCACTTGGCGACAAATCCTTTCTACGCACAAAGCTGTCATGTATCATCACGTAACGGTGGCGGCCACCGACTCGGGTAAAGCGCGTCTCTTCTTCGGCCCTCTTTATTTCAGCGATGTCACGGCCGACTGGCGCGCGCTGGTCGGACTACGTTAGTGCCGAGGCGAAACGCTGAGGCAGCTGCACATCTGCCAGCCCTCGTCGCGATAAAACATGCATGTGCTACGATATCGACTGCGATGGAGCAGTCTCGCTCGCATGCAAGCTTCGACTGGGAAATAAGCGTATCTTCGATAGCGTTGACGGAGGGAGGGGGGGGGGGGGGGGGGGGGGGAGTCATTAGTGGGGCCATGAGCCCGAATGTGCCCCGCTGCGCGTAGTCGAGGGAAGGCTGCTAATTTCATCCAAGCCCGATCCTTCGTCAAGCTTACAGGTCGGTGCACCTTGTTCGGAGCAGAACCTCGGATGCATGAATGGCGTGAAAAATGAATGAGTCTGCACGAATCTATGTCGAAGCTCTAAGAAGAGAAGGGCGGGGCATATTTTAGCAGTAAAGAAAATTAAACAAACGACTCAAACCTGCCGCCTCTTAAATGCCTCATTTCGAGGCCACTTCTTAAATTTTGTGCTCCATTCTTCTTTTATTGCCCGGTATTCTGAGCTGAGAGGAAGGTAGAACTGCAGGGAGAGGCTTGTCAGCGTACTTTGCATTTATTTCTTTGGCAAATGCCAGCAGACAAAAAAAAAAGTGGGATGACCCTAGAGATGTTCCTTGTCGGACACATTATACGGATTGTAGGCTTCTTTTATAAATGACCCTGTAATTTCCAGACATAAGCAAACTGCCATTGCTGTGATGACTGCAAAGCTTTAAGGCTTATGCTTCGCTAAAAGCTTCTGCGTGTACTAGCTCATGTTTACAAGTCAACTAAGGCCGGTCAAAAGAACCGCTTCATTTATTTATTTATTTCTCTCCTAAGTGCCTTCCTCTTAACGATGGGCGACATTTTCTTTATTTAATTGCTATTTCTGAAATTAACGGCTACCATAATTATTGATGCAAACATACCCAGTATTAATTAATTTTATCGCGATATAGAAACGGACAGGTATGCTTTTCAAAAATGCAGTGCCGGAGCAATAAATATTACAACAAGTAGCTGAAACAAACGTCGTAGCAGCCTTCTCGTTGGTCCTATATGAATATCTGCAAAAAAAAAAAACGCTTAAATCTGCCGTTTTAAGGGAGCAGGTTTCCTTTTCGATTATGCACGCATGCTCATAGCCGAAAGTATTTTGCGAGGCATTTGCTTGTTTAACACCTGTTATTGGAGAGTTTCACGAAGTCAACTCCCCACTGCGGCGGCGTCGCGAACTATAGTCCAAAAAGAATCTGGGAACTACGTTTTTGCTCCATTGCGTTGTTTTTTCTTCAGAATATGGAGACGCTGTTGTCATAGCTTCGCTGCGAAAATATGTCGTAACAACGCTGTTGCATGATGTTTTCACGCTTACAAGACCGAACAGCTGCTAATTAAATGCCATTTAGTGGGCTTTCTACAGCCAGCAATAAAGAGGTTATGTTAATAGGCTATTTCCAACCTGCATTTCTAAAGAGTATTTGCCTGTATTTGACGGGCCTATGTAGATACGAGGCGCTGTTTCTAGTGTTTTTACAGAACATTGCTGAGAACTCATGACTAACTGCACATTTCAAGCGCGATGAGTTTTGTGCGTGATAGTCTCCGTAAGTGCAAGCCATATCACGGCATGCGAGTATGGTGAGATGGTGCTTTGTCATTCCACTGAGATTGAGGGGAGTGTGAAATAATATTCAAGTTCGATTTCATTCTGTCGGCTTATCCAATTTAATTCGTCATGCCTTCATTGTCGCTGGAATCAGCCAGTCAGACAGGCGGATGGCAGGAATAGAATGGAATCGGGGCTAAAAGAATTCTATCATTGCGGCCTTAGATTCACTGCATGTCGAGGGTATTTCCTCTGAGAGAACAGCGCCCGGGAAAAAATCGACATCATTGTTTTCGCTTCACACCCGTACACCCGATTACCACTCTATTACTTATTTAAAGCACTTCATGGTTAAAAAAGTTTTGAGCTCAGCTTTACAGGTTGAAGCTCAAGTGACCGACACTGTTTCGCTTTTCTGTGACGCAGAATACAAATTGACAATCGTTCGGTCTTGCTTACCTGACCTTCAGCTTTTGTCATTCCCTTGCTGTATACAGCTTTCATCATTAATGTCAATGATTTTAATTTCTCTCTAAAGGGTGCTTTTATCACCTATCATCTCTGCTGTCACGCAGGCCGTTCTCGACCCTAGCTCAGTGCGGGAGTTTTTCTTTTCTTTTTTTTACTTATTTTAGATTGGACTGTTCGGTTCGCACGAGGTAGCCATCATCGAAAAACAAGCACGAGTTTATTGAAAGAATTTAAGACAACTGTGATTCTCCCTAGGCTGACCTCAGGACTAGTCCTCCGTATCGCCGCCATATTGGAGCAACTGAAACGCCTTCTCTTGGGCGTGAAAACTGCCATTGCGCAAAGCAAGTTCCAGACTTCCGTTAAAGTCTATAATCTTTATTTTCTTGTACACATCCTACAAATGTTAAGTGTCTACCAGTGCAAAAGCAGCTAAAGAAAACCCCGATCATGGGTTCTCTACCCACTGGGAGAAAAAGGAAGGATAAGAGAAAGCCTTCATTTAACGGGAGCCTTTCAAACAGTCCTTCATGGCCTTCCTATTTTAAATCTGATAATTTATAGTCATGGAATTTTAAGCTGCCATCTTCTGCTTTTCAGCACGCGGTTTTCTCACAGCTTTTTTCTGGGTGTAGCGTTTTTCATGAAAAAAATGTGCACTTTAAAAAGAATTGCTGGACTTATTTGCTCAAAAAACTAAATTCAGGAATTTTTTCTACCCCCACGGCATTCGTACAGCTTACTTCATTTTCTTAAATTAGACACCGCTCGTTCACATCGATTTGCTTAGTCACAAATTACTGTCATCTGCAGTCAGTGTAATCCATCCGTCGACCTGCCATTCCAGCACCTTCCAAAACTCCAGCACCTTCCAAAACTTACAACACTCTAAATCGAAAAAGAATGATTACTCCGTCGGTGCCAGACTGAGTCGAGGGTTCTTCCATCTCTTTCAGCTGCTTCCTAGGTCTTCCAGACACATCACCGTAACGTCCATACGCGCGCGGACAGTTCCGTGCACTACGACGAGCCCATCCGAAACGTCCTCCACAAGGTCCACCGGCGGTCACGCCCGTCCGCGCTCTGAGTGGAGGTCGGATTACTGTGTCCACTCTCCGAGACTTGGGACCATGCCCAGTTAGCGCACCAGGAAACGAAGGTGGCTCGATACGCCTGTCAGGGCAGCAGCAGCAGTGCGCCCGCAGATAGGGGCGCTTGAGATCCTGAAAATCCGTCCCGAACTAAAAACAAAGAAACAGAAGACAAAGAACGCGCCGGCCTTCCAAGGCTGAGCGCGGCCCGCCGATCGCGAGCTCGCACGCGCGACACCAGCTGCACGGACTAGCGGTGGCGGCGGCTGGGCAAGCGTGTCAAGAACAAGCGTTACCTAATCGGGCGATAGATCCGAGTGCGGCCAGCGCTTGCAAGGAGGGAGAGGCGAGGAGCCGCCTCCCCCCTGCGGGCGGTCCGGCGCGCCATCGAAAGCGAACGGCGGCGCCTATCTGATGAACGGGAACCCAACGGGAGCGGCACACGCCCAGCCAGCACCACCACGGCAGCGGCTGAAACGCATTCCGCGGTCAAGCGGCGAGGGCTCTCGCCGCCGGTATGGACGACGGCGGCCTAGGTCGCGCCAGCAGACCACGGCCTCTCCACCTGGACGGGCTGCCCTCCCCCATACACTCGCCGCCGAGGCGACGTCATTGTTCGGGCCACTATAAAAGCTGCCTGCCGTCACTTGGGAAGTCGCAGTCTACTGACAATCAGCAGCAGCATCACCATGAACGCCGTAAGTAACGGGCAGCTGCGACGCACTCGGTCTCGGAAGAACGTAGGCTCGCGGAGAACGTTACCCACCGCGGGACTGCGTTACCCACTGCGTCACTTGGGATTGAGCGCACCGAAGATCACCGATATAGCCGCCGAAACGGGACCCCCGAATAGCTTATTTCGATCTCGCCTCCGGCACGCTATTCCGCAAGGAGGCGCCACTTAGCGTAACTGCAATTCTTTCCAGTCAGCTGCAAGGATGGGGACAGTTCTGCGTCGCGGAGTTAAATAGTAAGGGCAGCTGGCAACAGAACAACACCGCGACAAACAAAAAAAAAAAATCCCCTCGGGGCATTAGTGGACAGCGAAAGCGAGAGTCGCGGCCGCTTTTCCGATCCGCAGCGGCAACGTGTTATTCTCACCCGCACTTGGTTTTATTACCGTTCACTGTTGTGGACGAGATCTGCGCTCGGCATCTGCTTCCGCTCGCCGGCCGTCCTCAATGACGACGCTAAGCGGCACGCCCGACGTCAGAGGGGTGGTCATATAATTACCGCCTTGCAGTGATCCACTTCCGTTTGGGGCAGCCGCTTTCGTTTGTTTTTGTTTCTCCTTTTCTTTTTTTCACTCCGAGCTCCCTCTCATTCGCACCCGGGGACGCATTCTGGAGCAACAGGATTAGCCTCGAAATCAGGACGCATCGGTCGTTTTGCGAAGAGGCGGACGCCGGCGCCTGTGTCTGGCTAGAGACCCCTCGGCGCCTTCCGTAAAGGGATTTCTATTCGCAACGTTGACGCAACCATTACCCGCAGTTCGACCCCTTTTTCCTGGAACTCTCGAGGGGAATATGCATGCTACAGCAGTCGATGACATAGAAGACGTGATCAGCCATGCGGCTTCTTCCGTGTATTGTTAAAAAGGGCGGGAACAAAGGGGAATTCGGCGGAAAACCGATGCCATGTTAGGACAACTGTAGCGGAATGGCTAAGAAACAATACACTCCCACACTCGGGATAGCAACGGTATGAATCCAGCCAATCCGAAGGTGAAGAACAGTACCATTTCGATCAACCCCAGGAACGTCAGCAACAGTCCGTTGTAGGCTTCCAGACCTCGCGCCTGTATGACCTAAGCGTATATTCTAAACTCAACGCCGTTTTTTCTTCAGCAACTAGTTGGCGACAATTCGCGGAACTACCAATAGCTAAGGGAAAATCTCGCCTTACATCAACTCAGGGACAGGTGGTGCAAGGTTGTTCTGGTTTTCTTCTGCAGCTCACCGCCGTCCTTCTCCTCGCCGTCGCCTACACCGCCAACGCCGGTGGCTTCCTCGGCTATGGCGGCTACGGTGGCTATGGCCTCGGCTACGGCCACGGCGGCTATGGCTACGGCCACGGCGGCTATGGCCTCGGCTACGGCCACGGCGTGGCTGTTGCTGCTCCCGTTGCTGTCGCTGCCCCCGCCGTCGCCAAGGCTGTTGTGCCCGCCCAGGTGACCAGCGCTGTGACCTACAGGAGCGACGTCTATGCTCCTCGTTTCGCTAAGGTGAGACCACGGACGACAAGGATTGCCAGTAGAGCTAGCCTCCAGGGTCCGGTCCTTGCAGACTGCAGAGTTCAGTGTGTAAAACCGCTCTGTAAGGCTTACGCTTAGGCTTTCATTTCTTGTTTAACTCGTTGATTAACATGCAAACGGTAATACCTGCATAAAGAACCTGCCAAATGATGGTAGCAACCAGTCATACACTAGGCAGTGAGGAGGCCAATAATCCTTGCTCCAGCAATTAAGTCATAGATGCACCAAGAGACGGTTTCGTTTACCATGCAATACGAATCGCCCAAACGCTTCAGCTTTCCTGCTGGCGTCAATGTATGCTATGTCACTTGCTTCAGGAATAAACAAAATGGCTGTTTTTGTCTCATCGCAGGTCGCTGTCGCCGCTCCCGTCGCCCACGTTGCCGCTCCCGTCGCTGTCGCCGCTCCCGCTGTTGCTGTCGGCTACGGACACGGAGGCTATGGCTTCGGCGGTTACGGTCTCGGCTATGGCGGTTACGGCCACGGCTACGGCCACGGCTACGGACTCGGTCTCGGATATGGCTTCGCCGGCAAGCACTACGGTTAAGCACCCTAGTCCCTTTAATTAGACCACTACAACAAGTTCAAGAGCATGACTCTAGGCGACCTGCACTGCCCGCGGGTTCAATAAACATTCGGGCGGATCATCATCCCGCCCTTGGGCACACAGCAATGCGTGCTTTGTCCATTCTTTCCACGAACCACCTCCAGAACCGCGAGTGTGGGTTCCAGCAACTGACTGAGCCCGTCCGCCCTGGCTGCAAACCGAACGACGAAATGCTGAATGCTGCCACGTAATAAGACTCTATATATAGATTCTGCAGAATTGGGGGTTAAATGGATAAAACGAGAGATTAAAAGCGCCAAGCAAGCACAAAGATTTAAGGACGGTACACTAGGTTTCGCAGTCAGCTCGACTCCAAATTGGTAATAAGGGATGTGAAGGAGGGCGAGGTGCAGTTTGGTTTGATTTGTGGGTCTGTATTACGTTAAACTATGTCGGCTGGCCTGAATTATTGCGGGCACCTCAGCGCTGCGTCCTTGGATGGTGCACAACGTATGCAGCTAATATGCATCATTAATAATTTAGCAAAGTATAACCTGCACGCCACTGGCAGTGAAGGACGAATGAAACGAGGCCAACAAATGTCGAGCATTCTGAGGCCGCATTTATGAGCCACGCCTCGTGGCCACTTCAAAAAGAAGCAAAAGCGCTATTCGGCGGCCCTTTGCCACGCAGCACGAGCTGGCACTGAGCTGCTGGCAGCGACTTCGTTCGCAGCTGTCTTACAGGACAACAAACTGTGGGCTTGGTCTCAATGTGTCTTGAGCGATGATGCTGGGTTGCTGACTGCAAATTGGACTGTAAATTGGAACTCTCTGCTAAGGTGCGCGACTGACTGTTAGAGCACGCCCGCCAAGGTAACGCTCACTGCCCTCGAGCACTGGAGAGAAACCTTGAAAGCAATAAACGCGCGTACTGCTTTTAGTTTCACGACTAGCTCGCATGCCGTAGTGACACACCCGTATACCGGCATGTAAACAGGTAGGAATGTGAGGTGCAAATAATGCTTGCCACAGGACTTCGTGGACCCTATGAAAAATCGAGATTTACTTATATTTAGCTTATCTGTTTTTATTTGTACATGAACCCTGAGATCCCAAGAGTGACTATTACGTGGGAAAATTCGATGTAAAAAGTGGCGAACAAAACTGGCAATACAAAATGCATCAATGCGGGATGCTGCAAATAAAGGGTGCAAAAAGACGCACACGTTACACTATCGCGCGTTGTATCGATCAGAACACACACGCCTCTTTCCAGCCCCAATCAAACACACCTCTGGCTACAGATTTTCGCGGAAGATAAGTAAGTACACCTTTGTACAAAGTAGGGCGCCGGAAAGCGCCAACGCACGTGCGCTTGCCGGCCTCAGCACGGCGCATGGGACACATACAAGCCGTTGCAAGATTTCCCAGGACAGTGCACCCTTGGCTCAGAATATTGAGAAGTGTTTGGTGGAGAAAGGCTCCATTGATTTCCTCGTGCCAGCTTGTGAGTGATAGCGGAATTCTTCCCAGAGATTCCTAATAGCGAAACTAGCGAGGAACAGTGATCACTTTTTCGCATGAGGTGTCGCGGTTAGTGCGATCATGCAAGCTTTGGGCTGGAATTTTTTGCAACGCATGGTGCTTCTGCAGCCCTTCTGTGCCACTTCGACCACAGTCGCGATTTTATAAGAGTGATTGTTGTCGTTTTTGCCTATTTTTAGCTCACGTGCAAAGTTCTTTGACAAATAAAAATAAAAGGAACCAAGCCAGCCCCGGTACGTCGGGGCTTTTTACAACCATTCGTTGGAATTGGAATATCCTCCCAATTGGCTTCACCCAAACAGGTACACTTCCTAAGGAAATATTCCTATTCAAGTTGTTGTCCAGTGCCACAGTAAGAACTGGGACATTCCGCAGAAGCCACGATTAAAAATATGAATCTCATATGCCACAGTGAGGTCCATACTAAAAAAAAATGAAGTAATGAACGTAATGTGACGTCATTTTCGGTGTCACCTGCATGTGCAAGGAGAATCTGAAAGGGAGAGTGTGTGCGGGTTTCATAAAAGGTTATACGATCCATAGATCATGTGATTAATGACGATGGGTCGTGCGACCTTGATATTTGATGACGTCATTTAACGCCGATGTCGACAACATCTCTGGTAACAGGGAGGAGTCTAGGAGTCTGGCGCCAATGTCGATGGGTGCTCGGCCGCAACTGCGTCGTCGGTCACATGAATATGACGTCATTTTGCGCGAACGACGTAAGATCTGGACGACACAGCTGCGCTCTATAAGGTGTGACGACTCACCATGAAAGGTGATGAAAAATCGATCAATCAGCTGCTGAAACATGAATCAGATTTCCTGTGGAATGCCCCTGGTTCTGAACGCTGGTATAGGCGCCTAATTTGCGTATACAGCATATGGAACTATGTTCCATCTGTTCTACACGCAGCAGCCTTGTACACAACAGTGACCCTGTCATTTTTCCATTGGTACATTGGAAGTGCATTGAATATTACAGCCGCTGTAGCCCTTTCGATCAGCTCCTGTTGAACTTTCGTGTTATGTTAAGTTAAGGTGCAGAGAGAGTGCTTTCTAAAAGGAAGCAATGTCTCTAAGAAGAAGACGCGCGAGCTCTGGTAGGTTTGCACGCAAAACTTGAGGACATCACCATGATCATCATCACGCTGACGTGTACTTGCCTATGCTTCATATCATGCTATTGTACATTGTAAATTGTGGCGTTTAACATCCCAAAGCGACAGATGGGCTATAAGGGACGTCGTATTGGAGGGCCTGAAATTAATTCAGACCGCCCGGTGTACTCTAACGAGCACTGACATGGCGCAGCCCACGGGCACTTGTCCATTTTGCCTTCATAGAAATGCGACCGCCAAGGCAGGGATCAAACCCATAACCTAGGGATCAGTAGCCCAACGCCAAAGCCACTGAGCCACCGCGGCGGGTTATGGAACAGGGTTTATGGCGTATGTACTCACGCCGCACGTGCCAGCAACACCACGAGGAGGTATACGACGTTGAAATTTTAGGACTACTATGAATGCAGGCTCACAATCCTGAGGAAAAATTTTGATTGGTTGACTGATTGATTGATTGGTTGATTCTTGATTTGACCATAAATGAGCATCTAATGGACGCAACATACGCAATAACATATACAAGGCCCTTGTCAGCTGCGTTTAATGGTTGCCGCCCTTAGGTCCCTGCAGGGAGATAGTCACGAAGATATTAGAGACAGAATAGGGGGACCCTAATGGTTAGCGGGATAGGTGAATAGCAAGACGCCAGTGCACATGCGCAGAACAAAAACCCAACGGGCGTCATTGTCTTGCGCCCCCTATTCCCCTATCCCCTTGGCCGATAGGGTATCCCTATTCGATAAGTCTGTATTGGCTTCCGTAACAACGAAGCCGTCAGACATGGCCTGCGGCAACAAGACGAAAAACGCATCCCTTTGCGAATGACATTTGCTGTGGAAATAGATCGAGGTTTTTCGAGACGTTTCTCTCAAACCGAACAGTCATGTGGCCACATGCCGATGGCGCTCGTCCCAGTGTGCGGTCACGAAAAGCAATGTCGCGGTAACTGAACCCGGTCGCGCCAATCTTGAAGCGCGAGTTGCGCCACACACGCGTGATGCATTGCGGGAGACGACAGACGTCGCAAGCTGCTCGGAGGAAGCCTCCGTCTCTGGCACAGCCCGTATGGAGCAGAAGATTTAATTTTGCGCGTTTCCTATTAATCTGGCGGGAAGAGTAATGCCCGGAGGTTTGACAGAAGGGCCTATACCGTCGTCGCGATCGGCGCGTGCTGGCTGGAAACTAAACGAGGAGTAACGCTGGCGCCATCTTTCACCCTTCGGAGAAGAAGACGGAGACGAAATCCCGAAAGAAACAACAACGCGGGCACGCGGAATCTCCTCCCGAAATCACACATGAGCGGGAAAATAAGGATGAAGAAATAAAGACTCCCGAACAAAGACACTATTTCTTTTCTCTCGCCGTCCAGAGAGAGGTTTATAGATGTTACGGTCATCAGTTATGGTCATCAATCGCACACGGGGCACGCTGGAAGGGCAATGGGCTGTGCGCGCAACCGGAAGCAAAACAAACACTGGAAACAAAAGAAACTTTCAACTCATTGCGTAGAGCGATAACGAATTAAGAGCACTTAGGGAAGATCTACGGCACACCGAAAAGCAAACGGATATCAGTGACGGGGGACGTATATCGGACGGCGAAAAGATACTCGGAGAAGGAATGACGTACGTCTCTTGTATATTGCAAATGGGCAGTGGATGGTCGCTCCGTCCGCGGGCGGTCCCGAAGGAACGTTATAGGTCACAGTGTAGAAGAGAGAGATGCCGAACGCAGGGCGGCTCCCGGAAGAAATGCGCGCGCTACACCAACATAAAAGCGAAAGCGGAGCGTAGGCTGCGTTTGTTATTGTTTTTGTTGTTTTTACGCCGCTCTAAAACAATTCCGATCATTCGCAACGGGCCAAGTGGGATAACGGACGCATTTATTCCGTTCGAATGGAGAACCTTATTTCGAACGACTTACGGAGGCTATATGGGCATCTATATATCAAAGGAAATAACCTTTACACTGCTGGATGTTGCGCAGGCGTTCGTTCATTCTTTCCTAGAGTCAAAAATCCTAGTTGTTCCCGTAAATAATGACTTGGAGTCGACATAAAAATCGGGCTCACTGCTTGATAAAACTAAAAAAAAAAAGTATGAGGTAATTTAGAATCTAACGCTGTACGCATCTCGGCCTCGCAGTCCCATAAAGCTACCATTATATTCAGCATAACTGAGTTCTTTCCCAAAGAAAAAAAAATCCATGACCAGCTTTATAAAGTAAAAAGAATTTATGACTAGCAACGTACTAGTAATGTACCCGTGAACATAACAATACCACTATTACACAGTACTATACGAGCAAATTAAAAATAACGCATTTCTAACAACTACTAACAAGTGTCATATAGGAGGTGAACGTTGATGATAATAGTAATAATTGGTTTTTGGGGAAAGGAAATGGCGCAGTATCTGTCTCATATATCGTTGGACACCTGAACCGCGCCGTAAGGAAAGGGATAAAGGAGGGAGTGAAAGAAGGAAGAAGGAGGTGCCGTAGTGGAGGGCTCCGGAATAATTTCGACCACCTGGGGATCTTTAGCGTGCACTGACATCGCACAGCACACGGGCGCTTTAGTGTTTTTCCTCCATAAAAATGCAGCCGCAGCGGTCGGGTTCGAACCCGGGAACTCCGGATCAGTAGCCGAGCGCCCTAACCACTGAGCCACCGCGGCGGCTGAACCAAAACGCTTTTAGACGGTTTAATGACGAAAGGGATGACGAAGCTTCAAGATGTAAAAAATCTTTAAAGAATGCTCAAAACATGCGACGGAAAGCATCGCGACAAATACCTTGCGTAAACTATTCAATGCTGCAGAACAAAACACCCTGCACGCACTAACAAGGGCAATAATTTAATACTGCTCGAAAGCCACTGCCATTCTCTTTGCTTTAATCCTATCTTTCTTCCTTCGTTTCCACCTTCCTTTTCCGTTGCAAATCGCGTTCACTTGAAAAAAAAAATGTTCAGACTAAGCTACCCATGAGACAACGAGCATTCATTCTTCTGCAAATAATTTCTGGCGAAATTTTTACAAAAATTTATCACATGCTGCGGTGATATGACGAATGGTGGCCTGCGAGGGAACTACAGTAAATGGTATATCCGCGACAATGTTGAAGCGCCAAATGCATTGTTACGCGTCAAAAAAAAAATGCCGGTGGTTTAGCTCTGGTTAAACCTGGAGTGACGCGATAGCTACAGCTGGCCGAGTGGAACTTGGTCACGTGACCAACCACGTGACCAACCACGTGATCAGCCACGGCGCCGCGCCGCCGGCAGCTGCTCCGCCCCATGTGGCAAACCACGTGACAGCGTGGCGTGAAGGACCGTAATAATGTAGCTGTCGCTAAAAAAATGAGTACGTCTGCACATGAGATCATTCGATGACGGTACTAGCGCGAGAGCTCAATAGGTCATTTCCCACCGTCGTCCTGTTCTGTTCTCGTTTAGATATAATAGTACTCGTCTAATTATTCTGGTTTCCCAATTCAAACGGTGGAAAAATATGCCGCTTATCTGATTTGTACGAGCACGTGCGCGTGTGCAGCCAGTGAGAAAATGCTGCTACTAAGCTATTCAATCTCAATACAACAAAATCTTTTTTTGTGGTTTATGGTTTGTGGAGGTTTAATGTCCCAAAGCGACTCAGCCTATGAGAGACGCCGTAGTGAAGGGCTCCGTAAATTTCGACCACCTGAGGTTCTTTAACGTGCTCTGACATCGCACAGTACACGGGCCTCTAGAATTTCGCCTCAATCGAAATTCGACCACCGCGGCAGCGATCGAACCCGCCTCGTTCGGATCAGCAGCCGAGTGCCGTAACCACTGAGCCACCGCGGTGGTGTATGCAAAAATTGAGACACTTCTACCTCGCTGTCGATCTGTTCTATATCCGTCGCGCTGGAGAGAGTTCCATTAATGAATTCGTGCTAGCTGTTCCAAACAAATATTTTCTGCTAGTGCCCACTGTAAGCCCTACCTTGTCCTCTCATACCATGGAAGCAACCTACAGATGAATGCCGCTTAGTACAAACAACAACAAAAAATATCAAGCGACAAACTTTCTGTATCACTGACAGAATGAAAATAAAGTTTGATTGATTGATTGACTGATTGATTGATTGATTGATTGATTGATTGATTGATTGATTGATTGATTGATTGATTGATTGATTGATTGATTGATTCGCGCACGATGCCCTGAGTGTCTTTCGCTCAAGCGCCAACCCGCCTAATGCAACGCCGAACACAACGCGTCAAATTTGCATGACACTAGAGGATATGCATCGAGTACAAGTCCGCACTTGTGTCCATATCCACCGATATGCACACAGGTCACCATCTAGCTGGAAAGTATCGCTCCATCAGGCCCATTGAAGTCGCCATACGGTTGGCATCAACCGCCACCGAGATGGCCTGTTTATTTCTTCAGGCTAACGAGCTACTTATGCGAGGAGCGTGCGCGGCACGTCTCCCGTTACCGACCGCTGAGTGCAGTTGTTTACAGCAACCCCGCAGGGCGCTCAGTCGATACGAAGGTCACTGGCAGCATGCTCGGCTTAAATTTAGTAGGCCGCCTGCATTTGCGTCCGACAAAATTTCGCTTCATTACTTAAAAAAAGACGATTGCTTCTAAAGAACGCTCAACGCCAGATTGCCCTCTTCTTTCACTCCCACCTTCCTCCCTTCCCTGACGGCGCAGTTTGGGTGTCCGCCAAGAAGTGAAACAGTTACTGCGCCATTTACTTTCCTCAAAAAAAAAAAAAAATTTCTTTTTAACCTCGATTTTTTCATTGCTGGGCGCCCGATGCTCAAGGCGCTATGAAACATTGCAATTCAATCTTTTCGCGCGATTTTGAACAACACAAAGGCTGGATAATTGAGGCTAAAAGATAGTATTCCTCCTGACGATGATCAGAAAATTGGTACGAACGTCAGTCCGGCAGAACAAGCCAGCTTTTTATTAATGCATGAATGCACGTAACGTTTACATTTTCACCTCTTAACAGATTTTTGTCCATGCCAACACCAGCGAGATTCGAGCCCACACCTTTTATGTTCCAATATGGAAAGTGGAAGCGCGGCGAGCTGAGGCCGTTTGCACCGGCGCCGACGGCACTGCTTCTCCTGTCACCTGGATGCTGCTGCTGAGATTCAAGATACAGAAAGGACGAAAAGGCACGGTCGTGGCGACTGGCTCCAACCGGGGCTACTATCACTGCCGCGTGACGGGCAGGGAGCAGGTAGACGCAGGTGCCAAAGGAAAGACAAAGAACAGGCGCCCGTCGCAGCAACCACGTCCGCCGTAGCGATGACGCCGTAGCCGGTTGCCGTAGCAACAGATACGCCGTGACAGATTTATTGGGTCCAGGTCCGGCCAGAAGCTACGGACCGACAGAGAACACGGACATACACACAGCTCAAGTGTATTAGAAACGAGGCCGTAGACGACAGCGACATGGATATCTGTAACGACATGCAAAACGGACGTACTACAGTCCAGCGAAGATGGTGGTAGCGCCGGCTGCTCAGGTATACGTATCCGACGGAGAAGGCGGCAGTGCAATGCGGAGCCTGAAGCCGTGAAAGGCTGTTTATGCGACTGCGGCTAAGAGGGACGCCGTAGTGAAAGGCTCCGGAAATTTCGACCACCTGGGACTCTTCAACGTGCACTGACATCGCACAATACACGAGTCTCCAGAACATCGCCTCCATCGAAATTCGACCGCCGTGGCCAGGATCGAGCCCGCGTCGTTTGGCTAGGCAGCCGAGCACCATAAACACTCAGCCACCGCGGCGGCTGAAGCTGTGAAAGGCGCAGCGGCAGCTGGTAATGAGGGCGTTGGTTGCGACGCCTGCAGCCGTGCAAGCTGTCTTGGCGCTGCAGTGCACCAGGTGATCTGGCAGCGAGGTGTCGGGTGGCAGCCGCCGTCGGCTGGTAGCAGACCA
Source organism: Amblyomma americanum (assembly GCF_052857255.1). Taxonomy (NCBI): domain Eukaryota; kingdom Metazoa; phylum Arthropoda; class Arachnida; order Ixodida; family Ixodidae; genus Amblyomma; species Amblyomma americanum. Next base: position 153,549,390 of record NC_135499.1, on the reverse strand, counting down.
CGGCTGCAGGGTGGCGCGGTGCTGTGCGGGAGGCCAGTCCCAGGACCTAGGTGCCCGGCCGGATTTGGCGAGCTGACCTCGAACGTCGAGCTCCAAGAAGATGCCTCCCGGCACAGCGACACAAAGCAAAAGCCACGCTCGTACCAAGCTCTGACGAACTGGTCGGTTGGCTGGTTAGCATCAAATAAAGGAGTAAAGGTGGCACATACCCACTACGGGGGAGTGGCCAAGACACAGGCGGTGAATTGCCGGAAACAGGAACGTTTAGGGGGGAGGAGGGAGTAGTAATAGGGTATAGGCTGACAGATTGGAAGACGCAACGGATCGGGTCCTGATAACTATAGGAGGTCGAAGACTGGACAATGGTTTTATGTGAAAATTCGAATACAACGCACGTAATGTTTCAATTTCGCACTGACTCAGATTGGGGAGGGAAAAAAACTCAGAATGGAAGTCGCTGCGTCCAAGCAAAGAAGCGCCAATGGAAAGAACAACCACAGAGGACACAGGTGAATCCAAGTGGTGAAAAGGAATTTGTAATAGGCTCCTCCTCAAAGAAGAGAATCAGCGGCAGAGCAGCAGATAGTGATCCGTTGTCTCAAGCTCGGCACAAAATGGGCACAGTGGGGAAACCGCCAGACCAGATTTGTGAAGGCAGAAATTTAGAAGAGGAACCCGGCCACGCAAACGCGTGAAAGAGGCCTCTAGTCTGTGCGAGCGCCAGTATTTGCTGCTCCAAGGATGCAGAAGATTCTGATATTCTGGAGATGAAGTAAGAACCGAGGCAGCAAACTCTTCAAATATTGTGTAGCTGCGAAATCTCACCGCAGCTGTATATGCATATATTGACAAGACAACAATTATTTGGCCGCGCAGAGAGGCCCTTGCCAAGGAATCTGCAACTTCATTTAAGTGAAAGCATATGTGCCCCGGTACTCAAAGCCACCGTACCGAATAGAGATGTAGCAGGATCAGGAACTTAGAGGCATAATGTCCGAGACTGAGAAGGTGAGCATAATGACGACGATGATGATGATGTCCTCAGGCTTAATGGCACATACCCACGGTGGGGGATGGCAAGACGAACTGCACCGACCTCGGGCGCTCACGCGCCTTCTTTTGCTTGCTTGGCATTTCCTTCCTTATACGTATGAGGCGCCATGATTCACATCATAACATACGCCGCCTTACTCCCCTGTCATCTGGCTTTCAAGCCTTCGCTTACGCAAAAGACACTTGTTCATGTAATCGTTAATTCTCAATGAGTGTGACATTAACAACAACAGTGTTTCTAAATACCGACGCTAATTTAGTATGCATCGAAGCACGAAGAAAGCAGGAAAAAGTTGCATAACAGACACCATACAGGGATGGTAAAACTTCAATAAATGCACTGGGGTAGGTTTTAGGGGAAAGCGGAGAGTTTCAGCGCTAACCTGCCTGGGTGGCAGTCCTCATTCCGGGATACCATTGGCGGTAGCCGCTGCCCGCGCTCTTTGAACCAGAGCCCTCTGGGGCTCCAGGTCCAAGCAGTCGGACAGGGTCACCTCCCAGCCCTCTCTCATTGGCTGATTTATTCTATATATACCCGGATCTTTCTGACACGCCCGTACCATACGATAATCGTCTTCCAACACCTCACAAAACTTGCAGTACCCCGAAAAAGTGGGGTCTATGTGTTTCAATATCGCAGGGCTTAGAAATGACCCCGCTTGCAGCCTTCTGAGGTGTCGTTCCTCAGTTCTATCCACGCCCTTGGCGGGCTCTGGGACCGCCTGCCTACTGAGGTGCAGATATGTTGTAATGTCCGCATATGTAATAAGCGGATTCGGTACAGGAATCCCGACGGAATCTGGGAATTCAGTGGAACTCCGGGGGAGAGACGCTCGGGCGGCTGTGTGCACAGCCTAGTTCCCTTCTATTCTCTGGTGTCCGGGCCCCTATACCAGTCGTTTTTTGTACTCTGGATTGAGCTATGTTGCGCATTTGCTAAAATTTTGCTGGCAAGCGGCGTTAATATTAATAATTGGTTTTCTTGGGGAAAGGAAATGGCGCAGTATCTGTCTCATATATCTTTGGACACCTGAACCGCGCCGCAAGGGAAGGGATAAAGGAGGGAGTGAAAGAAGAAAGGAAGAATAGGTGCCGTAGTGGAGGGCTCCGGAATAATTTCGACCACCTGGGGATCTTTAACGTGCACTGACATCGCACAGCACACGGGCGCCTTAGCGTTTTTCCTCCATAAAAACGCAGCCGCCGCGGTCGGGTTCGAACCCGTGCTGCGTTATTCTTCCCCTTTATAATTTCGACAGGCGCGTTGAGAAGCAGAAATTATGTGCGTGGCTTCGGAGTGAGTGGGTGCCAGCGCTATCGCCATTTCCTCGGCTAACGCAACTTTACTAGTTTTCGCCGGGAGTCCATTCACCTGTTTTCCGTAGTGTATGACCGCGACGGTGCAAATGCCCTCTTGCGTAGGGTTCCCCGCGTCTACATAATACGTCCCATTTTTGCTGCCGTAGTGCTTCTCTATAGGTCTAGCTCTGGCTTCTCCCCTACTTTGATTGTGCTCGGGATGCATGCTTTTTGGCATTGATGTAACTAGTAGTTTATTTCTCGAGTTCTTGGGAATGTCCGCTCTGTCTTCTGTTGCGGGTGGCAGCGCTATGTGCAGATCCTCGTGGACACCACACCTCAGAGAGAAATTTTATCCGCTTAGGAATGCGCAATAGCCTCACGAGATGATCAAAGGGAGGCTCTTTGAAAACATTGAACCGTTTAATAGTCTTGTATCACGCAGTGTATTTCTTTGTGGTGCGTTACGTGTGGCTCTCGAGCACGCCTTTGTAGTCTTCCTCGAGCATACTCTTGTCCGCGTTCGCTCGTGCTTGTAGTGTCCGCGTTTGTTCTCTTCGTGTGCGATAGTTTTTGTGTGGTTGGCTCCTTGTGTGGATTAGATGAAAAAATTGAAGAGCACACATCCATTCCTGCAGTGAGGTAAGCTAGGCGCAGCACGGATTTGGTCACAAATGTTTAGCTTTTTAATCTTGTCTCACGCTTCAAGGCAAACCTGACACTCACTTTGCTCCGAAGAGCAATCCCCTCACTCCTGCTACCATCCTTTCAGCTCTGAACCATTCCCACTACGTATTGACCCGTGCAACACATCCGGTAAAAATAATTCCCATTTGCTAACAAATAACTTCACTAGGAACCGAATTATTTCACTTTAAACCATATTAGATAACAATGTTATCTCGTGCAAGGCCACTTATACAGCTGCTTTGATTTCACTTCACTGAAGAAAGGAAGTACGAGGAAACGACTTTTCATATGCTGCCTTTTTTTTTCAATAATACTTTTTGCTGGGGCGAGTTGAATCATTTTACTTGAGGGCATGCTTGTAGCGCGACAAAGAACACAGACAAGGGACAGAAGATGAACGCGACAACCGCTTTTTTTTATTACCTCGGGTGTTTACAGAACTTCAGAGCAAGAAATTATGGACAAGAAAGGTCAACGGTGGAGCAAATAACCAGCACTCTCCAGTAATCTGCTCCGCGTTTGACGGTGGAGGAACATGGAGAACGCTGACGCACGAAGAATGACGGACAGAACAGAAGAAGCGCCAGAACTGGGACCAGTCCCAGACAAGGCGAAAACCATTGCAAGCTCTCGGCAAAACGTGGCAAAACGCTGGAGACTTGCCTAGGAAAGTTATTTCGAGCGACTTGGAAGCGCCAAGCACTGGGCTTCTTCTGGCCGTGACAAAGCAGCAATGGCCAACAAGACCATCCTGGAAGCAATATACGCTCGGTTAGAGTTAAGCAAATGAGTCCTGCAGAAATCCGTAGGCGCGTAAGAGTGTGATAGAGGGGAAACTGTCCTTCATCATTACTGTAGCCACGCGTACTGGACAAACTAGTTGTCTTTCCTGGGAAGCAAACTACGGATTTAAAATGTGCATAAACCTTGGCTAAACGGCCCATATCTATGTCTGGTACATACCTCACTACGTAAGCGAGAGACAGTTTCCGGACGCAACGCGAGCGGACTTGTTATTCTTTAGCAGTACAGGCAAAGAGGGGGAGGATTAAACCTTGTGTATAAAGCTGAATAGTGCCAAGGCACCCGCGAGGTAAGATAAGAAGCGAGTAACTTTAATTCCTCGCAGCGTCCGCAAACTTAACACCAGTTCCGAGTTTGCGCTCGCCAAACACGCCGAACTAAACGCACCGTACAGTCGCGAGAGCGGAGAACAGCAACAAAGCGGATAAAGGGGTTTGTGCGCACATGTGCGTGCGTGCGTGCGTGCGTGCGTGCGTGCGTGCGTCCGCGTGGGGCACGTGCGCTATGCATACAGCCGGAGCCCGTTTACCAACCTGTCGTAATCAGCTCGCAAAACAACGGCCGCAGTGAAGCCAAAGGCAAAGCAAGCGGCGGAGCAAAGTGTGGGGGAAGAGCACGGGTGGGAGCCAATTAGCGAGCGGCTCGCGCGGCCCAACTGGGAAATTGCGCGCGGCATCAGCGACCGGACCCTGGCTCACTGTGTGGGGAGGTAATTTACACGGTATGCAGTTCACGAGAAGGGGGGGGGGGGGGTTCTCGCGGAGCTACGCTTACTCTTCTAACCTGGCCAGAAACACCAGCATACACGCTGTTCAACCGCGATGGTTGGGTACAGAAAGTCAGACACTCTGGTGCCGAAAGTGACTTAACAAGAGCGAAAAATCTTTACCCTGTGTGCGTACAAAGCCGGGACTCAGGGGTGACAAGGCAATGACATCCTGAATCCCTTAAAAAAATACAGTTTACCGAAAGTGAATGAACAGCGAAAGAAAAACTTATTCTGACAGAGCTCCTCAAGCTACTTCTCGATTTTTTTTTTCAACGCACTCATTCACCTTTTCTCCTCCCTGTCTCTTTTCTGCAGACCGTAGCTTATTTAAACCGTTCTCGTCAAGTGCTCGATAAACCGGTAGGTAATTACTGCATAACTGAGTGCTAACGAGACAGAAATTTTCTTCGCCACTGCAGTGACGCCAGAAATTATCGTCGACTTTTTGTGTGCTGTCTTCAGCCGTTAAGGTTGCCTCAAAGAGCTTGTTTCGGACAATAAATCCTAGTTTAGATCTGAAGTATTTGAAAGTTGCATGAAGCAGAGGGGCATCAAACATTTTTACTGCCCCAAGCCAGTGGTTTAGTCGAAGGGATTAATCAAAGACTGAACGACATTATTCAGCTTTCTTCGGCCGCCGTGAAGTGTTTGGCAGTATGCAGAGCTGCTCCACGCTCTACTACAGGAATATCACTTTGCAGTGTTGTTTCATCTCCGCCAGCCCATGATTCAGGCAACAGTGTGAGCATGCGATCCGAGGATTTCTTCCTGAAATTTACCATGACCATTTATCAGCTGCGTGCGTGTGCTAAATTCAAGTAGTGTTCAATGAAGGCCTATTCCGACGTTAACTAAGCTGCGAAGGCTCCGAAGTTCCAGCACGAAGGTTTTGTACGAGCTTGTAAACCAGCAAGTACGGGAAAGACACTGCTACCCTCTAAGCCCTTACTAGCACTTAGTCAAGTAGCAGGGACAAGTACTTGCTGTCTGGAATATCAGCACACGGGCAGCACCTTCTAGCTTGTGGTTCTTCCAGTGGAGTGTGTGGCTAGAAGGAACCGGCGGCCACAATGCTTGCTGTCTACCGCCGACTCCACACAGTCAACCCTGCAAGCAGCTGAGCGACCTTCGCAATCACCGCAAAGCGCTTAAAGTTCGCTTCAGGCCACTGCAACTGACGACCGATTCTCGATGAGATATATAAGGGAACTGTCTACTACAGAGAGCGACGGATCTCGTCCCGTTTCGAGGAATATTATATGTGATTGACTTTACCTCTGTTTTTTTATTACAGCCGTAGCTGTTAAGCGGCGGTTCCTGAGTTTCGCATCGTATTAGTAGCAGTAGTAGTAGGTCGTAGTGTGTCGTAGTCATCGGCGTGAGCGGTGGGTGCGTTACCATGGGGAACCACTCGGGGGTGGTTACCGTGCAAGGAAGGAGGTATGACTTGAGAACAGGAATCCCAGCTGGAGGATGGTGACTGTGGAAGGGAGACGGTGTGGCGAGAGCGCAAGAAGGTGCAACCGGTCGGCGGTTGCTCCGGAAGCCACCCTGAAAGGTATTTACCCTTGAAGGACGAGGACGGCTACCGTGAACGGAGGAGGGAATGGCGAGATCGTGAAAATGTGTAACCAGAGGATGGTTGCAACGGTAGCTGTCCGGAAGGAGGCTATCGCGAAAGAAGAAGGGTGTAGTGGGAGCGGACAAATCCCCCACCGGAGGATGATTACCCTGAAAGGAGCAGGGTATGACGAGAGTATAAAAAGGCGCAAACGGTACGTGGTTACCATGGGAACCAACCGGATTTAGTTACCCTAGAATGGGAAGAAGGGTTGCTGTGGAAGGAGGAAGGTACGGCGAGAAGAGGAGGGCGTAGCGAGAATGTTGCAGGGCTTACCACGGGAACTTTGGTGTACTGTATTGTATTGTAGGTTTGGTGTATTGCAATGTATGTCGTTCCTATTATTTATGTGCATTTCTTTTGTTGTGTACGCGATCAGGGTTATACTGTTGGTGTCCTTTTTCTTTCTTTGTTCTGGTGGGGATATTAAGCTTACCTTAAGCCTGATGTTCGCGAAGCACACTGCTGTCAACGTATTCTTGGGGCACTTGGTGTTACTTCAAGCTGCATTACGCAGCTTTTTGCCCAGTGTCTCTTTTCCCACTGTAATGTGTGTGCAGAAATGAACTTTCAATTTCATTTTCAGCTATCCGGATTGTGGTTACCGTGTAAGGGGGAGGGAGGGTGTGGCGAGTGCGGAGGAATGTAGCACGGTGCACCTGACGCAGCTGCTGCTAAACGCGCCGTTCGAGTAGAGGATCAACGGCGGCGCTGCGCTTCTAGAGGGGCGGACTGAAGAGGAGACCTTCACTAAAAACGGATACCTGTGGAAAACTAAACAGAACACCTGATAACTATACAGATTTGAGGTCGCTCTCATATTCTTTACCGCAACATATCATAAAGTATAAATACCTTAACAGCTGTCACTGAATATCGCGCTAACCAGTAGTAACCGTCGTGTGAATTTTTCTATACATGTTCGCAAGAATTCGTATAGATCCTGTTATTGCCACTGATTGGACTGCTCGTCTACACGTCCTCATGCAAGATGCAAGTCATTCTTTTTGCAAAGAGGACGGCGTTTTAGCGTTTCGGGGTTGCAAGCTAGCAGCCTTTTTGTTACCGTTAACGTGCTCACAACTATGCAGGCATGCAGGCTGGAAGGTACGTCAGCCGGTCACAGACAGCTTAAAGTTTTTTTTATTGTTCGCAGTTTCTCGTGGTTGGGGCTCCTCGCCCTGTGTGTTCTATTTTTCGCTTTCCTTTCGGGCGGCACCTCACAGTACAACATTTCAGTAAGTTCATAGGCAAATTAGCACCTCTAGGTATATTGCCGTGAATGAAGAAACGATATGAAACCTGCACAGGGTGGCTAATAGAGAACCAAGGTATCGAACGCGCCACACCACACAAGCCCAACACACCAGTGTATTTTTTTATTCTGGATTGGCATCCTTTACACTGAAAATTGTATGTTTGACCTTCATAAAACTATCAGGTGTTTTCACAGGAAGTGTTCCTGACCACTCCCTTCATTACAATAGAAAACGAAAAAATACGGCATATTGGGTAAGCATAGGAATCAACCCTCCCCCCCTCCCCCCCCCCCCCCCCCAAAAAAAGCGATAAAATGAAACAACTGAATGTGAATAAAGGGCTGCTTACATGGAAAACGAAGAAACTGAATATCAGATGAGGAGACCTAGCGCAATTTTAAATGAAGCGACTACCTCGCTCATCTCTTCCATTTCCATTCGTGCGAAAATAGCTTGCATCTTGCATGAGGACGCGTAGACAAGCAGCTCCAATCAGTGGCGGGAACTCAATCTACGAAAATTCCTACGAACATGTATAAAACGATTCAGTCATGAGCACGCCGTCACTGCCTCCATCTATTGCAAGACTAAGCATACATGCTGTCCGAGTTTCTCCCGAAACCACGGGCTGCTGGTGCACTGCCCCATCCAGTGTTTCAATCCTGAACTTCCGCAACGGGAGCGCGAAATATAAGCTCCTTAACTTGAAAAGAATGCCCCAGTGACACTGCTCACGTCTGACTGACTCACTGCCTGATCTTTCACAAGTAGCTGAACATAGGAATGTGACAATCATGAAAAGTGGTGTTTTGCTCGGGTAAACGGAAATAAAAAGTAAAAATAATGAGTGCCTCAGACTGTAGCACTGTATAACAGGCCCAACCCAATCGTTATGAAACAGTATTAAGTTGAAAGGCCCCTATTCCGGCGAACTAATAAATAGAGGAAATCTGGTTCTTTCTGCTCTCCATAAATGGTCCAAAGCAAATGATTTAGTAGTTAGTTCTAGCAAGATCAAAGCTGTCTTTTTTCGGTCCCTTAGCTTGGATGTTATTGCAAACAATACCCTGCAGCTAGACAATAACATCATTGAAATTGTGGACAAGTTTGAATCACTCGGCGTTGTTTTCGACTCTCCCATGAGATGGTCTGAGCATATGATGCATATCGAAAGTGAGCTTACTAGTTCTGTAGTGTTCCTCTCGAGACTTCAGAACGAATTTTCCGCAAAGCAAAAGCTTCTTATTTACCACGCTATATTCCACTCGGACGTGAACTATTGTCGCGTTTTTTGAGGTACAACGTCCAAAACAAATCTAAACATCATGCTTGGTCTCCAAAAGAAAGCAATTAGACTGATTGCTGGCGCAGACATGGGAACACATGGAAACTTAATTTCTACAATGTAGGATTCACCGCGTGCATACCACGTTTGAGTATCGCTTGTTGCACTTCCTTAGACTCTTACCACACTGCTCCTCCGACTTCCTGAAGAATCTTTCTGGACTTCAGCCATATGAGAAACGTTTTCACACCAGAAGCAAATAAATGTGGGATGTTCCTCGAAAGAGGACTACATACGGAAACCAGAGCCTTGGTTTCGATTTACCATAGGCTAAATCATGACAGCATAAACAACCCAAACATCTTTTCCGCCCCCTTTTAAGTTATATTTCATCAATGCCGCACAATCTTTTTGTTCTTTGCCTAGGTGAGCAATTTGTCATGAGTATACTCACTATTTTTCAGGTTCAGCCACGTTGTCTGCATACTCCCTGACGATCATTGACCATTGATTACTGTCCTAATTCTGATTTGCTTGTTTCATGACCACAAGTATTTCTCTTGTTTTGCATGTTTTCCATGCTGCATGATTCTATTCTCTATATGTATGTTTGCCTTGAATGTGCACATGTTCTGCTGCTTTGCCTTTACCGGGGCTACATCTCTCAAGCTACCCTTGTAGCTTTTCGTCCGAGGCCCATTTCCTGTATGTCTAGAAATAAACTTTCATTTCAAATTCAATTCAATTTGGCGCACCCAAAGGTAAAAGCGAATGCGAGATGGGAAATATGGCCAGTGGTTTAGAACGGCTAATCGCGGAATATCGTGCAGTAGCACTAGTTACGGTGGACACTTGAAGTCCTTACGTGCAGTGATGCGAAAACATCCTTTGACCTAAGGGCCTTTATTCTAAAGGTCTTACCTATAAAGGCATTTGACCGAAAGGTATTTGACCTCATAAGGCCTTTACCCTAAAGTTTTTTACCCTGAAGTAATTTACCTTGAAGGCCTTCACCCTAAAGTTTTTTACCCTGAAGTAATTTACCTTGAAGGCCTTCACCCAGGTGAAGGCCTGTGTACACACCTGTCAAGTTGCCCACAACCCGATGGGCCGCCTGCCACAGAGTAGGCTTCAGGAGCGTACGTATGCCCAATATCGGAAAATGCTCCTAGTGGTGCTACCGCACTAAAAGCCAGAAGGAACACTACCACCGGAGGAGCAGACCTGTCGAGACTAGGTTGATCTCCCCTTGGAAACGATGGAATAAAATGGGATGAGCTCACCGTGCGTGTAAAGTAAGAGGAAAAAGGATATAGGGTAGGGGCCGTGGGGCCCTTAGTTCAGAGCCCCCGTTGGGGTCGAATCAGCTCTCAATCAGTCACGGCTGCTTGTCGCGACCTGTAGTGATCAGCGCCTCTCCCAGCTGGCATCTGTTGAGGGGTAAGAGGTATACTTAGGGGATAAGGTGGGGGCTGGCAGTGCATTCCCATGTGACATGACAGGCTGGGGTACTGCTGACAGAAAGGGCATGAAGAAAGATAGCGCGGTGGACAGAGGCGATGGCGTTGAGAGAGATGTGGGAAAGTGAGTGATTGGATGCGGCGCAGGCACACCGCGTCCTTCCTGCTGAATGAAGTGCGCAGTTATGGGTATAGGTCAGCCCCTGTGATAAGCGAGGTGCTCAGCATAAGTGGTGTAAAATGTTAGATCGCTTCGGATTACTGGATCGGGGCTGAATTAGATTGAGTCGTGCTGGAAAGAGGAGGCAGGCGCGAGCAGCAGAGCAGCATGGTTGCTGGTTCCCTTCCATTCCAGTACTTCCCGCAGTGCAGATGAGATTAATAGATAGTGTGCCTTCTGTCGTCTAACCTTTGTCGCTTAACCAATGAGGCGTTGGTTGCAGAAATTTTACCTCGTAAAGTTAGAACAGCAAAAGTCTGCTTTAAGCACAAAGGAGGTACTGATGCAATAACAATAGGTTAATATCAGTTCTACTTTGCTTCGAAAATACTGAGAAAGCAATTAATAGCTGAATAATTATTCAACTAAACAACCAAAAAGTTCCGTCCCTAGACGGCAGTTATTCTTTTAGGAAAGGAAAAGAGGCAGGGGTCCCTTATACCCTGTCACACGGGCATTTCGAAGGCTCTCGAGCCGATAGTCTATCGACTCAAAGGCGATAGAGCAGTGCTACAGGGCCGTTTCAACGGCCATCGAGTCAACGGAGCAGTGCGAAACTTTATGGAGATTTCGAGAGCTTTCGAACGTTACCCAAGGTTGCTTGCGCTGCTTCGAGCGGCGCCAAGCGCAATTTCGTACCCGATACATTCCCGGCACAAGAGCATGAACAAACATTATCCTCCTAAACTTTAATCAAGCAGTATGTGAAATAGTTTTAAAATTGCATCAATCTAGTTTAAAGCGCATTAATTTTATACTCGTCATCGCAAAAGATGGAAACGCCAGCGGTATCAGCGTTGCCAGAGCACTACAAAACTACGATAGCAAATCCTACAAAGGGCAATGTCTTTCAAGACAACGCAGCTAGCCTTTAATAACAAATAAATACCTCCTGTGATTTCATATAAGTGTATTTCAGCATTTAGTATAGATTTATAAAATATTTTCGTTATTTGCGCAGAATTAAATGTTGCGATTGTGGCGCCACACAATCTTGGCGTAAGTCACGAGAACCCTTTCAATGGCAATTGAGATTTGCCGTGTAGCAGCGAAACAGCTCCTTCGAGTTAAATGGCGATTGAGAACTTCGAATGCTCTCGACTCGATGGTCATTGAAACTGGCCGTGTGACACCGGTACTAATATGCGTTACCGTCAGACGGACGTCAGCTACCTTCAAGAGCGCATAAGGAGCGAGGCGCCAGACAAACCCTGTCGCTCTACTTCACCGCGCCGCAGCGCTAAACCGAACAGCTAACCCATAATATATTCCATTCAAGTACCTCTATTGTGGAGATGGCTCGACGCCGCAGATGGTTAGGACGGCGGGATTGGGGGATTAATAGTTTCCGGCTATGGCCGCCTCGCATTCGAAGCGTGGAAGCGTCTCTCTATGCCGCCCGCATGGCCGAATACAGGCTTCATATGCCGATATCCAAGTTGGACGGGGCTGCCGATAGCTACTCTCCAGGCCTGAGCACTCCCGCTCGAGGTGACGTATCGTTGGGGTCTCCTCCTGCCTGCATGCGTAGCATCTGAGTGGTGGTATGCTTCAGGACGGGCGGCGCTGTCGTGTTCCGAGCGTTCTGCGCCCCCGGTGGCGACAGCGGGCGACGACGTCGTCAATGTAAGCATACTCAGATCTCGCCCGATTGAGAAACACGTGAGCACCTCGTGGAAAACCGTCCAGCGTGGGTTGTGGCACGGGGACAAGGGCACACCTCCTTCTCTTTCCTACGTAGCCTTCTTCGCTGCAAAGCCACAGAAAGTTGTCCGGGATTGGACTATTTCCGCACCAGAGTGGAAATCGCTGGTGAGGACATTTCTTACCTTTGCCTTTATTCCTTACTGTGGGTCACTGACTTTCGTCTTGTACGAGGCGAAAGTATTGAGGTTGCAATAAAGGGCAGGGACGGTACACTTCTCAGTAGCCACGGCACAGGTAACCTGTAAATTGACCCAATACTCGCGGCGCTCCAGCAACAATGCTGTTTTGTTCATTCAGTGCACCCGCATTCCGAAGGCGGGGCAGGCAAATACAGGCAACCATAGGTCGGCGAACACACTCAGGAGTCGACTCACTCGAGCTCACTCAGGCTCATATTAGATCATTATCTGAGTCATGGGCGAGTCCGGACTCACATTCAGATCGGGATTTGAATCTTGAGTGAGCCTGTACTCACGTTCATATCATGATCTGAGTCGTGAGTCCAGGCTCATTTCAGATCGTTCTGTGACTTATGAGTACGGGCTCACATTCAGTTCATAATCTGAGTCCTGGTCAGTACGGAAGAGTGTGGGCCTATCAAGTCAAATAAGTCCATGATGTAAAGTTGAGCAATCCCATGATCTTAAGTGAACCCATGGTGCCGATCGGACACGAGTTTGTAATATTCAAAAAAGAAGGTTTCCTGTGCACTCGTAATACAGAATACGTTTTTGGTAGAGATGATGATAGGTAGCAATTTTATTGTTTCGTGGTATGTAACTTTTACGGCTGCTGCACTCTAGAATATTACTAAGAGGCGAGAAAAGTTGACTAGTTGCCGCGCTCGGTCTCGTTGGATATTAACTGCGGCTTGCTGTATCACGGTCACTCTAGAGCTTCCTTTGCTGTTTTTTAATTGGTTACAGAACACATTCAACGCCCTTAGATCATTTACGTCCCGCGAGTGGCAGCTACAGGTCTCTAGGCCTCTTAGTCAGGCCTGGCCTACAGGCTAGCTGCAATTAAGAGCTCATCGCATCGCCGTGTTTTTAACTCCTTTTTTGGCATTTTTAGGCACGTAACTTGGACCGTTGGGTGTAAAAACAATTCAGCTGTCCGATGTGTGAGCTTAAAGGAGTCCTGAGTAAAGGTGAGCCTGGTTGAGCCATGAGTAGAAATGTGCGAGTGAGTTCGAACTGAGTAAGCGCAGATCAGTCATGAGTCGAAATGAGTGAATTCAGGTGAGTCGTGATTCGAAATGAGTGTGCCTAGATGAGTTGTGAGTCAAAATGAGTGAGTCCATGTGAGCCGTGAGTCCAGATCTGTAGGGAGTTGAAATTAGTGAGTCCGAATGAGTCGCGAGTTGAAATGAGTGAGTGAGCCTAGATGAGTAGTGAGTCTGTGAGACATGAGTCGCTATGGCGGTTCACCCCGGAGGACTAGTGAGTGTGAGTGAACTCAAGTGAGTTGTGAGCCTAAATGAGTGAGTTCATGAGTTCGTGTGAGCCCCGACTCCTGTGAGTGTGAGTTTGAGTGAGCCCGTAGGCTGACCAAACTTTTATGAGTAAGCCTGAGTTAGCAATCGTGATTTTGCCGAGGTATGCAGTGACATGCGGTTGGAGTATGGTTACGCTTTCTTAAGGAACAGACAGATCCTTAAAATACATCTTTTCCTGGCATTCCCATCAACGGCAAAATGCTGGAGCCGCTGTGTAGACTTTTCCGCGATCGCATTGTCACAATCGTCGGAATGCCAGAGACCAAAAAACAAGTAGGAAGCGCGGCAAATCAACCTATGGGGAGCGACCAGAGTGCGCCTATAGTATCACTCCGTGCACCAGAGTGCTATGCCAGATGGATTACGTGAATTCAGATTGTACTAGCAGGCCACGACATGCCGCCGTTTGGGAAAATACGAGATGATGTTCGGCTTCGCTTGGGAGACCGAGGTGCAAAAATTGGTGGGTGATGAGGAGCCTGCGATATGCCTCGTGGTGAGGGCAGGAGCATAGATTATGCTTTAGTGTCTTGTTTTACACGCAAGAGGATCATGAAAGAGATGGCACCTTGACAAGTCGCCACATCCTGGAATCAGTTCAAACGCAGCTGACTCGAAGCCAGAGAAGCCAGTGGCTTTCCGGCGTGTTAAGTGGCGATTGGGAAGGTCAGCAAAGCACATTCAGGGGCCATTTGGTGAGGCATCTCAAGACAGAAAACTGCATTGCGGGACAGGACGGAGGAAAGGAGCAGACAGGACACGCGCAGAATTACAAGTGATGTCTGTTGAATGCTTTTTGCCAGCAACGATGAACGGGCGCCCTTTCTCTTGACTACACAGAGCAAACACGAGTTCCGGACCATCGATGCAGCGTAACGTCTGCTTTGTGTTCTGAGTAATCATCACGAATTGCGCTTGCTCATCGTTGCTGCCAAAAATCTACTTTGAATAAACATCAGTTGCAATTCTGTTCGTGTCCTGTCTGCTCCTTTTCTCCGTCGTGCTCCGTAGCGCAGTTTTCATTCTTGAGATCTGGAGGGCGTTGCAGTGGTCTGCCAGCGACCACTCGGGAGGTCAGGGTGGTGTGTGAGTCGGTCTGGAAGGATGAACTCTGAAGTTATTGAAAGAGGTCACATGCAGGTTGACTGGGTGTGGAACCCTTTGGCAGCATTGGCAATGTCATCCTCCTCCTCACTGCCCATGTGAAAAGGGAGGTTGTGGAGGACAATGTGAAGGCCGGAGTCCTACATATTCAAGAACTTGGCCTCCAGCAGTAATATGGACAGACGCCCTCTTTTTGGATGGTGAAGTCTGAGGAATGCGCTTCTTGAGTCACTGACGATTTCTACATCAAGACGAGGTCGTACCTCAGCCAGATAAAGAGCCTGATGTAGGGCTGCTACTTCTGCCGCAATGTAGGCGGCCAGGTATGGGAGGCGGAATTGCCGTGAAAGATGAAGCTATGGGACGGTGCAAGCCGCATTCGTTTATCTACTTGCCGATATGGCAACCGTCCGCAGAGAGGAAGGCATCCGTTGAGGACCTCTCCCACCAATTTAGCTGCAGCCAACTGTAGGAAAAATGTGATTGATTTCTTCTTTACCTGACCCGTGAACTCAGTGGTGATAGAAAGGGATGGTAAGGTGGCTGCTGGGGAGATTATTGTGCAGGCCGGTGCCATTCGTAGTACCTCCTTTTATATAGACTGCACAGCTAGCTAGCGTTCAAGGCAGGCTGGCTGCTGAGGCGAGCTAATCTCCGTCGGGAGCGTGATGTAGTCCTCTCTTCGGGAGATGGACATTCGTTAGGTTGGGGAAACCTAAAAAGATTGAAAAATAATAAGCCCCTGCCTGCACCACTTGCGTATAACAGGCTCAATCCAATTTGAAGATAAATGAAAAGGCCTGGGCACTTTCCAGTCTAAATAGAGGTTGTCAAGGAGGATTAGGAGGCCTGCACACGTGTGCAGTGCGCAACAATCAGCCGGCTTCGTTTTAATGAGTCGGGCTGGGATCGTTTCTACGAAGGGGGCAGCGCTGAGAAGACATCAGACAGCAGCAGCTATGCGCTGCCGAGTAGCCAAGCTGGCTATGCATGCACCCGCGTCCGTCGAGGAGGAGACGCGGTCTGGTACTTTTCATCCTCTCCGTCGGGATGACAAGAGTCTTCAAGGTAGCATACCTAGAGTGACAAACGCAGCGTTGTCACCGCAGCTGTCCAGCACCCACACCCCAGCGTTCGGCACCCCCTCTCAGTGCACCACCTCGCGTAGTACGCATCCCCTGCACCCCACTGATGACTACTCTGGAGAAGTAGACTCTAAGAGAAGGTGGCCATAGCAGAGGCTGGCAGAAAACCAGCTCTGTAGAGGAGACGATGTTAGCGGGCATAGGGCGGTCTCAGCTGTCGCAAAACGAGGTTAATTTGAGATAATGACGGAGGAATTTGTCCTGCAGTGAACGTACGTGGGATAACAATGGTGATGATGATGCTTGCTGAATCTTCGAAGGTCATCTCGTAAGCTCCCATGCAGCACAGGGGTGGCAACCATTGCAGCAGAGGACTCCCGTCTTAAATGCTCCCGCCATATGGAAAAAGCTATCGACCAGACAGTACTGGGTGCGCCACCTCTTGACCAGGCAGGTTGTTGTAGTCGCTTGCTTTATCGCCCCCTCGCAAGATGCCGCCATAAGTCCAGCAGCTGGTAAAATCTCCAGCGTGAGTACTGCAGAACGAGATCTGCGAGTTTCTTCGCAAGAATTAAAGAGGTTAAATTATCCTCCACGAGAACTGTTCCTGCATTGTTACTCGCGAAGCACATCTTACCAAAGGCAGGATTAGTCGGCTAATTTGTATAAAATTATCACTGTCTATGCTTCATTATTATTCTGTGTCCGAGAGTATTCCGGCTGGCTACTTATTCAAATGTATTTCCCTCAGCCGCCGTGACCAGAGTTGTCGTGCTAGGGAAACGTGCTTAGAAGTGGAAGGAAAACAACCAAACAAGTAATAAGAATAGAAATATATTAGAATGCACACGGCAAGCCGACACAACATTCGCTGCAAAATTAAGAAACGGAGAAAAAAAAACTTTTTTCTTCTTTTTTCTCCTTGCTTTCGCACGTAAAAAACTAAAGCCCCAACGCTAGTCAAATGCGCGTTCTTTACCCAACCGCTGCTCTAGTTGGCGTCCGCAGCACAGATCTGCGCGGTGGCAGTATCCCTATGAGACACCCGCTGTAAACGGGAGGCCGGCAGAAGCCAACTTAAGGCTGATGCCTGTTGCAAGTGTGTTGACCAAGCAATGCCGAGGAGCGGACCGGCTCGGCGATAGCCGTGAATGGCTCAGCCAAGCGCACCACTGCGCAACGAACGCGCTCCCAGAGCGCCCGTGCTGTTTTTATTTGCCGGTCTTTCGCAAGCTCTATCGCGTCGCCGTACGGTGACGCCACTAAACTTACTGAAATCGAAACTTTAACACTCCTACTTAATTAGATA
The DNA here is from genome assembly GCF_052857255.1 of Amblyomma americanum. Classification (NCBI taxonomy): domain Eukaryota; kingdom Metazoa; phylum Arthropoda; class Arachnida; order Ixodida; family Ixodidae; genus Amblyomma; species Amblyomma americanum. The sequence goes on along the minus strand of NC_135499.1, from coordinate 153,532,227 downwards.
GTTCATGAAGATCATTATGAGGAGTAGCGCTGCAATGGCTTGCAGCTTCCAGTGCTTGTTAGCAACTGAGGCGTACTGCACACTGACATGGGAAAGTTCATAGCAGTATCTTCTGTGCTACCGGTCATGTTTGGAATTACCTCTTCTGTGCCACTGGTCGCTCCCAACGCCGGGTCAGAGTCTCCAAAAACAGCCAAGTCTGTTTCACACCTTGGTGGATGGCTGTAAATGTAGAAGGCTGAGGCTTAATAGTCCAGCGTTGTCGGAGACTTCTTCGAACTTATGACGTAGGTCGTCGCAGTGCCTATGCCAGACAGTATCGTCACTAAGACCGTCTGTAGGTACTGACTGACCTGTGGAGCTCGTGACAGATGCACTGACGGTGGTTCTTCACGCAAGTTCTTTGCAAGTACGCTGTCTCCCGCATTAGGCAATGGAGACGAACCGAAGCTTCGATCGGCCTGCAGCTTCCGCCTATAACAGCCTCAGCAGGACTGAAGTGCGCAGACTTGGGTTAAGAGCATCTAAAGCTGTTTTGACAATCCTTCCCATGAGCATTTCACAAGGTTGCCCTGCCTGTGGCTTCATGCGGTGTAGTTCCGTAATGAAAATAAGAACCGTGAAATCTGGGTTTGGAGAGATCTAGATCCACTTTTCTTGATCTTGTTCTTGACAGTCTGCAAGACGGGCTCTGCCACACTATCCGAAACTGCATGGTAGGGAGGTTCAAGCGTGCCACGTATTCCATTGTGTGTCAAAAATTCCAAGTATTGTTCACTTCCAAAGGCAGGTCTTATCTGACACGATGAGATGCGGAAGTTCATGAAGATGTGCAAATGCGGTTCGCAACGCACTGATAACAGCATCCGCGGATTCTGACATCAGTGAAAAAACTTCGACTCACACGGAATATGACCCGTGGAAGGGCTCCCAAAGTGAATGTGAAGCCTTGACAAGACAGCTCTTTGTGCTCTTAGTGATGTCACCCACAATTCTCGCCCACCAGATGTGGCTTCTGGCACTTGTCTTGCTTTTCTGGATGCCAGAATGCGCAGCATGAAGTGACATTAGGACTTTGACTTGCAAATATTTTGGAATAACAACTCGGGAATCCCATAGCAAGCAACAATTGTGGAGTCTGAGTTCGCTACACCGAGCTGTGAATGTATTTCCTTCTGGCCCTGCTAGAAGTTCTTCCCTCTCGAAACAGCAAGAACTATATGACTCAAGAATGGTTCCTCTTCTGTAGCCTGTACCACAATGGTAGGTGAAAACAGTCCTGGGTATACTCGTTGAAGCATGTATATTTCAGCAGGTGCAGGCAGATCCCCAGTGTTTGCTTACACGGCAAGATACTGAGGGCCATGACCCATATCCGGGCCCGGTTTGTACACAAGCTTGTACTTACCAAGAAATCCTGGACAAAAGCATTTTTGAGCGGAAAACCGTTTATGAATGCAATTTTTTCATATAATGTAAGATTTCACTACAACAATCAATATATCTGTAGATCACCTGACGGCAGTCTTGTATTTTTTTTTCTATTAACTTTTTTGCTGTCTTCAAAAGTATTAACCATTGGTTTTCAATTTCAGTCTTTACTGTTCGGTGCTATCGATGGGAACACTTTAAAAGAAAGGTTTCGCTGCATATCACAAGAACGGACCATTACCTTCAACATTTCCATAACAGTCTTACAATTTTGCAATTTTCAAAACTTTTGCCCGAGAAGGCTGCACGTGTGTATGCAGCAAGTTTTAATGCCCATCTCACTAGTCATGGGGATGCTTGCCCTGGAACGGGTTTGTCACCTGTCACTAATCCTAGTAGTGGCTTACGATCCGTATAGGCAGTCATAGGAATGGCCCGGAGGTACTGTTTCAACACCAAATACGAAGGCCAGTGCCTCTTTATCAAGCTGGTTGTAGTTTTGCTCTGCACGAGACAAACGTCTGAAGGCAGACAATGGGCAGTTATCCACCATAAGATCCACGGTGCACCCATATGGAAAGCCATCAGAGCTGAGACAGAGTGGTTTTTCTAGATTGAAATAAAGTAGGTCTGGGGCGGACGTTACTAAATGCCTCACTGGTCTTAACGCGTTTTCTTCCTCTTTTCCCCACACCTATTTCTTCTCCTTCCTTCCTTCCTTCCTTCCTTCCTTCCTTCCTTCCTTCCTTCCTTCCTTCCTTCCTTCCTTCCTTCCTTCCTTCCTTCCTTCCTTCCTTCCTTCCTTCCTTCCTTCCTTCCTTCCTTCCTTCCCTCCTTCCTTCCTTCCTTCCTTCCTTCCTTCCTTCCTTCCTTCCTTCCTTCCTTCCTATTTCTTCTTGTTCATGAGAAGCAAAATCAGAGGACGGAGGCGTCGGAAAAGTTTGGTAGAAAACGCCTGAAGCTAACAAGTCCTAACAGCATTTGAGTTCCTTGACGTCGCGGGGTGCACGTGCATGAAGGATAGCAGATAACTTCCTCAAACATGAAGACAGGCCTCGTTTGTTTGTATTCATCTAGTAGGTTACGGCCAAGTACACCAGGGTGACCAAATTCCGTTCTGATGAGGGAGTGCACTGTTGGTTCTGGTCACCGAGATCAGGCCGCACGCCATGCCTGGTTATTCAATAGCATCGACACGCGGATTTTTTTTTAATTCAGCGGAGAATTGAGCGGAACCTTGATTCGAACCCTAGGTACTCTTGTACGCGAGGGGGACACTATCTCTACGCCATCGCTCCATATTATTACGTTCCCTAGGTATTCAACTTGTCGAACGAAAAAAAAAGGCACTTTTCGAACTGCAGCTTAAGCCCAACATGACGGAGCCGCAAGATGACAGCACTGAGATTGCGAAGGTGCTCTGAATCATTCGAGACAGTGACTAGGATGTCATCGAATTGTTCTGCAACATGCGGCAGCCCTCGGAAAAGGTTCTCCGTCACCCTTTGAAACAAGGCTGGTGTCGATAACACGCCAAAATGAAGACATATATACTGGAATTATCTCGCGTGTATGGAGACTTTAATATGCTTCCAGGACTCTTCATCAAAGCTCTCTATTGGTAGGCATTTCTCAGCTTGGTCAACGTTGCACCCCCTGACAGCATGGCCCGCAAGTCCTTAATTCTTGCTATCGTATGCTTTTCCACCACAGCCACTGGATTGATGGCAGCTTTGAAATCTCCCCAACCCTGACGCGTCCATCTTTCTTAGCCACTGGAACAATTGTGCTGCCCAAGCCGAAGAAGCAACTAGATGCAGGATGAGTTACCTCTGTAGGCGCTGACGCGCTTGTGACACCCCATCCTTGAGGGCAAAAGGCAGTGGGCATGGCTTGAAAAACTTGGGTGCAGCGTCTCGCAGGTTTAGGCCTTTGAAATTTCCAAAGTTGTGTTCAAACACCTGATAAAATGCTTCAACAAGGTCCTTAATATCAGAAACAGCATGAACAACTGCTTGTACGCGAGCAATGTCAATGCCCAGTTGTCGAATCCAGTTTCGGCCCATAACTGCGGATGAACGTTCCCCAGTCAGTAGCAAAGGTAGCACGGCTTTTCTGTCAGAGAACTGCACTACAACATTCGCTTTACCTTGAACTCCTGTTAGCTCGCCCGAGTAGCTTCGCAAGAGTGCAGTCGCGACGGAAAAAATATCGCACAATGACATCACAGCAGTGGCGAAAATCGCACCCTGTGGCTAGGCCAGCGCCGTGCTTCGCGAACACGTCTGGCACTTTCGTTATCGGTATGTTCGTAATTGCAGCGCCGCGCGCTGCTATCTGCCGCTCCCGTGACACGTCACAGTGCTAATCTTTTTTCGTTGCGACTGTACATCAGACGGCATGATATGCGCTGACGATAGCAGGTACTGAAGGCGATTTTTTTTTTCATTATAGAAGCGCTCGCACCGGTGTCCAGCTCCATACGAGGTGGCTTACCGTAAACGCTGACGATCGTGATGAAGGGTGGCGAAGGCGCTAGGGTGTCGACTGGCCAAATGTCCAACACGTCGGCAGAAGCATCGTTGCCAGCACTGTTCACTTGAGACGTTCTGCACGAAGTTTTGCGAGCCGGAGGCCCGGACGCGTGTTCTTTGTGAACTTTCCCTTCCGCGGCGGAGCATGTTTTTTCTTCGAGTTGCACACTCGATCAATGCGTCCCTGCTTCCTGAGTAAGTGCACATACGTCTGCTGATGGGGAAAGCCGCCGCGGGGGCTAAGTGGTTATTATGGTGCTCGGCTGCTGACTCGAAAGACGCGGGTTCGATCCCGGCCGCGGCGGTCGAATTTCGGTGGAGGCGAAATTCTGGAGGCCCGTGTTCTGTGCGATGTCAGTGCACGTTAAAGAACCACAGGGGGTCAAAATTTCCGGAGCCCTTCACAACGGCGTCCCTCAGCCTGAGTTGCTTTGGGATGTTAAACCCACGTAAACCAATCTAATGCTGATGGGATTGCACACGGACGCCAGGTGTTCGTCCCCACAGCGGTATAGCATGTGACACGCCCTTTTGATACCGCGACTTGATATGTGGGAAGCGCACTTCTGCTTGAACTCGCTATCCCGCCGGTATCTTTCTTCGCAGATTTCATAGCAAGTGTCGTTTTTACAGCGTCATCATACGCAAGGTCTGCTTTCTCGAGCAGCCTTATCTGCACGGCTGTATTATTGATACCGACACGGTGCGTTCCTTTAGCATGTTGCTAAACTCAGCTGCGCAGGTGCAATGTTATGAAAGGCTTTTGAGCGACGCCTTAAAGTTACTCCTTCAGCGTGAACAGGCGTGTTGAACCTAAAGCGCTTTACGACAGTAGATGGCTTGGGGCAGTAATGGTCACGCAGAGCAGAAAGAACTTTTTGCGAGGTTTTGTGTTGCGGCTAAACTGGATCTTGCAATAGAGCGTACGTTTTCTGTCCATAGCAACTGTTAAGACTGACTTCTTTTTCTAAATATCAACTTCCTCTCGGAAATTCGAAAATGCCGTTTTGTTTTTCTAGATGTCTACTACCTATAACAAATGTTACAGGTGATGAAACTGCGCACATCGAAGTAAAAAAAAAATACGAAATTTGCGACAGGTGCGTTTTGAGTCATAAACACTCGTTAATTTCACCTTGAGGTGTTCCAAGTAAAAGTACAAGCAAACACAGGGAGCGTAGACCAGTTTATTGTCTTTTATTTCTGAATTTTTGTCGAGGTAATTTTTGTTTAAAGCGAGAAAAAAATTTTGAAATTCAGCTTTCGCGCCGCAAGTTGCGTCGTCTCTTAACGCCTCTTCGCCGCAGAACATGGCACCTGGAATGGCACAACACTTATGGTCAGTAGCGAGTTACGTAGAATAGTTTATTGCCATTCATTTCTGAAAATTTTATCTTGATAATTTTTGTTTAAAGCGAGAAAATAATTTTTGAAGTTGATCTCTCGTGCCGCAAGTTGCGTCGTCTCTTAACGCCTCTTCTCCGCAGAACATGGCACCTGGAACGGAACAACGCTTATGGCCAGATAACGATTGCAGTTTGCCATCGCTCGGTGTCGTGTATTTTTCGGGTTGGAGCTAAAGAAGATATCGCGGGACATTCGGCGAGTTGCATGCAATACACGAGAACGTTTTGCTTTCGAAGTTCAAACAGACCCGCTTTGGTGCGAGGCAGCCAACAGAAGAAAAACGAGGGCATTCAGCGTGCTGTCTAGCATTGACCATGAGGAGGGATGACCAACCGGCATGGCAGGCGTATTAAAAGTGCTTTATTTATATCTGAATAACATCGCGGACAGCGCGCCCCTCGGAGCGCACGTGAAGGTGCGAAGTGCACATAGCTGCGGCGAGTGACGCGAGATGCGCTGGCGGTGAACGCGGCCGCTCGCCCGTAGGTGCGTGGCTCGCATGAAGTTGCTTCACCAGCATAGTGGCTCGTCTACAGTTGTCGCTGCAGTATTACAGCTGAAAATACACTGAATAAATAAAATACAACCAAGACATCACATCGGAAACAACCAGGCATGAGCCTCTGATGGCCACAAGGGTCAGGTACCACATGGTGCTTCTGCGTCGCGGATAGTTTCAACACCGAATCGTTCTGGTTATTTCCAGATCGGCGTCCCAAAAGCTCTTATGCTGGTGCTTACGTCTGTCATGGTGCTGACAAGAATAACTGAATGAGACAGAACCACACTGAACAAGCTCACTTGGGCATGTGCCGCCCCTGCAGTGTTAAGAGAATCTTTTCCCACGAATACCTGCCCGATTACTCAACGTTCCCATGCTTGCCTGCTGCGCAAACCTTACTTTAGAATAATAATAATTGTTCTTTTGGGGAAAGGAAATGGCGTCTCATATATCGTTGGACACCTGAACCGCGCCGTAAGGGAAGGGATAAAGGGGGTAGTGAAAGAAGATAGGAAGAAGAGGTGCCGTAGTGGAGGGCTCCGGAATAATTTCGACCACCTGGGGCCAGATCCCACTGCGGTTCCGTCCGGGAACCAGTTCCTTTCGCCTCCTCTCATTGACCGACCGTCGTCACGTCCGGCGTAACGAAAAACTTCCGGAGGCGGCTCCGCGTTTTTCGTCTACGTCACGGGGCGTGGCCACGGCGCCGAAAGGAACCGCTTCGCCGGCCGGCACAAGAACCGCGGCGAGTAGGTCCGTTTCGCGGGAACCGCTGCTGCACGCTTGTAAACAAACATGGCGGCGCCCATTACCCAGTATCTTTTCGCGGCTCTTTGCGGCCGCACTGGGCAGAGAAGACCCAGAAACAGGGAAGATGCCTTCGATCTGCCGGAGTAAGATTTCCGCCGCCATTTTAGGATGAGTAAGGCGCTGGCGCGTAGGCTGTGTGCTGATCTTGAGGGCCAAATCGGGGCAAAGGGGCCGAGTGGACTGCCGACAGAAGCGAAAGTTCTCTGCCCGCTTCAGTTTTTTTTGCAACCGGGAGCTTTCAGACTTCTGTCGGCAGTTAGGTGACCATCCAACTCTCGCAATCCTCAATGAGCCGCTGCATCAGCGCAGTAGCGCTAGCTGTAACTCGCGACGTAGGCAAGCGAAAAGGGTGGGTAACCTTTACGTCCACGCCAGCGGAAAAACAGCAGGCAGTGGCAGAATTTTTGCACCGCGGCCGAATTCCTGTTGGTGTTGTTGGCTGCATCGATGGAACCCTCGTTGCCATCAGTCAGCCCAAAGGCCTCAGCCCTGGTGAAACGCAGGCATTCATGACCAGAAAGGGCTACTACGCCCTAAATTAACACGATGTTGGTGAGTATTACAAGTCTGTCCACTCGTTAAGACAAAATCATAATTCGCGAATTTCAGCCGCCTGCGTGGATTTCGTGCTTTTGTATGCTTAAATTTTAATGCACTCAAAATCGGAGTGAGGAAACGTCATTTACATTGTCGGGTAGCATGTTAACGATACTTATGAGAAACAAATTCTGCCGAGGTTTCCGCATTACTTTCTCAATATATTGCATTCTGCGTCGCAATACAGTTATTGTGGCCCTACATGAAAACAGTTAAAATTGATATATATAACAGCGATACTAGGCAAGGCAACATATAAATGGCGTAATTTATTATTATAATAATTTCTGGCGTCAAAACATACGACCCTTTCACGAGCCACAGGGGTTCATTCATGAACTCTACAAGCAGAGTACGCTGTCGCGGCGAAACATGGGGCCCAAGAGGCCGGCGAGTAGCTGCTTCTGCCATTGCGAATCTTCTTGTCAGAAACGGGACCAAAGGCAGACGAAACTTCAACGCGCGCCAAAAAGCACATGTTTTCCCAGACGGCAACGCGCGCGCGCGTATGCGACACCATCTATCGACAGAAAAGAGAAACATGTACCAAAAGAAACGTCAAAATAGTTTTTTACTGCACTCTCTTGCACGTGCTGCGACTTCTTATTAAATAATATGTACTACCATTTATTTGTAATATTTGATTTCTTTTTAAAACAACCTATTTTTTAGTGTACGGCCCCCGAAAAAGCCAGGCAGTCGTGGGCCGGGCTCCCGCGAGGTCGCGCGCTCACCGATTGGCCGTTGGCTTCCCCTTCTTTCTCCTCCCGTACTTCGCTGTCGTCATTTTGACGTCACTCCGAAAAGGAACGGTTCGGAAACGGAACCGAAGTGGAATCTGGCCCCTGGGGACCTTTAACGTGCACTGACATCGCACAGCACACGGGCGCCTTAGCGTTTTTCCTCCATAAAAACGCAGCCGCCGCGGTCGGGTTCGAACCCGGGAACTCCGGATCAGTAGTCGAGCGCCCTAACCACTGAGCCACCGCGGCGGGTTTACTTTAGAATAAGAATTCTACATTTCGCCTGGCCACAGTGTAGGCAGTGTAATGCTCTGTGGTGAAGAGGCGTTAGGAGACGACGCAACTTGTGGCGCGAGAGCTCAACTTCAAAATTTTTTTCTCGCTCTAAACAATAATTACATCGAAAAAACTTCAGAAACGAAAGGCAATAGACTGATCTACGTACCCCGCTATTCTTTGTATTTTTACTTGGACCTCCTCATGGCGAAATTAACGAGTGTTTAGGCGTCAAAACACACTTTTTGCAACATTAGTATTTTTGTTTGCTTCGATGTACGCAGTTTCATTACCTGTAACATTTTTTATAGGTACTAGACACCAAGAAAAACAAAACGGCTACTTCAGAATTTCGGAGAGCAAATTTCTATTTAAAAAAATTGCTAAGATAGAACATTTTCATACTTTTCCGATTTTTTAAAAATATTTATGCCTTATAAAGCTGCACGCTCCGAATTATATCTAAAGGCATTATCTGTGCATATGCCAATGAAAAAACTGATGAAGTGTTTTCTAAAACTTTGAATTTCTATGAATTACTAAGCAATGCCTGGTTTCTCACCTTTTCTCAATGTTCAACCTGCCCTCACCTCACTAATAAATTTTTTTTCGGCAAAATTGTTCCAGGCTTTGATTACGCAGAACAGGACAAGTTGCCATGAATTTTTTTGAAAAAATTGGACATGGTCGAGCACAATGTCTGGGACGTTTGGCGTTGAATGACCCTAAGGCGATCAACGCAGCAGCGCCAGGCATCTCCCCTACTCCGTTGAACGCTGCGATGCTGCCGAACATTGGCATGACGAAATTCTTGCTCGTTGAACTCGTCAGAAGAACGAAGAACTCACGTGCACAGAAGAACAACTTCCATTTGTGAACAACTGATCGAAACATAGGGACCGAAGTGAAAACCGATGTGCTAGCGCACCTAATCTTCATTTTGCCTAACTACGCAAAATGAACCGGCAATTTTTTTTCTTTTCATTTGGCGCGCAAGGGCTAAAAGTAGAGGCATCAACATCCAATCCTTTTAACTATTCTTTACCATCATTTTCCACACCACTCTAAAATCTTAAACATGTTTCACACGCGAAAAAAAGGTACCTTCAAGTATCGCACTCTTGAAGATAAGTTAAAGGTGGATTTTGGGAAACGAAGACAACGGTTCCAGTCAAAATCAATTCATTTTTATTATTTTGTCCTTTCGTCACTGGTTCAAGCGATGCCTTCACCTTACTATCACCGGGATCTTTCAGCCGGCGCGGCTGACAACAAAGATATGGCTTATGGTTTACTGGGGTTTAACGTCCCAAAGCGAATCAGGCTATGAGGACGCCGTAGTGAAGGGCTCCGGAAATATCCACCACCTGGGGTTCTTTAACGTGCACTGACATCGCACAGTATACGGGCCTCTAGAATTTTGCCTTCATCAAAGTTCTACCTCCGCGGCCTGCATCAAACCCGCGTCTTTCGGGTCAGCAGCCAAGCGCCATAACCACTGAGCCAGACAGCAAAGATGGAGTACAAATGAACGAGAAGACTGATAATATTATACCGACATAGAGGGAAATGGCCCGTCAAAAAAACTGCGCTTCATTTATTGTCCGTTAGATATTGACAGCTTAATCACTAGCTTCATATGTTTTAGGCGAATTTTCGCATGTAATCTGTCCGTCCCACTCTATGCCATCCTCTGCCTTCGTATACCTTCCCTTGCCTTCACAACAATTTTTGGCTAATTCGACGAGTTATGTGCACTGGAGAGGTTGCTTTGCCTGCAAGCTCCTCCAAACCGTATGCATTTTGGCGCGATGCAGCCAAAATTTATTAGCGCCGAGGGTAGCCGCGGTTCTGGAATTCTAAAAACTGATATGGATATTAATTACGGGGGGCTGCACGCCTCTAAATAATTAAGGAGCCTAACAGTAATAGTTAAGTTTAATTTGGTTTGGTTTATGGAGGTTTAACGTCCTAAAGCGACTCAGGCTATGAGAGAAGCCGTAGTGGAGGGCTGCGGATAATCTCGGCCACCTGGACTTCTTTAGCGTGCACTGACATCGCACAGTATACGGGCCTCTAGAATTTCACCTCCATCTAAATTGGACCACCGTGGCCGGGAGCGAACCCGTGTCCTTCCGGTCAGCAGCCCAGCGCCAGAACCACTGAGCCACCGCGGCGGCCTAGTTAAATTTAACTATTGAGCCTTATTGTTGAATATTAGTTATTAGCTATTGAATATTGGTAATATTAGTTATCCTGCTAGTTAGCACGCCTTAGCTGTATTCTGATGTACTACATCGCTGACAATGTGATGCCGAAACAAGCGCTCTTCTTGCTCAAAAAGCCTATTTTAAAAATTGTCTAAAGTCTTAGGTGAAACACCCTGTATATGTAGTTATTGCACCCGGTGTTGTTCGTACCCACGAGTAGCTTACTAAAAAATTAAACAGGAAAACCAATCAGGCCCGTTTGCAGCTTTACTTCGAGGGATATCATTAAGTTGTCTCTCATAACCTAAGAAAGCCTGCCAAGCACGCTCTAACTCAATCTTATTCTTCTCATAACTTTTTGTTCGAATGGTGCCGATCTACGGTCCTATATATACTTGGCTTAAATAGGCGTACACGTTATTAGTACTGCCATACCTCCCTCCCTTTGTTCCCCTACTCACGTGTAGGGTGGCATACCTCCCTGCTTTTCCGTTCTTCTCTTTCTTCTTCTCTCTCCATTATCTCACCACTTTTCATGAACTAGTGTTCCCTTCCCAAACTGGTTACAATTAATTTTTTCTTCATACTACATTTTTAGACCACTGTTAATCTTGGCAAATGTAGAACCCAAATCATGCGCTGCTATTCCTCTGCTGACTTACTTATCTGCTGACTTACCTCTCGCACACCGTGTGCTCTCAGGGCTCATGCTTCGCCCCACTTCACTTTACGGCCAGCACCGCGAGTTCTTCCTCCCTGACATTTTGTATAACTGAGCACAACAAAACAACGAATGTACGTCGATCAACATCAACTCATGCGAAGTTGTCCCTTCTCGAATGAGTTACGGAACAAGATGCCCACCTGCCGAATGGCTACATCGTGATCTACGTTGATGCAAGCATCCGGGCCAGCGATACAACTGCCCTTTACTGTCCTAGCAAGCCTGTCCTTAATAACATGTCCAGGTTTTGACTTACGGAACGTCCGCCCTCCTTCTGTGCTCAGCTAATTGTTCAAAGGGTGCTCTGCTCTGTGGCCTCCATTCTCATGCTATCTACGGCATGCAACGTCATCCGCACCGACGCCCTTCAATTAATATGCCTACTCTGACGCGTCAGTCGAAGCCCAGATATTTCCTAAAACATCCATCGTCTGGCGGCATGCATCCCGTAGCCAATTCGTATAGAGTGGATTCCACGTGACCTCTTGAGCTCCCAAAGCCCTGCCCCTAAATCCGTGCAGATTCTGCGACTCGCCAAGTGACTCCAACTTCATCGTTGCCTCGGCTCCTAAATCTGGATAATGCCACCCTCCTTGTAACGTTAAAGTAGCACCCCCGCCTCCACACACGTGCTCTGATATCTCTATGAGCAGTAACCCTCCCCGTGGCCTTAATCGCGCAGAGGAGGTTGCGCTACGGAGGATCCGGGTAGGGGTTGCCCTCACTCCTGCCGTAACTCGAAAGTAGGCTCAATTTCGAAACTTATGTTCCCGCCCCGGGTGTCCAGTCTGCAAATGCCTGAATAGTGAGGCCGATATCCTTCAGCTTCTGTGGATTAGCCTGGGGTTGAAGTCGACGAGACTGCGGCATCTGGCGGCAGCGGGTGTCTCGATGAACAGTCCTTCGTCATATGCAGCTTGTACGCAGAGACCGTATCATCACACATTCCTCGACTTCGTTAGACCGGCCAACCTTTTTCATTCATTTAATGATCGTGTCCTTTCAAGCATAATTGCATCACTCATTTATACCCTGAGACAATAAATATTGCTTTCAACAAATGTGCAGGCAGAACTTGGGGGACAAAGGGCGGTAATATGATTTGTGAGCATTCCTTGCTTTGAGTACAGTCTCGAGGACGAGATGGCAGGGACTTTAACCGAACTTCTCAAAATGTTTCCTTATCGTCTGTGTCGAGCTTTCAAACAAGAATTATGTAATAACACACGCTTCCTTCACACGCTAGCAGAATTAGACAATCACACTCCGACGTATGAAACAAGAAGCAGTACCCAATGGAAAATAAAAACGTATCGAAGTAGCTACGGTCTACATACGATACAAAATAGGCTGACACGGATATTGAACGAACTTCTAGAACAGAACATAAATTTGCGAGATATCTCACACAAACGTTTAGCGGAACTATTCCACTCTCACACATAACTTTTCTGGCTTTCTTTCATGATTTTTTTTCTTCTTGAACACATAATTTGTGATAGTGCTATTGGTTTTGCATGTTTACCCACCTCTCTGTAATATCAAATGAGTCCATGGTTGGCTATGCTGATGTTTTGTTGGTGTCTTTTTATTTCCTGTGATCGTGTATTTTTTCACCTTGAAGTGCTTTTTCGTGATAGCCCATGTCACCTTTTCTTCCATTCTAACAAGTTTTCATTTCGACCTTCATTGCTGTTGCCAAAATGTAGGGGGTCCAGGGCTCTGTCAAGCAGTCAATGGGCAGCTTTTACTCCGGGCTCCCTGTCGTCATGTACCGCATGATGGTCGAATAAAGTATTATTATTATTATTACATCAACGCTAAAATGCACACTTTAAAATGTGAAGTAATACGCGGCTCCGCACATAACAAGGATGTTGGCTGGCTGGCTGGCTGGCTGGTTTTTCTTCTTGAAACATGGTCTCGCGAGGCGCTGCGGGTGACGAAGAGGCTGATAACGAGAGCGCCGGGCCGTTCCCATTCTATACTATTAGCAAAATTTATTTTTCTGTCTCGCCATCTCTCTTTTTTTAACGCAGCCTTGCTCCGGCAGGCAACTGATGAAGCATATGATAGTTGTTTTTTTGCTTGTTTGGCAGTTATATTTTCAAGGAGCCTCAGCCGCGCTGCACTCGGCAACTGCTTGAACAGCTCTGGCCTCCCAAGGGAGCAGATTTGAATATAATTGAAAATATATGAAGGTTACTGAAAAAGTGACTAGCTAAAAGGCAGCTGCACGAGTCATCGCCAGATATCCTTTGGGCGGCGGTTCAAGAGAAATGGAGCAGGCTCCAGGCTCTTCCTGGCCTTGCAAGCAGCCCGTTTGACTCCTTTCCTGAGCGCCTTCAAAGCGTTGTGAGGGCCAGTGGGGACCATGCACGCCATTAGTGCAACGACGTGTTTGCTCTCGCATCACGACAGCGAGCTGGCTATCCTCCTTACTTCTTTTCCTGAAATGATGGGATAGTGCTCCTGTTAATATTGTTACTACACTTTCCCAACAAAGTGACTTGTGTGAATTAGTTGCATCGGTAAATAAACTCTGTTTTCCGAGCTTGTGCAATACTCGCTAATAGCAGCGTTATCATCTATTCTTCCCCCGAATTCCTTTTGAAAGCCCATCATTAGCATAAGAAAGCAGTAATAAAAAGAAGCCATCTTTGCTCATGATAACCGAGCCAAAATAAATGCCGCATGCAGGTCACGTAGGGCCGGCACTTCGACGCTCGGGCGATGACATGTTTGATAAAGCTTACATCCTGCCCCCCCCCCCCCCCCCCCCCCCCATGCTGCAAATATGGAAACGGCCCGATAGGCAGGTCTGCAAACCGCAGCGCCCCGTCGTGGGATATACAAATTCTGATCGCCAGTGATTTGTGCTAATATTTTTTTACTCGCGACTGTACATACCCACATGGGGGGATTGGCCAAAGTGTAGTGGCATAAACATACATTGTTGTGGCGCTTCATCTTTATGTGATACGTTTCATAAACGTATTACGTAGGTTTCACACGCGTTTCATACCACGTGCGCTTCATAAGCTTCATATGAGAGAACGCTTTATTTTTTTTTCCTAATAAACTTTTTACATGTAATAGTGCTAATGTAGCCACACTTCCCCTATAGGCCTAATGCAGCCACGCTTTTCAAACTCCGCTGTTCTTACGCTTCATTTGTCCTTCACGTTATCTTCCCTGGATAAAGACATTGGAATTAATATCACATTCCAGCAAATCAAAGAAGAAGCATAAGTTGCAGTGAGTCACGCAGCTCAGATGTCGCATGCATCTTGCACAGCGCTTCCTATAGCATGCAGCTGACAAATAATGCGGCGGTGAAATATATGCTGGCAAACGTCATAGGAAGCATCCAGAAACATAAAGCAGCATGAAAGTTACTTCTTCTTCCGGAATGTCGACCAGCATAAGGTTCTGCAAAATGATGCCCATTGCGATCAAAAACACGTCTGTGTGCACTATAGGCCGTCCATACATCACCATTTTCATCTGATGCAGCACGCTTCTCAAGATCCTAGCTATGTATGCAGATATGACGGGTTCTCATTTCTCCCTTGTCATCATTCATCGCCACTACGCCGCTCATCTTCGTTCAGCTCTTCAGCAAAGACCACACCTAAAGGAGCTATATTTCTCCCTAAAAATGTAGAACAGTGCATGCACGGAACCGCAGCTACCAGTGGAAGCGAATAAGCCTAAAATTAGAAGGAAAAAGAAAAATCATAAGCGAGGAGTTTGCTGAGAGGAAGGTTTCCTTGGGCAAAACAAGTTTTATACCTTGGCAGTCAGCGCAACCATCCGCGAATAAATAAGGAAGTACAAAAGAAGCCATTGGAGCCCGGCAATGCATACAAATAGTTGCATGTTGTAATGTATTATGTGCAGAGAAAACAGGTAAAAATTACAATAAAAAAAAAAACAAGCGGCAATGTGTTTTGGACAGCCGAACGCGCTTCTTAAGAAACATTTCCGTTACTCTTTTCATCTGTCTGTGCAACAACGAGTAACCGGTGCTACTCCCTGTCGTCCCTATTCTCTGCTTCTTTACAAACAAAGAAGAGAGACATCTTTAATTACACACACACAAAAAAAGTTTCACTCGTTAGGTGCACTGGCGGTAGTAGAAAGGCATGGATAGTGAAAACTTTTCGTAGCGAAAGGAGCGACATCTAGCGTGCGGAGATAAGTTAGGTGCTACAGTATTGAGTTCCAAAATGACGCAGTCGCAGTGCTATTCAGCGCTAATCAATACATTGCACGCGAGATCTCGCATAAAACGGAGCGGAAAGAAATATATCTTTCTATGTAAGAAATATAAGCAAACCTGCCCTCACAAGTCCCAGTCTCCAATACGCGAAAATCCGTTGCGCTCTCGCGGAATGGAGCTGCTCTCACGAGTAGCCAGTGCAAGCAAATGAGCAAATGCCAGCAAACCCTTCCTTTCAGGAGGGTATTACGCTACAGTATATACAGAGGAAACTTGGTGCCCACCTCTTTTCTCATGGGCGTTGCTCCATGACCCGACTGCGCGTCTAACGGCTCCCGTCTCGAGCTCCTGCAAAGCTGCTCGGTCCATCCATCAACCGCTCCACGTGCCGATGGCAGCGCCAGGAAATATCCGAACGGCATGTGTTTCCAAAAAAGCTCGAAACGAAAGATAGAAATAGCAGGTGGCCTCATTGCCGCTCTGGGGAGCGTACCACCCTTGGGATCTGGCACAGTTATGCATTATTATAACACTGGAAGTGGATGAGAGTGGAGGCACTTTTTGGGTGTTTGTTGGCGTCTGTACCATCTTGCAGAAATTTGACGGACGTTCAGTATGTTTCGCCCCTTCGGGCCCTTACTGCTCTTTAAGGAATGAAATTGAAAAATGTTACGTTTAAACCGAAGTTTATAATGTCCTCTTTGCCTGGAGCCAGCCCACCACACTTCGATATATTTCACACCAGTGCATTGAATCTCTCTCATTGACGCATGGTTCTATACATGTCGTTGTTGAAGGATGCCTGCCGATGACTCTTGCAGACACCAACGGCGCATTACTTGTTTCACCCCCTTCGCCGGGCGCGAATCGCGTACCCTTCAAATGTTCTCCCCGAACTGTCAGGTGTGCGATACAGTGGCGCCGCCCGTTGAACAATGAGAGCGCAGGAGGCAGTGGCTGAACTGTTTCGCTGCCAATGCAGACTAGGCGCAAGTATAATCTGCACCTTTCGTTTCCTTCAAAAAAAGCTTAAGAGCAAGAAACAAAACTACGGGTCACTGAAATCACTTGTAAAATGAACACGTCAAAACAGCAATGAGCACTTAATGAACTGCAGCATTTTAATCAATATTAATGCAAATATTTTAGAACGCTGACTCTACCGCTATTGCTGACGCTTAATTACCCTGAGGAAGGAAGAAAGATGGGGAAGTTTGTCATTTTTTATTTTGTCCGGTTGTCTTCCTACATACTGACAATCGCATAGTACAAGATACGCGGTCTTTTACTACTGAGTGCTCAGTTCGTAAAGATAATTAAATTTCTTCTAAGTCAAAACTAATGTGTCGTGAACGGCAAGGATTGCGCTCGAGCTTTGCCGCTTCCAGAGGTACGCACCTCTGTCGGCCTCCGTGTTACCTGAAGTCAACTCAGTACAACATCAAAAAATTGTACCGGCGTGCCTTGTCTATGATGCTAAATACAAGGCACGTGTCTATCGATCTGCCTCGAGTTGATTTCGGTGGTAGAAAACTCAGCAGTTGTTTTTTTCTCATTGCTTACAGAAGCAGGAATGGGGACTGAAA
Organism: Amblyomma americanum; assembly: GCF_052857255.1. Lineage (NCBI taxonomy): Eukaryota > Metazoa > Arthropoda > Arachnida > Ixodida > Ixodidae > Amblyomma > Amblyomma americanum. The sequence continues at coordinate 153,515,182 of NC_135499.1, read as the reverse complement.
TTTCACTCGTTTGATTTTCACTTGTGGTTATTTTGGACAAACACTCACTACCTACAAGAACCGTGTGCATATGAACCTCGCTTATTTTACCCGCAAGTTTCGCGATCTTCTGTTCTATTTCAGATGTATGTAAGGCCGAGAGAGTTTTGAGGCCGGCGTCCTGCTTCGCTACGCTAATCTTTGTTTCATTTATTCGTTCATTTTTTTTTGTAGTACGCCATGAAAAACGAACCTGAGGAAATGTTTAAACGTGGTTTGAGGAATCCCTATACTTGTCGATTTAGACAGCAGCGCAAGCAACATCCCATGAAGGAAAATTCATCGTCCGTCACGTGCGAAACAATATGCTGCAGCACATGTTATAAAAGCTGTAGTGAAAAGCTGCAGACATGCAACAAAATAAATGGTTAGACTATTCCCTGTGGAACGGCGGGGACAGCAGGTTATAACCGGTTTGTGCAGCGGGAATTGAATTGGTGGCGTCGATAACAGTAGTAGATTGCACTGCTGCGTCTTTCCCACGACCTCTTCCCGTCTTTCTTATCCGGAAACAATTTACTATATGCCTGGAGGCTGTTTTCAGGCTGGTCATTGACACTTTTACTTTTCTAGTCCTTTGTTGTACCCAGGCTTCAAGCAAAGAGATTTAGAACATAGCGAGACTACAAAACAGCGTAAGGTTTACGAAGGTCGTATGAACGCAGATCACTTCATTTTTGCGCTTACAGAGTGCTTAAATCTAATGTACCAGAATATGCCGACGACAGTCGTCGGCATACTATGTTCAGTGTGCCATTTACCTTCTGTGTATTGCCCCACTCTTTAGCGGGAGTGCTTATGTTCCTCGGCACTGCTTTCTTACTACTACGTGCACCCTTGATCATAGTGTGCATATGTAAGGTGCTTTCTCTTCACAATATGCACCGTCCTTGTAGGCTGCTATTCTGTTGGGGTGCTAGTGAAAAAACACAAATCAATTAATGAATGAGCACCATTCACTACCCGCCTGTACAAAGACAGCATGGACATTCGCTGGTAGGAAAATGCGGAGTTGTACAACATATTCTCGCAGCTTCTTGCCACGTGCCTTGGTATCCCGAAAAGATGCCGTTTGAAAAGAATCGGAGTTCCCGGGTTTGAACCCGACCGCGGCGGCTGCGTTTCGATGGAGTCGAAACGCTAAGGCGCCCGTGTGCTGTGCGATGTCAGTGCACGTTAAAGATCCACAGGTGGTCGAAATTATTGCGGAGCCCTCCACTACGGCACCTAATTCTTCCTTTCTTCTTTCACTCCCTCTCTTATGCCTCCCCTTACGGCGCGGTTCAGGTGTCCAACGATATGTGAGACAGATATTGCGCCATTTCCTTTCCCCCAAAACCAATTATTATTATTAAAAGAATCGATAGTGGAAAGTAAAAAAAATGTAAAGATTCCCACTGCTAAACAGTTAAACAAAAAAAACGCGGATACGTAATAAGCAACAAGGGTAATAAAACAAGCAAAAGGCGAATTTTCTCTTAAGAACCCCGCCAGAAGCTCATTTCACATCGTCTTCGCGTTCTGTGTAATTCTTTCGGAAGGCTGTACATTTCTTTTTCTTGGTACGAAGGGCACCATTCGTACACTTCATTTACCTGCGGCTCATCACCTGCTTGACCTTCGCCGCGGGTTGGCTCTGTGCTCCTTCATTCCTCTTCCTCACCCACCACCCGTTCCTCCTCTTCATCCTTCAGTGCCGACTCCGGAAGGAAATGGCTGTGCTTCCTGTATGAGCTTATTTGAAGCCGTGCTCCATCATCACCAGCTGCTCATTCCGCAACTCCTCCAGAGACTCGTTAAAAGAAAACTACGAAGAAATAGCTTAACTTTCCCCACTGAAAGCTTACTGCACTACTGAAAGTTCAGAGAAAACGTCTTGATTAGGTTGGACGTTCACTTTTTAGAGACGGTTACGGGAGATTCTGTTTTTTTTTTGTGTGTGTTGCGTAAGTTTTGTTCTGTGACGTTGCACTTCGCCGTGCGTCTTAGACGCATCCGAGAGAGTGAAACCTGAAGAGGTTTCGGCCCCTTGTGGCGCTCTTTTCCGAAAATACGCAATTTCAAACGGTCTCCATTTTTGGCGTGCATCATTACTGCACGTGGTTCAGTCTCAGCAAAGAAAATAAAACGCGGCATTCACGTACACAGAATCCATTTTGCCACGTAGCATATATAGAAAACAAGCTACAAAAAACAACACTGAGCATCGCCATACTCTGTAGTTTTTTTTTAAATATATTCAATGTGGCAGCGCACGTCCGAAAGGTATACCATGATTTTAGGAGAGAAAATTCAATAGCACATAAGTTCATTTTGAGCGTTAAACAATATGGACGGATTTGTAGGGATCTGACACAACACGTGCAACGCAATAAAAAAGAACGTAGAGTGATGGAGCGGGAAATTATTTTCTTTTTTGCTGTTTAATTGTACATGAATATAACACTTCTGCTTGTCAAGGCAGCACTGTGAATGCAATGAGGCAAACCACAGTAGAGGACTCGGCATGCAATTCGACCGCCTGGGATAGTTTGATGTTTTTATTGGAGCATATATTTTCCAAACCTGCGCCATCTTCAATGGTCAGAGATACTTAGGACTGCTCGAAACAAACGACCAGCCGCACATGTCGACGTACAAAATTGTAAGGGTCGCTTGGAGGGACAGTCAAGGTTGTAGTACATGGCAGAGAAACCAGGCTAGATTTACTGCAACTATTTTACAGTCCTTGTCTCTCTTCTGAAAAAAAAAAATGGAAATGATGACCGATGTCTGCGTGATTTCAGAACGAAGATGCTAGAGAAGAAAGTCTGAAAAAGAAGCCATCGTGGTTTTCGTGTATAAAAAGCTGGAGCGATCACAGAAGCACGCATACAATAATCTTTACTAAGGCCAGCCTTCATATGTTACGGGATAAATTTTACTAATATTGGCGCTATTCTTATATGTTGATGAAAAGAGGGGATGAAACCCTTAGAGACGTCTGTTTTTTTATTTTTTTACTGAACCACATTTGATGAGTAAAAAGCGATTTCAGCTGTGGTAGTTCAGGAGGTACCATTCAAAGATGAGCCACTTTTCTTGCGCCGATCACGGATACGTATATCTGCAATTGCCGCATTGCAACTATATACATCCTTGCCGGCATTATTTTCTAGACCTAGTACAACCTGGAGCTAACAACTTCTTTGGATGTCCTCTTTCTCTTCGGCACATCAGCCGCTCTTAACTTCTTAACTCCTCCAGTTGTTAACTTTTCACAGATAAGGGCCTTTGCAAGCATCTTAAGATGTTGGTTTAGCCAATGCCACTCTAACCGCTTCTCGTTCACATAACTGTAGACAAACGTAAACTACTCCCCTCCCCCAGAAAAAAAAAGCTCAGACTAATTCTCTACCTTACAACCTTTACAACCATCACATACTCAATCGCCCTGGTCCCCCCTCCCCCCCCCCCCCCTCGCTCTGTCAAGAATACACAGCATAAACTGCATAAACTGACAATACACATACCCACCTGTCAGGTTCAGACGCCACTCAATCACCGCTCTACCCCTCACAAAGCTTCGTGCCCCTCTCTCCTCCCCCTCCCCCCCCCCACACACACACAAAATAAAAGAATGGGCAACAACAACCAAAACAAGAATAGGAAAAAGCTGCGTGATGGGTGCCCTTAGACCAGGGCTCCACTGGCAGCAGCTGACTTGCGAACTAGAAAGCAGAATAGAAAGTTCGTATTGTTTGATGTCATTCCTCGTGCTACTAGCCACCGTACACGTGCAAAGGCTACGGCTGCAGAAGCTGTGGGCACGATGGAAAGGCCGAATTAGACTCCCGAGGAAACATTCGCCCTTAAATAAAATGTGAGAACACCACTCGTGGAATCTCAGAAGGGCGAAACCCAACACAGAAGTGTATCAGCATGTCGATTAATATCACTGTTCACAACGATACTGTGAATTTTTGTTTTCTTACGGCACTAGCTCCATGTATTGACGAAACAACTTTTTTTATCTTCCAAATGTTTTTTTTTTCTCTCAGCAAGGAGAAGACGTGTGCAGAGTTGCGGTCCGATTAGCTAACGCTAGATCTATTAATCACTCCTCCACCATTGGTCATGTCGTATTTTCTATTTCGCGCCACGTGGTATATCATTCAGCCTATACATTACGCGTGTGTAATGTATACATTAATTAATGAATTATTTAATTAACCTCCCAGCTCGATGGCATAGAGGGGAGCGGGCTGCATACAAAATGTTGCTAACAGCGAAAAAGGCAAGAACAAACATAATAACTCGTAAGTTTACGTTACCGTCATTGTTTCAGAGACATCAGCAAAAAAGTACGTGTGGACGTTGTTGCCACAGACATGTGGTACTTCTCAACTGCCTGCTGTGCCGAATTATGCTTGGTACTAGTGAGGTTTAAACAAGCAAGAAATCTGTGGTGCTATGAAACTCGAGGGTTAAAACGGTCCTGTAGAAAACTTATGCGCAAACTTCTAGCATTGTGCAGCACTGAATGAGGACATTATATGTGCATAGCAGTGCAATTTCTTGCAGTGCTGTGCAGCACTATATCCTGCCATTTTGACCATGTGTGTACTTATGACCAAGTTTACTTGCGCAGAGGAATGCTTCGATGAAACTGTAGGCATTCTTTGTAGCTTATTACTTTTTTTACTTCAGATCATCTATCAAATGGACAGTGGCCACACCAGCCAAATGAAGAGGACCAAGCGTCCACCACCACGGACGAAGAAAGTGCACCACGCTGCAGTTGGTGCGTCAGCAGGCGGTGATGTCTGTGACGCGTTACTCTCTTCTCTATCCAAATTGAATGTGCGCTGTCAGAGCAAAATGCTTGCAGCCGGGGCTGACCGCTGCGACAGCGACTTCTCCAATCACGGCTAGATGACTAGAAGTGTCCACCTTCGACCACTGTGAATAGCCTTGACCGTCCGTACACGCTTGCATCGTGGCATCTGCCGGAAACTCCAAAACTTATGTACCGAAAACAGTACTGTAAGTCGACTAAGGCCACAATTATTATGCTATACCTCCAGAGGAGAAAATAAATAGCGCAGTGATATATTGCCGGAACACTTTCCAACAGTGGGTAATCCTTTCTTCAGCTGCCAAGACAAAGAGAAATGCAGTTATGTTGCTATAATTAGTGCTAAAAAGATACTAAAACATATAAGCTGTGACAGGCGGCCACAGTTTTTTTCATCACCGAAAATAAGAACTTCATGCTTCCTGAAAATGTTTCAGCATGGGCTTTCCCGTACAAACTGCAACATTTCTTAGGTTTTTCAGCCATGATCCAATGGCCACGCATCGCACCTTGATGAAAGTTATTTGTACTTCATTACAGACGGTACGTAGGCAAGAAAAAATGCAAATAGAGGTACCGGAATTAGCAAATCACGTGTAACTCCGGTTAAAAAGCGAATGAATATAATTTTATATCTCTATTTTCATGTAAGATGTTTCGCACTTTTTAAAAATAGGCTTTTTGAGTTAGAGGAGCGCTTTTTTCCGGTATTGCATTGTCAGTGGAGTAGCGCATAAGAAAGTAGCTAAGACGTGCTAACTAGTAGGATCTTTAACCAATATATAATAGTTAACTTGTTAACAGCCGCCGTGGTGGCTCAGTGTTTATGGAGCTCGACTGCTAACCCGAAGGACGCGGGTTCGATCCCGACCGCGACGGTCGCATTTCGATGGAGGCAGAATGCAACAGGCCCGTGTACTCTGCGATGTCTGCGCACGGTAAAGAACCTTAAGGGGTCGAAATCACCTGAGACTTCCACTACGACGTCACTGAGCCTGAGTCGCGTTTGGACGTTAAAACCCATTAAGCATAAACCAGTGAACTTTTAACTATTAGACTCTCATTATTTATTGAGAGACGTGTAGTGAACCGTGAATAATATCCATAGATGTTTTAGAATTTCAAAAAAGCAGTTACCCTTGCCGCTGTGGCACAACAAAATTTGCCTACATCGCGCCAAAATACATATTTTCGAAAAACTTTCCGGCAAAGCAACCCCTCCAGTGTACGTAACTTGTCGAAGTAGCCAAAAATAGCCAAAATATCTGTTGCTGCAATTCGCTTCGTAGTAGTGGTAGAGTAGTGTGTCACCGTAGTCGTCGTAACCGGTGTGTGCATTGCCATGGAAACCACTCGGAGGGTAGTTACTGTGAAAGGAGAAGGTTATGAGGTGAGCGCAGGAATGAGTAACCGATGGGTGATTACCACGGGGACCATCAGAAAGGAGGCATCAGTGGAAGGAGGAAGGTATCGTGACAGCGTAAGGAGACGCAACTAGTGGGTGGTTGTCACGGGAACCACTCGGAGGGGTATTTATACTGGAAGGAGTATCAAGGACGAGAGTATGGCGAGAGGGGAGGAATGCAGCACAGTCCATCTGCGGGTAGCAGGAGTGCTTAGCAGGAGTACATAGAATAATAATAATAATAATAATAATAATAATAATAATAATAATAATAATAATAATAATAATAATAATAATAATAACGTTTTGGGGGAAAGGAAATGATGAAGTATCTGTCTCATATATCGGCGGACACCTGAACCGCGCCGTAAGAGAAGGGATGAAGGAGGGAGTGAAAGAAGAAAGAGGTGCCGTAGTAGAGGGCTCGGAATAATTTCGACCACCTGGGGATCTTTAACGTGCACTGACATCGCACAGCACACGGGCGCCTTAGCGTTGTTCCTCCATAAAAACGCAGCCGCCGCGGTCGGGTTCGAACCCGGGAACTCCGGATCAGTAGCCGAGCGCCCTAACCACTGAGCCACCACGACGGGTTGCATAGCAGGACTGCATATTAGGAGTTTGGAGTAGGAGGGTGTAGCAGGAATGTGTAGCAGGAGTGCATAGAAGGGGTGTGTAGCAGGAGTATGTAACACGAGTACATAGCAGGAGTGTGTAGTACGAGCGTGTAGGAGTGCATAGCGGCACGGCGAAGCAGGAGTGTGTAGTAATAGTGTGTAGTAGGAGTGTGCAGGAAGAGTGCGTACACCTGCTACGAAAAACGCCGCGCGCCTCGAGTAGCGGACTAGAGGGTACAGCCAGTCGAAAAATTGGAGGAGAAGCTTAAGCTCCGCCTTTACATTCGTTGATCCCTGGGAGTTTTTATGGCGCAGTGGTGCAGCGGTTAAGAAATGCGCCACTTCCTTGCAATGGCAGGTGCTGCCGGATGACCCAGTAACGTGGTACGTGGGTAGTAGTTGGGTAATAACCTAGACAGAGCTATTCGAGTTAATTGCTTGTAACAAGATCGAATGCTTAAAAGCTAGGCAGTGCAGATCACGGTGTGACCAAAAATTTTAACTTGAGGAGAAATCCGCTGATGCATTGCATTGCTGGTCATTCAGCTATATGCATGAAAGAATATTGGCGTAATATAAAAGGCAGGTTAAAAATTTGGCGTTTTATTTCGTTGTTCACACAAAAATATTACAGTCTATGTGACTATCAACTTGAAATTTTTTTTAATGTGCCAGACACAATATGTTTGCCTGGAGTTTTCACGGGAAAAGGGAACATTTGGAGCCCGTTGAGGGCTCCAATATGAACCACTGCTCTGGCTCCGAATATCGATCGGCATTATAACGTAGGCGTTCTTTTGCCTGTAGGTTTGCATCAAAGCCTCGGGACACTTCAGCCCTGCGCAATCCCACCGTTACGGCACGTATACCTTGACCGAGCGGGGTAGGTTGCAGCCGTTCAAGCCGGTCGAGACAGTCCGTGCGCCATATCGCCTCGGCACTTTGCGTGTTGTGTGGAATGTTCTGGGATGTAGCATGAATGTTTCTTCTCGTTACGCCATTTGGTTTTTTGTTCCACATGTGCGTTGTGTGAGCTGCATATGTGTTTTGCGAAGTGAAACTGCCAACAGCACAGGATGGACCGCTGCTGCGTTCCGAACTGTCAAAGAAATCATTACAGTCTACTGAAAGCCTAAGACCGCCGCCCAAGGGAAGAAACTACAAACTTTCAAATAAACGACAGTCGACAGTCATCGTTAACGGTGGTGGATTATGCCTGCCTTCTTTTTCCTGCTTAAAAATGAAAGAAAACAAAAACAGCCGTCGTGCATTGGCTAGCGTTGGTTATTGCATCGTGAACTTAACCGCTCATTATTGAAGAGTAAACGTTTAGAGCCCGCAGGCTCCGCACATGCAGAACCCGCTTTCGTGCACAACGCAAGCAAGGCCGGCAAGTGCTTTACCGCACTGCTCGGCCAAGGTACATGACGTTACGGAATGAGTGTGCAGGCCTAAAGTGTTCTAGGAGGCTTTGATTTGCCTGCTGTTAAGTTTACTGCATTTAGGCCCTTAAGAAATGACTATGCTCACAAGTCTCCTGCATCGCTTCATCACCACCGCAACCGTCCTCACGTACCAGCTATATTTAGCTTTATTTTCAACCTCCCCGTTTCGCAATTTCTTTCCGGACGCCTTTGTTCCCCGTGATAAGGGTTAAAATATCCTGGCAAGAACCTCACCTTTAAAAATAAAGGTCACTGATGGCAACTCCTGTCTTCATAAAGGCGAAAGCGCTGCCTCCGCAGCATCGCTCCTCAAGACCTGGAGCACGTTGCGTCAGCTCGCTGCCCGCGGAAATGGAAGCGACTGCTCCTTTCAACGCCTCTCAAAGAAAACAGCATTTTTTCTTCATTTCATCCGCTTCCAGAATCAACCCTGAGACAGCAATTTCCTCTGGTCCGTTTGTGTCAGAGCTCGATTATAGGGAAAAGGCAATACGCTCTGCTAAACCCGTCGCCACTTGCACGAAAGGGGCTCCAAAGAAACAGGAACAATGGTCGGCAAAGCAAAAGGCCGGGCAGAGAAGTCCTCAATACGGCGACTGCAAAGGTAACAGGAAACGGCAAATCCCTCCGCCGCACGCCCCTCCCGCCACCCCCGCCGGCCGCCAGCTTCAGCCTCGACTGATCGAATCCTAGGGGGGCTGTGCCGCAGCGGTCGAACAGTGAGATAACAGAGTGCGCTGAAGCTCTGCTCTCCTCTGCCGCTCGATCGATCCTCACAGCTACAAATCTTGACGGCCGTGAAATTCTCGGAAGAGTAGCCTTCAAAGGCGAAGGCATTATCTTCTTCGCCTCCATCTTCCGGCCCCTCGGCAGCAGTCGGCTCCTCCTTGAAGTGAACAAAACAAAACGAGATAGGCTCTGCCGCGTCCAGTGAAATAATGCGGTTTCTTCCAGCACACACTGCGACGTTACGGGCACGGAAAACCACGTCCAGAAGGCCGGAATTTCTCCCTGCCGCCGACTGCGAGACAGCTTCGAATCGCCTTTCGTCTTGGCCGACTCTACGGAGGACACTCTGACACTGAATGCGCGCGAGGAAAGCTGGACAAATGTGACGTCATCTAGAAGAGGACGTTCGCGTAAATCAGGGAGACATCTGCAGGCATCGCTACAGCTTCCGTTGCATATATGTCCCTTTCAGCTTTTCTCTTTTCAATGCAGAAGTGCATTCTAGGGCTTGCATTCCAGGTCCGTGAAAACCCAATTTTGCGTCCGCACGTGCATACAGAATACGTGAGCTTCGGCGGGAAATCGACAGGAGCGCATTTTGCAGCCTTTGTGCAAAATTTCCGCCCGTCGTCTCTGTTGCTTGTGCATCTATATTTTTTTTTCTGAACTCCCCTAAACACTTAAAAAAGTTCCTTGATTGGGAAGCGAGCTGAGAAGTGCCCCATTGTTCGTGTCCTTCAATTCGAACTGCTTTCTATCTTCCTCGAACTTCCTTCGTCTTGAGCAATCCCTTGAAAGCTTCCCTCATTATCTACCGTCACATCTCTTTGGTTTCTTGGTACCGTTATTCTCTCTAGCACCTGCCCGAATTAGTGCTGCTTCCTTAGCACTGATGCAGTATCGGTATAGCGCTTATTCTAAAACAAAATATAAAAAAAACTTGCAAAGTCGGTCAGCGGATCTCGCTGGATCATTAGCGAGACAAAAACCAACGTCGTCGCGGAGATTTCGCTCCTGCCTAATCTCGCTATTTCCGATGTCGCGAAAAAAAAAAAAACTTCAGGAACGCGAAAAGATTTTTCCGGAAAGACGAAGCAGGGTTTCAGCGAACAGTGAAAGCTGCAAAATGTATTTATAACTGGCGGCAGTGGCAGGGCTGGAAACGGAGCAGCCGCTGCCTTCAGGTGGTGAGCACACTTTAATGGTGCCTAATGATCACGGTCTTTCTCCGGAGCTCCCTTCAGCGGCGCGGTCGGAGAACGTTTGAAGCGATTTCTTTAGAAGCGTAATCGTCGTTCTGATTAGTCGCTCAGGTTAACCATGGTGTTCGCATCTCCGTGGACCGTATAGAAGGCCAGTTCTTGCTGTCGCACGATGATGGATGAGGTTTTTTCCAAGATCACGTTCCGGCTCCTCCTAAACGGTACCTAACCACGCTATGACCGTTCGTTTTCTCTTGATATTTTCAGTCATGTCTATGTTATGTTTATATGGCTTAAAATATCAAGAGAAAGCAAACGGTCATAGCGTGGTTAAGTACCTTTTAGGAGGAGCCCGAGCGTGGTTTAGGAAAAACCCGAACGAAACATTTTTTTTCTTCTGTAGCCGCCTGGTTAGAGTGTATTTTTGGAAGCTTCGGTTTGGTTTTGGCATCATCATTCAGAAAAACAATTTAAGTTATGAATTTATTGTCTTGTTTTATTTCAATCTTTTCGTACACGCGCACAGTAAGTGAGCCTCGCTTGTTCAGTGATTATGACAAAATGGTGATGTAGAAAACAGTGTCAAATGAGCTCCGTTCAGGAAAGACTAATTATTAATTAAGGGTTATTTGACGTTTTGTAAGAATTATTGCATATGCTTCTATGTTTAGGCAACATTTCTTTGATGCAAAATTAGTGTGGAAGTTCGATTAATGAATCCTTATTTATTGGCAGATACTAGGTACGCTCATGTTTTTATGCAAGTGGTACCGCAGAACTCGAGCCGAGTTGTGTTGGAGGTGCTTTGATTAGACTTCTGGTGTTTGTCTGTCTGAGCGATAAAAACACACACAAAAAACGATATACAGCTTTCTTATATAACGAACACAAATTTCAACGAGTTTCGGCAGTTGTAAAAGAAAGTACATGTTGGCTACTGCTAAAACGTGATGGTTAGTTATTATGGTCCAGCAGTAAAATGAAAGCCTGTTTTCGCAAGGTGGTTTTATATGAGTGGAAACATTTGTTGACATAATGCTATTTGGCAACTTGTTCCATAAATATGTCGCTACTAAAGAAAATAATAATTATCCGTAGTTTGTTCTTATGCTTGGTGCAGTCAAAATCTTGCTAGGCACTGTTTGCGCCGCAGCGGTGGCCGAGTGGCTGGAGCATCCGCCTCGTATGTGGGAGGTGCGGGGTTCGATCCCCAGTGCCGCCGGGTGCCCACCGGTGATACAATGGGTGCAAACGTTCCCCTGATCTGGCGCTCTGCTTATTTAGGGTGAAATGCTTGGGAAATAGGTCTTTGGCCCGACTTTGAGTACAAGAAAAATACCTTGTGCCATGGCACTCTTTGGCCGCAGATGCCCTTGCGCCATAAAAGCATCATCATCATCATAGGCATTGTTCGCAGTGAGTATTTTATGGTGCTGAAGGAGAATCAGTGGCGTTGTGAATCAGCTTATGAAGTATTATCAAAACAAGGTACTTAATACAGATGTTCAAAGGTAGTATACTGAGCAAGCGATAAGCGAGTTTAAGTGATATTTGCCTGTTAAGAAATTAGATTACCCATAGAGCAGTACTTTGTGCGACTTCTATGGGGCAAGGGGCTACGATACGTTAAGCCAAAAACGCTTTTTTCATATGTAATATGAGGTTGAATGAAGCTATAAGAGATGCTAAGAAGGGTTTTCATGGCAAAGGAATGATATTTTTTGGTAGATCTTTAGTTACGTCTTGAACATGTTTGTACAATTGAAGTTTGCTGTCCAAGTATACTCCTAAAAATACTGTGTGGGTAACACTTCGTAGCCTATGTGTAACCAAATAAAATGCTTGCATTACTAGTTAGCAGTCCATTATTTGGTGCAAAAACAATATATTTGTTTGATTTTTTAGGTTGACTAATAGATGGTTGTGTTTTCGCCAGACTGAAAGCTTAGCTAAGACATCGTCTGCTTTCGTGTAAAGATTTTGGTCATTATTGGCTTGTTACAAAGATATTAGTGTCGTCTGCGTATAAGATAATTTTCTGATGAGCAGGTGGGCAGACCATTAATATAGCACGAAAACATAAAATGACCCAGTATGGACCCTTGCGATACGCCACAGTTGGTTACTAAATCCAAGGCTGAACGCTTTTCACGGTGACGTACTGCTCGCGGTTCAGCAAGTAATTTTTATTAGTTTTAACGGTGGGACTCGAATTCCATCGTTATTTAGTTTACTGAATAATATGTCATGATTAAGCAAGTCAAACATTTTGTTCAAACCTGTGAATACGCCCATAGTGAGCAACTTTTTTCAATATTTTGCTTCATTTTCTCGACTATATGTTAAGTAGCGCCAGTTCAGTTGATTTTTCCCTCAAGTACCCATACTGTTCACTTGCGTAAAATTGTTTTGCAGCAAAAAGCTATCTAGCCGTGAAAGGCGCAATTTTCTTCAAGTTTGGACAAATGGTGATAATATTGGCATTGGGCTGTAGTGTCTAACGGTCAACTTCTCTTCTTTTTTAAAACTTGGCATGATTTTGAATTGGCATGAAATACCTGTCATGAACATGTCATTCAAAACGTCTGCTAGTGGTTCACTGATGTACACTGAGCATTTTTTCAACAATCATACTAAAAAACTCTCATACCCAACTGATGTGTTTTTCAATGCTATTATTGGGTGCTTGACTTCTTGATATGCCAGTGGTTTTTTTTTTAATAAATTAAATCAACACTGCGCATGCTGTATAAGGGATTAAGAAATGATTCATAATTTGCAGCTGGGGCTACATTTGCAGCAATTGCAGCAAAGTGTTTACTGAAAGCTACTGTGATGGCAGTGCTTTCTGCAGTTACAGCATGGTCAGCGAGAATTCCGGGTACATGTTTTGCGCATTCGTCTTGTTTAGTGCTGAATTAATAACTTTCCAGGTGGTGCTGCTGCCGCTACTGGCCTGCTGAATTTTCAGATTAAAGTAGTTTTCTCTTAGGATTTTAGTTTATTCGGTATTTTAGTTAGTTTATTCACCACTTTCTTATCAGACTTTTACCTGGTTGCGAGAGCGATATTATTCGGGGTGTGCTTTAGTTTTTTGTACATGCTATTTTGAGATTAATTGACTTCAAAAATGCTGCCTTAATCCAAGTTTTTCGTTTTAATCATGTTTTAGATATACTAATGGCGGCCTCGCTAGCTTTGATGCGGGCCAGCAAAATGTTTAGAAATTGGATAAAGTTTTCCTGAGTAGGTTTGCTGAAAGACCACCCATCCGTTTTCGATAGATAACGATCGTAAAATTTTGCTGTGGCTGTAAAAAACGTTCTCAACCGCCACATTTTTGTTTTGTTGCGTATATTCCAACATTAGGCTACTGCTGAGACTGAGAATAGAATTTCTTCACCTGATTTACTAAACATTGAAGATAAAGTAGCGTTTCTGTTTTTCGCACTCCTAACTTTACAAGATAAATTGTTGTGAGAAAAAATTCATTGCCGAAGATTCGAGACGCCCTGCATAGGAAAGCAAAATCGTTTCATTGGTTTCGTCTTGGAGAAGAACACCTCCACGGCTTCCGCGATAAATGCATCCGTCCCAAAATAGTTGGTGCGATGAAAAGGAGGATATACTTTAGATCAGCGTAACGCCGATGCTTTTCCGTAGCCGACAAAACAAACAAAAAAGGACCAACTAAAGACATGAGGAGCGCAAGAGAGCAGCGAGACCCTTTCAGTGCCCACGGTTTGTACAGGTAAGCCCACTTTCATGCCCCTACGTGGGAAGCAGCGCATTTTTTTTCCCGGGCCCTTGGCGCAATCATGAGGGCGCCCACAATCTCTCGAAACATCGGCAGTGGAAAACAATAATGAAAAAGGCTTGCGCAGTCGCCCAGCCAACGCGGCAGCCAGTGCAGACCTTTACTCGCTCAGGTAAGGCTGATTTGCGCGCGCCAGCTTATCAGGCACTCTACTTACGCCACCAGGCGCCGGCGAAGAAACTTCTCCCGGCAGGCGTTCCGAGCCCGGTACGCACCAGAAATGTGTTACTGCTTGTTTTGTTCCTGATCTTTCTTTATTTTCCTGCCATGAAACAATACGCTATTCCCTTCGGGAAACCTGCCACATTCCCATCATCGCCCTCCGTAATTGAAGAAATGGCGGCTCTTTCTCTGTTTTGTTGTGTTTTTTTCCTTCACTTGTTTAGTAACGGCGCATATGCTTGCAGCCAGCAAACTCAAATACATTCTGTCAGAAAGTAACAACAGCCATACTTTGCAGCGCTGTCTATATATAAACACTGAGGAGGCAAAGAAAAAGGAAATTTTGGGGCCACTACAGGCGTTGTTTACCGTTTCTTCTTTTCTTCTTTCCTTTACTCTTTTGTCGTATAAGCCACCGTACAAGGCTAACGCCTTTCCTCATGTTTAGACAAGAAGGCCGGAGAAAAACTGCCAGTTACATGCGCCTCTCTCGAGCACACCTGCACTATTGTGCGCTTGGAGTGATCTGCCTCTTGAGTTGTGTGTTTGTAGTAATGCCTTCTTTCTTTAAATTCTGCTTTTTTTGAAGGCAACACGATATTCATATAGACGTATCTTATGTTATCTCTATCATTGCTATCGCATAACAAGGCCTCAAAAATAAGTGCACATTCCCTGCTTTATGACAGCGATTGCTGGGAAAGTTGTAAAAAAAGTACCTATCCGGCGTCCCACAGGTTGTGCCATTTCGTGGGCGGACATATTCTGCAGCCTCAGACTGGTGTCGGAAAAATTCGCAGGAACATCGAAATACTCTATCTGTTGATGTCTTTGTCGGAAGTGGCGTCACTTTCGGACTGGTGAAGTCACTTCATTCCAGTCAATGGGCGAATTTTATAAGAGCAGAAATGGCCCAGCCGGTTAATAAGCACGGTAGACAATAGCGTGCGAACTCGGAACGCGAACAAGGAACGGCTAGGCCTGTCTTGGTCGTCCCTCGTCTGCCTTTCATCATCATGCTCAGTTGTAAAACAGGTGGATTTTATCACCGACTACACATTGTTTTTACCCCGATGAAGCTTTTAATGCTGTCGCATTACAGAATTTAAAAGAGGGAGGGGGGTGCATGTACACCGCGGTTCGATTAGCGTCGTGCAAATACTAACGTCGGTGAATTAGAGTCGTTTCCTTTCGTATAATAGAAAAAAATGGCTGACTTCTGGTCCCGCTTAACACGCGAAACTTTTGGCTTCTGCAGCCCAAGAGGAATTGCGCACGGAGAACGTATACGGGCTGTTTAGACTTACGACAGTACTAGTTCCAAACTTTCGTTTTCCAATTGCGTACACAAAGAGACGAGGTGCAAGTAACATAGAATTCGGCACAGCAGCATTGCCACCGATTAACGGCTAGTTTTTGTTGTCAACTGTTGTGAGTCAAACATATCAAACTGCGTAGCTCTCGAGTTCACTAAGTTAGAACGACTTTTAAGCGGTAACCACATGAGGCGATGTTCCTCGCGAAGCAACGTACGATGGCGACGGCCATCGCCTACCGCTGCCGCTGACACACCTGCACGATGCGGCGAGGCTTGGAGATAGAGCGCCGCATTTTAACGCGACAGCGTTAAGGCTACCGTTCAGGCGAAAATCCGGCCTCGGCGTCGTCGGCGTTTTGAGCGAAAAATCCCTGGAGAAGCAACCAGGTGGGGCACCTAGGTCACGTGACCTTGTGGCGTCAGTACAGCCTGCCCAACGGATAGTGAGCAAACTGACTACAGTGGCAGGTGGCAGTTACATTAACGATTTGTCGCTCGGGAAGAGTAACCCGCATCACAAAAATCCCACCGGTGGCAGCACCTGCCATCGCAGGGCAGAGGTGCATCTCTTAACCGCTGCACCTCTACGACAGCAGTGATGTGATGATTCCCAGGAATCTATCACTGTAAAGTCTAGAATGACCAATTCTAAATATATATACATTAATTAATCCATTATGTTGTCGCTGCATACCCTTGAGGCGGAGTTTAAGTGTTCCCTCCAATTTGTCAGTGCAGCATGGGTTGCCGCCGTTTCAAAGTTCAGTTACCCCGCTTTCTCAGGGAAGTATAACTAGACTAGCACGCCGTTTTAATGCGGTAGCGTTCAAGGCCTAGTTCACCAGAAAATCCAGTGTCAGCTTTGGGCGCGAAAAATCACGGCCATGGCTGTGGCACGTATGCATACGTAACGTGTGTAGTAAAAGTAATCAATTTTTTAAAGCATGCATTTATATGAAACAAACTGTTACCGTGTGTACATATCCTGTGTGAAAAAAATATTGCTGATCAACACTATGGCTAAACGGGAGAGTTGGTGAAACATTTCTTGAGTGTTAACAGCGCGAAAGACGAAGACGGAAGGCAGAGAAAACACAGGACAACCGCTTGTCCCGTGTTTCCTTTCGCACTATCTACCCTTAAACTATTGCTGCATGAACTGCGGCAAGACTGAAATTGAGAGCCACTGCTCAGCTGAACAGGTTTATAAAACGAAAACTCACCTCTGGTGGCCTTATTGCGCCCTTTGAAACTTGAACGACAGCATATGCCTATGCATATGTCCTCGACCTGAGCCGGCCAGTCTTCATGTGTTTGGCGTTCTTCTCCGAAGATCACCTTGCGCCATAAAAAAAAATCGTTTACATCGTCAACGAAAAGAAAACGTAGACTAATAAAAAGAGCGACCAGAAGTCGAGCAGAAAAAGAAGAAATAAATAAAAATGCAACCAGGAAAACGTGCCGCCTGCACTGTACCATGACGGTATGCCTCGCCACTGGTAGTTCTTCTCTCAACTTGATATTGACGACGACGATTATGATGATAATGATGGTGATGATGACGACGACGACCTCAGTCTAAATGGCATATACCTACGGCGGGGGATTGGCCAGGGTGCATTGCTGATAGACAGGCATGGATATTTCATTTTTACACCTTGTTATATCTTTATGTTTTAAAAGATAATTAACATCTATTTTGAACGCCTGCACGAATCGCTGAAAAATTATTAAATGGTACTAACGAAACACGGACAGTAACGCACATGCTTTTGTTTCAGCATGACACTTCGAAGGTATTCTCAAGATTTTAGCATTGATGCTTGTATAAGTGCAAGTTATAAAAGCTCCAATGCGAAGCGTAAAATTAAACACATGCGTTCGACCACTTTTCCCGCAGCTACGTGATCCGTTTGACAGGCTCCTAATTTGTTCTTCTCGGCTAGCCAGAGGAAGGTTGTGCAAATATTGAGAGAACTCATTGCTAGGTCAGTGCGTACGTAATTGAAGCGAAAAAAAATGTGAGGCTAAGGAGCTGAACACGACGAAACGACGACTCCTCGAAGGCTAGTCGTACTTAATTTATTCGGTGCTGCCAAAAACATACAAATAAAAGTGGAACAATTCAGGCGTAATTCTGACGCTCTCGACCTCTCTGTGATCGCGTCAGCAGCTCTGCTCTTTGTTATCCGGGAAGTGTCAGCTTGGCAGAAAGTGTAAAAAGGTCAGTGCTCTAAGTTCATAGGTAAGCTGACAGCGCTCCTTATTTCTTTTTTTTTTCATGATTTAGGCACTTAGGGGGTCAGATTAATCACAAGTAATCATTAATTATTATATAGAAGTCGTTTTTTAAAGGAATTAATGATGTGTGCAGGTTCCACTAGCCGTTAAAGCATGGCGACTTCACGCAGGAGAGTAGAAGACTGCAGGCGTTTTTGTTATTGTATGTTTTTGTTCTCATTTGAAGAGGCACTGTGAACACGTCCGTCTGTTGTGTGGGCTGAAGTAAAAATAGATTCTGTGGCTCTCTCAGGTTGTACTGATGGCTCTTCTGCCGCAAAACACGTGTTTATTTCCAAGAAAATTGACTTTAAAAACTTTCCCGCTATGTGGTATCAAATTCGTGACGACGGCACCGTATGAACTCCGTGGTTCCCGTTGTGAAGTGAATGTCATTGTAGCTTAGCCTCCGAGATCCGCAACAAAATTGTAGCGACGCATTACCGTTTCACTGCGAAATACTATGGCCGTGGCGACACTTTCCCTTTTTTGTTTGTTCTTTTAAAGCTTATACAAGCTTAATTTTCAATGAAATAAGTTCTTTTTATCTTTACGATGCGGTAAACTGTAATACATGCCAATTTCAACTTCTCCTCAGAGTTTTTATGGAGGAAAAACGCTAAGGGGCCCGTGTGCTGTGCGATTTCAGTGCACGTTAAAGATCCCCAGGCGGTCGAAATTATTCCGGAACCCTCCACTACGGCACCTCCTTCTTCCTTTCTTCTTTCACTCCCTCCCTTATCCCTTCCCTTACGGCACGGTTCAGGTGTCCAACGATATATGAGACAGATACTGTGCCATTTCCTTTCCCCCAAAACTAATTATTATTATTATTATTATTACTCAGAGTCCTTTTATGCTTCATACTTTTTATCTTTACAAACATACTTTTGATGTTGATGTTGTTTTTTGATGTTGATGTTATTTTATGTTGAAGAATGTTTGACATAACAAACATACTTTTTGATCGTTGGACACACTATGTTAAAGACAATTCTTCATGTTAGTTTGTTTTCCCGCTTTTCTGCCGAGTATTTGGGACCGACGGGCCACATCGCTGTTCCCAGAGGCGAATCGCACATCACGTTGCTTTGCAGTCCCTTTTCCGACGGCACGATTGCACATAGCGACGTCACGTAACCAGAGGTCCACGACCAAGAAATGTGGCTCAGACTGCGACGTGAATCAAATCAATGTCCATTACAATTTAAGGGGACGGTGGCACATCCTACATCGATTGATTACCACTCTGTAAATATAGGAAGTCTACTTCCGCTTAAAATACTAAAAAACTGCAATAGAAGTATTGCCACCACGCGACTGTTTCGCTGAAAAGATAATGTTTTGTGTTGTAGATCACTAATATAGGCCGTATCGTCATCGATATCCCGTCGGCTATACTGCAGTCTTTTTCGTCATCGACAACGAGAGTCTGATTCGATTGACGGGGAAAGCATTTTTTTTTATTTTAACTGTAATTTTCTCAGCATTAAATGCGTCCATTGTTGCTGAAAAGTTATCGGCAGAGCCACAAAAGGCTGAGCAGACATTTTTTTTTTTGTTTCTGAGAACAAAAAATCAGGTGGAGTTCTCATCAGCGTCCATCTAAGCAACGCCTGGATAAAACTAAGACTGATAGTTTTATTACGCGGGACATTTTGTTTGCTGCTCTGAAGAAAGCTTGCAAAAATTCTCTCGGAGGCAAACACCTCAGGCGAGAAAATGACATTCCCAGCGATGTACAGCACGAGTAAGTGTCAGTTTCCCCTCGAGAGAAGAATCTAGGCAGTATCACCAAGTAAGCAAAGGATTACTGAATGTACAGCGAGCGGACGCATTGGCGCGTTTCAAAACGTTAAGCAGTAAAAATAGTTCGCTGCCCTATTTAATCTTGAGAATGTTATCGCAATGATTGAATGTTGGCGAAAAGTCCAGAAAACTCACTTGGCGGCACCAAGTCCAGCAATTTTGGACGAAAATTTTGAAAATTAGATAATTGTAAGATACTGTTATGAAAACATTGAAGGTAATGATCCATTAATCTTATGTGCAGCAAAATATTTCTTTTAAAGTGTTTCCAGTTATGCATCGAACAGTTAAGACTGCCATAGAAAACCAATGGGAAAAGCTTTTGACGGTAACAACAACGTTTATAGAAAAAGAATTCAAGACTGCCTTCCGATGGCCTGCAGATACGTTGATTGTTATAATGAAATCTTACACTATGTGAAAAATTGCGCTCATAAACAATTTCCCGTTCAAAAATGCTTTTGTTCAGAATTTCTGGGAATGAAATCTCCTCTGCCACTGCAAGACACTGTTGAGATTCAGGTAGCGTGGTCGGGCTGGAGAAGAGACGAAGAAGGATGGAAGCTGACATTTGGGCGAAAACACAAACAGGTTTACTGGCAGTTTGAAGAAACTTATTTACATAATTTAGAAAAGAGCAAACAGTCACAAATTAAAAGTCCATAGCGTCGAGTGACTGGATGAGCCTTGTCGTCAGGGCCCAGAGCGTTTATTACTGCTCAGGATGCTTGTTAAATACACAAAGGCTCAGCCCCTTTCACCAGGCGGTAGACAACTGAACAGGAGGCACAGATCGGGAGAGTGACACAGCACATAGCACGCGGAGGCACCGTAGGAATGGGCGAGGAGGACTCGGAGGTCCACTGCTACTTCGCCCAAAGCTGCACGTGTCCATCCAAACACAGGTGCGGCGCCGTGGCTACAACCTCGGCCGGCTCTCTCCGGTCGGGACGGCTCTTGTGAGACGCGGTTAATTAAGGGAAGGCGCCCTTCTCCTCTTGCCTCTGCCGTCTAGTCCATCGCAGCGAACCAAAGGAAAGGTTATCCCCCCTCCCCCCCCTCCCCTATTGTGAAGAGCGTGGGAAAACTTCCGCAGGCAGGTTCCCAGCACATCCTTTTTTTTTTCGCGGGGTCCTCGTGGGGTCAAACGACCTGTATAAATTGCCACTACCGCGTAGTCATTCCGGTCGACGGAACTTTCGCTTTAATCCTATTCGGCTGGTGTGCATCCCAATCATAACAGCACTCATCCTCAAGCACACAAGCACAAGAAATGAGCCGACAACAAAATGAACAGGAAATCCCAAGAGCTCTTTATTAGATGTATCATGAGATATAATATATAGCATGTGTATATATAATATATATTGATATAGGTATAATGTATAAGCTTTTTTTTCGGAAGGAAAGAAATGGGATTGGGTGAACCCAGCTCCTTTTGAACTGGTCTCCGGAGCGGGATCTTCTCCGTAGAAAGCACCCATAGTAGTCAGCTGATTTCGCTTTCTTTAAATCGTTTTCTTTTTTGTTTTATGCACACTCGTTCGGCACCCGTGAAACAGCGTGTGCTAAACAACATGAAAAACAGTGTGCAGTGATGGACACGAACTCTGCTCTCCGTCCACAGCCTTTGTCTTCAGACCATGTGAAGGCCGGTCGGAGCGTTCAAACAACGGTGTTTGTCGCCGGCATAAAACCTTCGATCGCCGCACAGTTTAGTATAGAGATCTCTATTGTATCACAGGCACGATTTCACTAAGCACCAAGTTCTATTCAGGGTGGCGCCATGTGTTTGTCGGGAACACTGAGAGCAGAACGTTTAATAACAAGCAGAAGCGGTTGCCGCGAATCCGCCTTTTCTTTTTGCTCATTTATCCGTTGCTGTTTAGTAACGACTGCTCGGAGGTCGTTCACTCTTCCGCTATTTCGCTTTTTAAGTAACTGCTTTACTGGCTTGTCCAGCTGTCGCTTTGGTTAACAACGCTTGCGCTTAAGCAGTCGCACTAAAAAAAACACGAATATAATTACCTCGTAACGACGAATTTATTCCATTTCCTCGAAGAAAGCTACCACCTAAATTTAAAGAAAATATTACGCTCTCGAATACGGCTGATGCTTTGAATCAATAACAATTACGAAGCCCACCAATCCGCACTCAGCAAACTGCAAGCGGGAATTAAAAGTGCAAACAGAGCCACTAAATTCTTTGAGCAGCCTATGGGAGTCTAACTTTTTTTTCCTGAAACATTTTGGGGAGTGGTTGAAGTTTGCAGAAGGGAGCCGCGAATTTCAAACCAAATACTGGACACTGTTAATCAAATTTTCTTCTTTATTTTTGGTGCACCAGGACATACACGTGTATGTATTTATTGAAAACGAACGTGTCCTTTTTAGGTTGGTCTAAAACTGGGGTTTTCTGCTCTATGTATGCTCCCTTCATGATGCCCATTTTAGATTTACACTTACAGAACTGGCCGCCGCGGTGGCTCGCTGTTTATGGCAGTCGGCTGCTGACCCGAAATACACGGGTTCGATCCTGGCCGCGGCGGTCGAATTTCGATGGAGATAAAATTCTAGAGGCCCGTGTACTGCGCGATGTCCGTGCTCGTTAAAGAACCCCAGGTGGTTAAAATTTCCGGAGCCCTTCACTATACGGCGTCTCTCATAGCCTGAGTCGTTTTGGGACGCTATACTCCCACAAACGAAAATCCAAACACTTACAGAATTTCCTGCATCAAATCGTTTTTCCGGATTCCCATGTGCAAGTTTTCGAATCGGACCTGGTTAGACTGGTTAGCCCCTCTGACTTTCTATTCCCTCCTTCCTCTATTTCATCCTCCTCGGCTCGCGACAAAAACCAAGAAAAAAAGCAAGCGCCCTCAATAATTAATTATTCTCTTCATTTCTAATCGTTGTCATCGCCGACAGCTTTATCAGCCTTTGTAAAGTCCCACATAACGGATGTATATGGACTCAAAAACCCGTTCGATTGCAATTTTAGACACTCCTGAGAACTATAAACGATTACATGCAAACAAACTAAAGTAACTATCGCACACTGGGAAGAGCGAACGGAACTTCCTCTGCTCATTTTGTCGCGTACGGCAGTCAAAATGAGCTTTGACTGCCAAATGCACGCGTTGGACAGCTCAAATATTTAAGCCTCATTCTCATCATCACTCTGGGACGCCCGACGCCTCGTTACTACACATACATAACTCCTGAAGTCGTTAGAAAAGACACGTCGATACCGAGAGGTGCTAAGAATCACTACGTGTGGTGCTTGCAATGCCAGACTACGATATAGCCTACGGTGTACAAACGCTCTAAGCTCTCTTTCTACTCCTTCTGCCGGGTGTTTGCTCCGAGCCGCGGCCAGAACTCCTATATGAGCGCGCGTAGCGTATTAAGTGAAGAGTGCGCTATGCTCGTGTGAGATACACATTCATGATTACGCTTGTGAAATGCGCGCGAGGCAAATGATCACGCGAGGCTCCTGGACACTGCGGTAGCCGCGCGTATTAGAGCGAAGTGAAAAAACGTGTGGTCATTAGAGTGGTGTCGCTGTGCGCCGCAGCGCTTCCAGCTTTCTCGCAGCTATGGTCGGCGCGCGCGCGGTGCTTAAAGCGTTCGTGCTTAAAGCGTAAAGCGTTCGTGCTCAACAGGCGAGGACGTGCGTGCGTGGTGCGAACTCGAGGAACAAGAGCGCTCGCGCGCATTGATCGGGCTGTAGTACGTAGTATGGCAAGTCGGCGCATGCTCCGAGCACTCGCTCGAAAGAACGCCAGTAAAAAAAGAGAGGGAAAGTTGTAGCGGGAGCTAGCCGTGGAATGTGCTCTCGGTTCTCCGTTGGGTGCTTTAGAAACTGTGGTCTGCGCATCCTTGCGTAGTAGCGCGTTCCAGTTGGCTGGAGTAAGTGACAAGAGTATCTTAGTAGAAAGAAGTATTGGACTTGGCGGGCGGGCTTTTAGAAGTCCCTGCAACGTCGACAAGCATGCGTCGGAACCGGCAAAACTGCCCCCTGTACTGTACGCGCGGCTGTCGCCAAAATTGTAATGTTTATACTACATAGATGACACGGGCCAGTGGGCTTCATTTGAGAGAAAGGTGCCGAGGATTTTGCTTCGCGAAACGAGTTTGGTCGTCGGCCGAGGTCTTCGCGTCCAATCAACTCAGTGCCGTTCGTAGAAATGGTTTCGCAAAAAAAGAGACAAACTAAAAATATCCTACACATGTCCAGTATATAGTAAGAACAGCGAAAGTACCAAAACCTTGCTTTTCATTCTATGCAAAAAAAAAAAAATTAAACGTTACATTTTATCGACCGCGCTGCAGGTTCTGTTCTAGAAAAAAAATAGGTAAGGAGCCTTCACCACCAGAGATCCTGGCGGTTTGCCCTTTTAGCTATGTTTTGCGGTTAGAAATACTCATCACAAATCTCTCGAGTATTATTTTATCCCTTAGGAGCTCGAAGCAAAAATTTACTTTTTAATCTCATATTAAATGGGAAAAAGTTACGAAATGGTCTAATTAAAAGAAATATTTTCAGTTCATATGACACTGGGAAAAGAAGAAATAATGTGCTTTGCAATTTGATCATTCAATTTCAAAATATAATCTGTTTGCATCTTAGTTAAACAAAGTTTTCAACTTAAAAGGCAAAAAAAGTATTTTGACTGATCGCATATATCTTTGTGGTTCCGCAACATAACCAAACGTCAGCTATACCCACTGTAAGTACCACGCATTGTAACACGTTTGAAGCAACGTAGATTGTATAACAAACTAAGCAACCTGTGTCAACTCTACAGCGTGTACAAAAACGTATCACTGGGTTATTGGTATGAACCGCGGAAAGCTTCCGCCATTCGCTCAATACTGTTTACGCGATTTGCGGATATATTCAGCGAGGAATTGCCGGCCTCACAATCTCAATACACTGCTCGGCCTGCACTACGAGTAAGAGTGAACACCATTTGCATTTCTCCCAAATAACAGTATTCATTAAACACCCTGTCGCCATTCACGAAGCGCTCATAAGGATAGGACACGGAATCACGTCTGTCGCGTAACAATTGCGCTAAAATGCTTGTGACTCCTAAGTTATAACCCACCTTCTCTTTTACACAGGCAGAGAAGTTGTGGATATCATGCAACGCAAAAACCTATGCCGCAGACGTTCCCTCTGCGCGTTTTGTGAGTGCCTATGATAAACGTACGCGAAGTTTTGATGTGGTGTAACAGGACACAGTGCAGGAACCCTGGGAACCCTGACAGCTTAATCCGGATTGTTGTGGCCTGAAGTTTTGCGAGTAACTCGCAGATAATTCGCGAAGTGCAACTTCATGACACCCGGATGCAATTCACATGTGAGCGAGCCGTAGAGACTGGCCAAGATTAGCAAAAAAAAAACTGCCCAGAAGAAGGCAAAGTCAAAAGAAAGAAGAAAATAACATCGCTCTATCTCACGTCTTTTGTGCTTTTTTTGTAGATCACAGACAACCAACCAGCCCAAGTCTTCGCTTTTGCAAACTTCCCTCGTTTATCGAGAGCTTAACAAAGTATACCTGTTGGTCACGATACAAAAGTCTTCCGATCAACGGACAGGCGTAGTTCAAACGCACCATGAACAAAAGAGCAAAAAAAAAAACCTTCGTGGTGAAATCCTCGCATTCCAGTTCGTCCCCTGAAACGCCTCAATATCGTTATTAGGCGCTGTAATATTCATGCTTTCTCACGGCGTTGTCATCCCACCATAGTTCCTCTTAACCAAATTAACACATCAAAATCTTTCGTCTTTACGCCAAGGGATACTGGAAGTCAACGCACAGGTACGCCACTTCAACTGGATATTCGAATTTCGGCACCTGGGATCAGACTATCTGGCAGAAAAACATTTAGTTTAAAGCCACTCATCTTGCTAGAAACCCTGCGCCGTGTTCTGCTGTGAAACGGTGCCTGTTGAAAGAGCTCTATACACTCTAAACACAAACAGGCCTTTATGGGAGTAAAAAGGACAGTAAGCTCTCCCCTAGCTCACTCCTTTTTATGAAAGAGAGCGCCCCAGAGAACCGATCATTCCATTTTTTTACTCCTTTCTGTTTAGAGTGTAGGACTGCCTCCACCGAAAAGTGTTCTAATAAAACTCCACCATTTCAGGCCGGCCGTTCGACATAAACGCGTCAGTGAAGAACAGACACTGCGTCTATACAATGAAAGCCACAGTACACGTCCCGCGACGCGTGGTTGCTGTCATAGCAGGACGACTTCTTTTCATCTTCTTGTCTTTTCTTCCCACGTCGTGGACGTCGAGCGATCTCCCCTCCTCCAAGCCACGGACGACTGGCAATGAAGCGACGCTCGAAAACACGGGGCTCTGGTGCTTAGACGCCACTCCTTCTTACCCGAGCCGCCTGGAAAAAATAAAAAGGGCCATGAAGACTACTTGGAGTGGGTTTGCGCCGCTATCGAAATCTGTCGACACGGAAAACAATTTCGAACTTTTCCCCGCCGCGGTGGCTCAGTGGTTGGGGCGCTCGACTACTGATCCGGAGTTCCCGGGTTCGAACCCGACCGCGGCGGCTGCGTTTTTATGGAGGAAAAACGCTAAGGCGCCCGTGTGCTGTGCGATGTCAGTGCACGTTAAAGATCCCCAGGTGGTCGAAATTATTCCGGAGCCCTCCACTACGGCACCTCTCTCTTCCTTTCTTCTTTCACTCCCTCCTTTATCCCTTCTCTTACGGCGGGGTTCAGGTGTCCAACGATATATGAGACAGATACTGCGCCATTTCCTTTCCCCCAAAAACCAATCATTAACTTTTCGACTCTCTTCAGCACGAAGAAGCGACGATTATGCAGCATAACTGCTTTTAATAATAATAATAATTGGTTTTTGGTGGAAAGGAAATGGCGCAGTATCTGTCTCATATATCGTTGGACACCTGAACCGCGCCGTAAGGGAAGGGATAAAGGAGGCAGTGAAATAAGAAAGAGAGAAATAGGTGCCGTAGTGGAGGGCTCCGGAATAATTTCGACCACCTGGGGATCTTTAACGTGCACTGACATCGTACAGCACACGGGCGCCTTAGCGTTTTTCCTCCTCCTCCATAACTGTGCTTTTGTGAAACTGATAATTTCAGCTATCTGCCTAGCAAGACTGTTCAGGAATTAATTGTCGTACTGTTTAGCGAGAACTCTGCAGAAATAAAAAGGACTAGTACCCCCTCCCGTGTAAACACTATCATACTTAAAATGTTCGCTTTTATTTTAAAGAATGAAACCACAGTCACAGTTTACCCTTAATTCAATTGCACGTGCCTACCTCGACACATGTGTCGAGTTCGGACGAGAAATAGAAAGTTCGTGAAGAGAAATGATTCGTGGCAAAAGCTACAAATTCACACATGCCCACGCTGCGACAAATCCACTTTTTATCTTTGCAGATAACACGCTTTCAGCCGAACTTTCACTCCAAGGAAAGCAAGAAAACAACCAGTTACTGAAGTTTTCATGGCAAAATGTTCTCTTACATTGCAGTGCATGCATCACTTTTTTTTCTCTGTGTCCCTCTCATCCTGTGTTTAAAAATATAGAAAAATCGACGGACATGACAGCAAAAGAAACAAGAGAAAAAAATACACGAACCCGGGAAGAACGACGTATAAATACGGAAAGCTAAGACTAGACAAAGGCAAAAACAAATTCTTTTTTTTAATCAGCCTGAGAAAACATGATGACGGCGTAAAACCTCTGGACCAAATGTTTAATACCGACCAGCACCCCGTAAGTATCGGACCAACACTGGCGCAAAACGCCGGACCTTATATGTACTACGTAAAAACCCGAGCCTCAACCGAGTTGACGTGAGCAGCAGTTTCTAAACTGCTTCGCTCGCCTCTTTCACCGCATGCCTTGACGGCCTATCTACCTCAGTTCGTTTCTTACAGCTTAAATATCACATTATTTAATTTCCATTTTGTTTTGTTCGCACTCTATAAACTGCGAAATCCCTGATTCAGAATTTAACTCCCAGAGACGTCTCGCCTCTCGCCGATGTAAAACAAACGAAACACATATATCCGCAACAGAGAACGGCTCATACGCTGCTGAGAAGTTGGCTATAAATCCTTTATGGGAACAGTGCCCCCATCTCTAGCGTCGCATTATGTAGCGTCGAGGGATCTAATAACTTATAAAAGTGCACTTCACACACGGCCGCTTCGAAGGTTGTGAAAGAACCGTGACGGACGATGTTTCCCAAGAATATTATTTTCGCGTAAAACGCTCGAGAAAGCGTGTTCAGGCGTTAAACGATGGTTGCGCGGATGCATCACCGTGGATTAAATCGCCCGAGGCTTCCGCCGCGACTGGATTAAACGTCTCCCCCCCCCCCCCCCCCCTTCTAGCGTGCGCGCTTTCTTATCAGTCCTTTCTGCACAAGCGTGGGTGGATCGTAGTTTTCATGGTTTCATTTTTCATTCTATTCGCTTGCGTTCCGCCCCACGCGAATAGAAATGACGGCCGTAAAGTCGGCTCAATGACTCGAGAAAGCCTGGAAGAGATCGGCTTAACACTTTGATGTCTCCGCTTTTTAAGTTTACGGGCGATGACTGTCGTTGGAAGGAAACTGCCGTTCGTTGCAATTCGCAGTGCCGTTCCCTTTCCGTTCGGCAGTTTCCAACTTCCAAGTCATGTAGCTCTACTCCCTCCTTATCGCTCCTTAGGCCGGCCGATGCGGCTCGTTTTCCGCTTTTCAATGACGCTTGCTGGGAGTGCTGTTTGCGCGTCGAAACCGCAGGCGCGTCCAAGTCGCCTATGGTACGTTAGAGACCTTTACCGGCATCAAGCTTTAATTCGTTTTTCAAAAAAATTGCCATTCTAATATTTGCCGCCTCGGTTACGGCAATGCAACTCGAAACACAGACGATCACATGCGGGGAATGTGTAATCGAAGTCCCGGGACTGCTGATGTCTTTGTGGCTCCTCCGGCTTTCTCTGGCCGCCGATGCCTCCTTGTTTTATCATAAAAGAAAGGTAGCTGTTAAAAGATGTTAATGACGTTTCGGCTTCCATACAGAAGCCTTGTTCGCTCAAGCTTCTGTAGTGAACAAGGCTTCCGTGCGGAAGCCGAAACGTCATTAACATCTTTTAACAACAACCTTTTTTTGGTCGGCGTTATTTCTTTCCTTAGGCATATGTATTCACTACCCGACCTGACGAGATTTCGTCTAACCTTAGATTTCATCTTGTTTTATCTTGTATGCCACTCACTATGACGTCTTGACGTTAAAGGGACACTGAGGAGAACTCTATCATTTTTTTTTTTGTTAGCAAAATCTGATAGTTCGGCATTTCATGGCTTTGTTGCCGCTTGTCCGGGCGCGAAAGATGTATTTATTTCAAAGAAATTTGGATTCGATGATGAAAAAGTTTTTCCCGCCGCTCTGATTCAAACTCAGGGAACTCTTATGACGCCACGGCAACTCTTATGACGTCTCAGAACGGAGTGACGTGATACGTGACGTAAACGCAGACTCCGTGATTTCTGACAGCTAGCGGTGCGGTGCGCAACCTTCTTTTGCCCGCCTCAGAGATTCGTGGCTTCCATGAGGTAAGGAAAATTCTTCCAAGGTGGCGCCTCTTGTCCAAGGAAGTCATCACGCTTGTACTTGCGAGATTGGCCTGTGGCGGCGACACCTGTATTTTGGTTCTTGCTATTTTCTACATTACAAGAGCTTTGTTTTCAGTAAGAGTGGCGTTTTTGTGATCAGGAGCTGCTATTCTATCGATACAAGCCAACTTCAATTTCTCCTCAGTGTCCCTTTAAAGCCTGAGCGTCGCTTCGGCGAATCCTCTTTGCGGGTCTTGCCCTGCTGCGACGTCTTGACCCACAAAGAGCATACAACGTAAAGATTGTGGGCCGCGGAAGTGAAGCTAAGGCTTTAGCGTCAGGACGCCATAGTGAGGCTTGAACGTCAAGACCCCGCAGTCGGTTACGAAGCGCGGGGTCTTGACCGGCATTCCTCTTTTTATTTCGGGCACGGCGCAACGCTCGTGCAGAAGCGAGGTTTGTTATCGCCTGTTTGCCCATCGCATCTCAGAGAGGCGTCTCAGCCTGCCAGCACATGCTGGCGCAAGCCTGCACGTGTACTTGCGCGCAACGAACACTGAAGTCGTCTAACACATTCTGGTAGGGAGGTGTGCGTCATTCATAAACAAACAGCTCCAACGTGTACTGAAAAATTCCTAACCAAACAATCTGCAGATGCAAAACATGTCTTTTGAGCGGTGGGAGGCGCTGCTGACCAGCGATAGCTTGGAGGACAAACGGGCCCGCATACAACAGGTCCGCAGTGCAGCTCAAGCCAGTTGAGCCCTGGAATGAGAACTCCGCCCATAAGCTCGAACAACTCCCCTTCTTTTTAGAAAAGTTTTCCTCCTCCTCCTTCCTAAGGCTGTATACATTTCAAACAACCGAACAATTTTGGGAAATATGCGCACCTTTCCGTTCCAGCTGCCTCCCACTTCACTCCAGTTGTATCTGTTGCGTTGTTGTTATTGTTGTTAGCCTTTCAAACCTCTTCATCGGCTGCGCAGGTGCCGATAGCAGCGTCGCCAAGGGCACCGATAAAGGCTTATTTGCTCATCCTCGCTTCTTTAAGCTCATTATCTTCAGCAGAGTATAACAACAGATTCCGAACTTGTCGTCTGCGTATGACCGACCTCCTGTGCTTATTGAAAAAGTTAGCCATCTTTTTATTCTTCCAAACATAAGCTGCCTGGCCTAATTATAAAGAATAGCACGTCACTAGCACTGAAAACCTCGCTATACAGCATGTAAGTCCTCAAACTAACGTGGCATCGTACTGCTTTATCCTCTAAAAGCCACTGGAAACTTTATTGGTGCTTTCGCTTCAATGCCAGTCGCGCGTTTCGCGTTCCTTACTTATCTAAAATACAGGCACAAGAATTATGTAAGCTAACCCTTTATTTTGCACCCAAGACACAGAACCGTAATACTTATCCATCTAACCCGAACTTCAGGAACTCTTACACATAGCATTCATTCAAAGGAATACTCAGAAAAAAAAGAGAGGGAGTTATCGGTTACATGATAATGCGGTGTCTCGTTTTATGGCGCCTGTAGAGATATAAGAGATATGAACGCGAACACAATAGATCATTTACGCGAAATCGAAAATTGCATCTTCGATTCAAATGAGGAGCATTATTTTTGCCTTTCTCAACGCAATTTCCCACTCAATGAATTAACCTCGTGCGACTTTGCCAACGTTGATGCAATGGTAAAAATAGATTTAGTTCTTCAGTGTGGACCAAGTGTTCGCTTTTAAATTGCTTGTACTTGTACCCGTATTATCAGTGTCAAATGCAAGACGAGCAGGAGATTTCAAAAGGGAACACTAACTCACAAAATTATCTTCTGGCGGAAGAAATGCAGCTCGTGTTCACTACACTTCCAAAAGCCGGTCTCGGTGACCTCGATATAAAAATCAGCTGTGCTAGCATTCAGTCTTCTTCAACTAAAATTTCATTTTGAAGAACCCGTTTCAACATCCATGTTCACGTTTCAGTTGACGCTGGTAGCACTTGCACGCTCTGAGCCCAGGTACACCAGCGCAGGAGAGTGTAGCAGCATCAAACGGCGAACCAGAGAAGCGACACTACACTGAAACGAGTGCCCGAACCCAGTAAAAAATACAAAAAATACGACAGAGCCAGTTTCAAAACATGAAAAAAAAATGTTTGTCGTCCTGTCGTAACGACAGAGTTTTTGTAGTGCTGCTAAGTCGCCTGCTGTAACGACAAAACTGGCTCTGTCGTTAAAAGGGACTGAGCAATACAGCAGAAAGATGTGTTGTCCCTAACAGAATTTCTGTTGTTACTATAACAAAGCGAGGTCCCAAATCACTACACGAGAATCTCTTCTGACGAAAGAAAATTTTCTGGCGCGCATTTCGATAGGGAAGGGCAGCAGAAACACTGAAGCAAACAAAAAAGGAATTCGTGCCTCGCGCAGTTCAGCGGGGCTAGCTGATGTGTGAGCGGCAGAGGCAGCAGAGGTGGTGTCCCAGCTGCCCGTAGAGGCCCCCCTTCCGGCGCCACTTGAACAGCCCTTCCTCGATCAGGTTCTTGCCTGCGCAACAAGAGTCCTCGAGTAAGGAATAAGGCCGGCATGTTGGACGAGCGCGTCGCGGCACTGAAACTCCTATGCGCGGACTGAGGAACATTCGCCGCGTGCAGTCGCAACACGCCGTTCGGGCAGGTTTTTTAAGAGTCAGCCAGGAGGCTCGGTGACATACGTAAACACAAAGTTGTGCGCCGTTTTGAACCTGCAGGTTGTCACTAATGCATGCTTTGAATAGCTGGAGTCGAACTGACTGGCAAAACGTAGACATTTTATCAATGCGGAAAGCTGAGCGAGCTGGCACATGTTCGCACTGCATACAAAAGCGCAACTTACACGGGAGAACTAGAAACAAGCGGACCGGGCTAGCTCTGAATCTTTTAGTATAACTTTTGTTTGCTAGAAAGCGCTAGTCCTGTCAACGTATTTCATGCTGTCCCGTCTTAATTTTGCTGATATGTCCAGTATGAACGCAGCATGAATCTCTTTGATTCGAACCTGGATGTATCAGCGCATTAAGCTACTACAGCACATGCAAATTCTCTTTCGCGTGCAGGTTAATTGCCGAAGCATCGGATACAAGAAGGAACAAGTCTCGAGCAATTTCCTATTACATACATTGTTATTAAATGCAGTCTAACACCAACCGTGATTGGATACAACTCAAGAACAAAGCGGCGACGCCCTTCAAAGTAGGCCCGCCAGCCAATGGCGTCGACTGATTGCCATGACGTCGTAGTTAATCCTGTTTAATCAAGGCACCTGCCAGGCAGCTAAGATTTCACGCTAAAGGATTAACCTCGATGTCATGACAATCGGTCAACGCCATTGGCTGGAGGGCCTCTTTGAAGGGCATCTGCCGCTTCGTTCTTCAGTTGTGTCCGACTATGGTCGGCGTCTTCAGTTTCTAACGGCGAATTCCAATCCGCGAAGGAGCGAAAAATTCGCTGTGGTGTAGGGAAATACAAATTGACAATTGAGACAAGACAGGGCTCAGAGCTACGCGTAGGAGACAGAGTGAAGCTAACTGCAGCGAAGCGAGTTGCTCTTAATCCACAACTGGAGCCCTTGGTCTGAAATCGAACTACTGAATTAAAGAGCAGTCTTGATTCGCGGAGTAAGAAAACATACTGCTATTCACCGATTGGATTTCACCATAACAAATCGCGCAATGGTTTGGCGAATGAGAGCATGCAAAAGGCTTGTGGAAGGTTTACGTGCACTGACAGTTGCTTTCGTGAGGCATGAACTCCTGCATCTCGGCAAGCACCGTCCGGACGTTCTCCGCATCTCTGCGTAAGAGATAACGAGGCAGATGCAAAAAAGAAATGTTCAGAAGAATGTTGAAATGACATTGCCTTCATGTCGTATCAAGCACTGAGTACAAGAAACCGAAAACTTTCTCTGCGCCATAGTAGTGAAATTGTTTCACATTTAGATTCATTAGTGTGTTAACTTTAAAAAAACATTACACTTAACCAGGAGATCATTTCGTGTTATGTTTCAAGTTCAAGTTACATTTATATACAAGGTCTGGTAGCGGTAGCGGTGTGCCCTGGTTGGTTGGTTAGGGACGACTGACTCTGTTGGTTTGACTGGGGCTGGTTCGACGCAAAAGCACTTTTGCTGGACAGACCTCTATGTTGTCGCCTTTCGTGGCGCCAATCTTCGTGTTCGGCCTTTACTGCGGCTACGTGTTCTTTATTACAGGCATGTATCTATCCGAGGCACGACCTCACATGATAGCTGTCATTTCTAAATCGCTTTTAGTTTCTCTTTCCCCATTATACATCCTCTTTCATCCAGTGGAGGGTAGAAAAGTGAAGCCTTCTTCTGGTTAAGTTCGCTGCCTTTCCATCTTCCTCTCTCTCTTTCTCTCTCTCTCTCTCTCTCTCTCTCCGTCTATCTGTGTGCCAAAAAAAAAATTCATATACCCGCCGCGGTGGCTCAGCGGTTAGGGCGCTCGGCTACTGATCTGGAGTTCCCGGGTTCGAACCCGACCGCGGAGGCTGCGTTTTTATGGAGGCAAACCGCTAAGGCGCCCGTGTGCTGTGCGATGTCAGTGCACGTTAAAGATGCCCAGGTGGTCGAAATTATTCCGGAGCCCTCCACTACGGCACCTCTTTCTTCCTTTCTTCTTTCACTCCCTCCTTTATTCCTTCCCTTACGGCGTGGTTCAGGTGTCCGCCGATACATGAGACAGATACTGCGCCATTTCCTTTCCCCATAAACCAATTATTATTATTATTTATAATGCTAATTATTTCTTTCCCAAAAATAGTCTCCCACACCCAGAGGCTTTGCTCGTAACCTTTATCCAGCTGTTTAGGAGATCTCACACTCTCAACTTGTACATCACGGACGGCGGTGTTCGGTGCATCAGGCTCGAAAATGAGTGTGCGTCGGCGAAGGCGTTCTCCTCGACGCTCTCACCTGTCAATGGAGCGCAGTTCTTCGAGGTGGTAGTCTTTGGGCGGAGGCCTCCAGAGGACGAGCTTGTCGAGCACCGCGACTCCTCCCTGCCCCACCGGCTCTGCGAAAGGTCACACCACAGGCCAAGCGTCGGCGAGCGAAGCAATCTCAAAGCGCGTCTTTCATCACCAGCCTAACACATAGCGCTTGTGTTTACGGCCGGCTGGCCGGCCCGGCCAGCGCAACAGCTGGAGCCCTGAAATATAAGGGCGTCCTGCACAACACGGGGCTTCCATTCCAATATGTTAGAAAATACCTCGCTGGCAAGCTCTGAAATCCTCCCTCGCAGCTAAGGGTGTGACGAAAGCGCGGCTTGCGAAGTCTGCTTGCGTCACGCCTCTAGATGTATAGTGTACGGCCCGACTGGATGCCGCTGCTCGAAGAAGCAGCGGAAACACAAAAATAGCGCTGAATGCGTGCGGATGTGAGGTCGAGCGTGTGAATGGCCGTAATGGAGATGAATGAAAAACGCAGCCAGCAGGGCTTAGAGTAGCGTGTTACTTCAGCAGACCTTACTACTGACCCGCTTCTCTCCGTGACCGTGACGGTAGTCGGCGAAAATAAAACTAGAAGCGTAAGCCAGAAGGGAACGAGTAAATAGTCTCGCCACCCGCGAGAACTGAGGACGAGATTATTGAGGCCTTCGTTTCTTCGCAGAGTGTGCATTTAGAAACCAGCAGAGCGCAGTTCCTAATGTGTGTCCCACTCGTTGAAGGTACAAATACAAGTGAAAGCTGTATACGAAATGATCTGCCCTCGCCAGTGCGTTACGGCGCAAACTGGTCGTTTACTATGTGGTTGCGCTCAGGAATTAAAGCTAACAAAATCAAGCATAATAGGAGCAACCGTGAATCCTGTGAGCTCCTGCTGCGTCACCTAAGATGAAACAGCTTTTCACGTTTTCATCTAAAGTGCCCTTTTATTGTTCCGCGCGCTAAACCATGAGAATATAAAAATAATAAAAAATGAACCTGGTTTGCCTTGTACTCGACGAAAGAATAGGGTGCCAACGAAGACGGGGCGACAGAATCAGACTTTGCGTGCTGTGTTTTCATCTTGAGTACGGATCGCCAGCTTGCCTAGACTCCTTCATTTCTTGCTTGGTTACGTTTATAGGAACAACAGCAAAAATTAGAAAAATAAGGCGCGGGGAAGCTAGGAGGCTCGACGTCAAATTGTGTTAAAGTAGTTCACCGGGGGTTTGCCTCTGAACCATACATAAAAGGATAAGGACCCCTGTTTTCCTCGTAGCGATCTCCATGTTTGCTTTAGGAAACCCAGGCACGTCTTTGGGAGTCGCATTTCGTTGTCCCACGAGCAAGAAAAAACATCTTCCGGGGCCATCAAAACGCTCGGAGGCAATTCGCAAACACGTCTTCTCTCACGGGAGCCGTTCACCCTGGTGTTTTCGTTTCTTTGTCTTTTTTTTTGCATCTGTTACGAAAGCCGTCTCGGGGGGACCGAACCGGAACAGTCATTTCGCCTCATATTTGCAAAGACCTTCTCGTACACGCAAAAGGCCCCGCGAAATCGAGACACGAAGCGCTATGAAGACGCTTAGAACGCGAACAGGTCAAGCGAGAAGAAGAGAACCCGGACTCATGAGCAACAGAGCTGATCTGGGATCGAGAAAAAGATGTGGCTCGCGTGTAAACGAAGTTTGCAGGCATAGGATGGGCGCAGCTGGTAAAGGACCGGGCTAATTGGAGAGACAAGGGAGAGGCTTTTGTCCTGCAGTGGGTGTAGTCAGGCTGATGATGATGATGAAGACAATTTCAATGCTTTCTTTCAAACACTTAAGGTGTGTTCGGTTGCTTTATTTCACTCTTCTACTTGTGTCCGCGCTTCTGAAGAATGGAGACTGCTCATAGTAAATGATATATCTCACTTGCGTCAGATTATTTTTTCTTCCTCTACTTGCTTATTACTATTCGCTATGACAATACGCATAAGCGGCAGAAAACATTCAATATGAACCTGTAAACCTAAAACAGAGGTGGTAAAGACGCAATGACGCAGTGTTCCTTCAAGTTCCTTCGACGAACGTGTTCGGTTTCTTTCATACTTGGGCGTAAACGGCCTGACAGCTAGCTAGCAGGCGCTAGGCCATACGTACGCAGTGGCGCATACATCAAGCTGCTAATACACGCCAGTCAAAGTTATGATCAGTGTGAAACCTTGAGTCCTTATTTTCGCTGTGCTTACAGTTACCGACAAATGGTTGAAAAGATTTCCCTGAGAAACTTGGGTGTTATTCGCTGGCGCCAGAAAACAGTACATCGTTGTTCCATAGTATTCAAAGCTATCATATCGGACACAAGTTTCTATAACCACACCCATAGGGATCAAGAACTGCAGGAAGTAAAGGACGTGGAATGGGTTCAGAATACCGAGTGATATCACCTACAGACTTATCTGAACATGACTGAATATGAGTATACAGTAAAACTGCCAGCATTGTCAACTATACTCACTTCTCTGCAGGACTATAAGGCTTCCCCAGTGACTTCCGGTTACAGCTGTTTTGAGCCAGTCGCCACGACCTGCCTCCTCATGCTTGGGAATATTCTAACCCCATCACATTGCTTGAATCTGCGCGCTCTTCTTGTTCTAGCTTCGTATTCTGTCACATCTCTCCCTTATTTTTGCGTCGGTTTCCTTCCACGATTCTATAACACTCCCGATTGCGTTTTTCTTTTCTGCTGGGTATTCACCGCCTTGCTCTACAGAAGACAGGTATCCTGTTGTGCACGTTAAATACCCGCTCTATTCCATTTTTTCCCTCTCACTTTAAACCAGAATGTCAAATCAAGTGTGTTTTAGATGCTCTGTTCTTTTTCTGCAAAGTTGCACCGAACCTCTTTCTCTTTTTCATGACATTACGAGGTAAAAGTACTATGAGAAAAACGAGCATTTATAAGGAAAAATTAAATATTATGAAATTGGTTGTTGGTTGTTGGGAAAAGGAAACGGCGCGGTATCTGTCTCTCATCTCAACAGACTCCTGCACCGCGCGGCAAGGGAAGAGATAAATAAGGAACTGAGACAAGAAAGGAAGAAAGAGATGCCGTAGTGGAGGGCTCCGGAATAATTTCAGCCACCTGGGGATCTTTAACGTGCACCGAGATCGCACAGCACACGGGCGTCTTTGCGTTTCGCCTCCATCAAAACGGGGCATATTATTTAATAAATGTAAAATTGTGAGGTAATAAATTAAATTATGATTACATGCATTGGTGGTAATGAGGACGATCAGCGCTTGCTGAAGCAGAGCGAACCTGCGGATCCTGACGTCTTTCACGAGTGGCTTAAGGACTCGCGGACCTGCACCTCAGGATCGTCGCGTCTCATACGTCGGCTTCGGCGCGTTGTTCCTGCATCAAACGCAACGATGAGTCCGAAGAGCCCTGGGCTGCTTCGACTGTTTAGGAGAGCGTTCAGTTTCAGGGTGTCCTCTTGAGAGGCGTTTCAATGGGCTTGATGCCGTCTTGTCACAATCATGTGTCCGACCTGATTACGAAGTGTTTAGCGTGAGGCGCGGGCTATGCGCGCCGGGTAGTCACGTGATCGCGGACGCCTTTTTGACTACTACGACGACGACAAACACGTGTTAGTCGGGAATCTTCGCCTTAATAGCTTAGCGCTACAAAACGTACAAGACAGCTTGAAAGCACTTCACGCAGCTGTGGCAGAGCAGTCTAAGAAAACTCTATTTCCTTCACTATAACGTCGTAATTCGTCACTGCGTTATTTCAGAAGTTTGGTGTCAAGATCTAACTAGCTCAAGCGCTCACCGCCATGAGCTCCATGCGATTTTACTTTTCTCGCTTGACAAAGCAAGAACGTTGGAAAAATGTGGTAGAGTTTTAACGTAATTAAACCGAGTAAACGTGCGAAAGCATGTGATTAGCATGGTTGGCTCATGGTGTTGCTTTGCTGGGTCATCGGCACGTCTGGCGACGATGTTAGTTCGATAGTAGTGCTAGTTGATGAAGACGACGACGTGAACAACGCATTGCGAGAGTGCGTTGCAGTTTAACATGAGGCTGGATCGGCAGCGGCGATAACGTAGTGCCCTCGTGCAGTGGCCAGCAAAGCTGATCTGTTCCCAAGTCGCGGCAATATTCATTTTGTTTCTTTATGGTTCGGCCAAAGTCATCATCAAGGTCAAGCTTCACACAAACCCGGTGATCTGATTTGATCTTGAGAAGTAGTGCTTTCGCACTTGAAATATTCATCTTAATTCCTCTTTCGAATTACCTGTAATATGATGCGAATGTGTAGCATTTTTCTGTTAAGTTGTGATTGGCCTCAAACACGGGCACACATAACTCCCAAATAGCGCAGACGTGACCATCTGCATGCATTAGACACGAGTCCCATACCCGCTAGGTGCCCGGTTAAATTCTAACTACTTACAGCATCAGGGGCGCTTTATTGTGGGTAGCGGGGGATCCATTCGCGATCTACGTACGCAGATTTTCGCTCGAGTAAGGCAGTCTATCCATTCGTGTTAAA
Source organism: Amblyomma americanum (assembly GCF_052857255.1). Taxonomy (NCBI): domain Eukaryota; kingdom Metazoa; phylum Arthropoda; class Arachnida; order Ixodida; family Ixodidae; genus Amblyomma; species Amblyomma americanum. The sequence continues at coordinate 153,476,387 of NC_135499.1, read as the reverse complement.
AAGCCTTCAAATTCGGCATAACTTGGTGAAATGCACTTGCGTTCCACGTAAATCAGCAGCATTTTACTAACGATGAGTTCTTGCTTTAAACATGCGTGTGAGATTGCACTGCCTATATTTAGAAGCGACGGTTATAGATACATGGCAGGAAAAAAAGTGGCAGGGTTTTAACGTATTTAAACTGAGTAGACGTGTTAAGCCTGGTTGGCTCATGGTTTTACTTGTGTTTAGCTTGTGTTTAGTTTAACACGAGCCGTGATAGTTTGCAGCGATATCACATTGTTCTCGTGCAGTGGCCAGCTAAGCTGATCTTTGCGTGCCGCCGCGGGTCCGAGTCCCAGTCGAGGCAATATATATTGTATTTTTCCAGGCTAGCCAAGGCCGCCCTCAAAGTCAATATTTAGTAAGGCAGAAACTTGGGCTAGTTGGATATTGTTTGAACTCATATTTTCTAGCGCTTAGTGAACACAAGGGACAAGAACACAAATACACAGGACGTCCCATACAAAAACGTCCTATGGGTGTCTATAGAAAAAGCTATGTCCGTCTATGGCCTTTTATGAACCTCTATAAGCACCGACAGAGGTGCTCATTGCCAGCTATTGAAAAATCTATGCCACTAAAGCTATAGCTTTGGAACCATACAACTTTCTTAAGCTGTCTATAGAAAAATATATCAGCCTGTATCTACAGCTATAGACAGAAATAGGAAACGTCTATAGCTATTTGGGCCAAATGTCTATAGCCGGCCATAGGGCATTTTGTATGGGGTACGTCCTGTGTATTTGTATTCTTGTCCCTTGTGTTCACTAAGCGCTAGAAAATATGAGCTCAAAGTCAAGCTTCGCACAAGATTCTTGGTTGGAACCGTGTTAAGTAAGGTCACCCTCAAGGCCAAGCTTCACACAAGATTTTTGGTTGGAACCGCGTTAAGGCGTTCCTTCGTTGAATAGAGGCTGCTCGACGCGTTGAGCGACAGTGGTGCTGACACAGAAGTCGCGCCATACCGTTCGTACAAACTCGCAGAACAATGGATATATAACGCATACTGCAGCGGCGTTAACCACTATTATTTTGTAGGCGCGCCCTGGAGATTTGTTGTTTAGCCCCAAGTTGGGGCGCACATGACCACAACTGCGACATCTGAGTCAAGTTCACGCCGGGGGGCACCATGGTTTCCAAGCGACATGAAGAGAGAATCGACGTAACACGCACCCGACTTTCGGCACCTCTCAACGCCTTCGAAGGCCCGCACTGCGCGCTTCCGCTGATGCGAGCGCCGGTCACTAGGGTGTGCCAAGCTGCATACCATTCTAAAAAATAGTTTCGAAGAATACGCCGTGTTCGGCAACAGGTTCGGTGCCATGCCATCCCTCAGGTATTTCAGGCTTAAAAAGAAAAAAATCCACCGGTTTCAAGTGCATTCATCACGCCCTCTTTTGGAAATTTTCATTGCCACAGTGAAGAACAAGACCATGACATGCACATATATTTTACTGTCAGCTATGCACAAAGCTTGTTTTCAGCATCTTATAGTCTTCATTCAGTTCATGCTGTACTATTATCGTGCAGCGAAGAGGCCACTCGTTATTATTAAGACTCTGTTTAAAGATATCTTTGTATTATCAAACGCAGCCTGTTAGATGCACCCGACTTGCTCCGCCCAAAGTACCGCGTGCAGCGTTTCCCATCGAAGCCACGAACAGAGGAGTATTGTAGCTTACGCTGGCAGCCTGTAAAGTATTCCGTTATTAGTGTACACGCGTGTGTGTATCCTCTGTTGTCCAGCTTTCTCGCGCGATTCATTGTTCCTGAAATCACGTACCAACCGGTCCGAATAGTCACGCTTCTCGTGTAATAGGCACTGAATCGGTTGGTATTCGCTGGCCTCTGCAGTACTAACTAGCCAAAAAGCACAGGCTGAAATGCTCTGCGCAGAAATAAGCTCCCAGCTTCTCGAAGGCAGGCCGCATGCAACAGCGACGCGATATGTTCGTCGGACGTGTTCTCGCCTTGCATATACTTTACAGCCGAATCTCTACTTTCCGTGTCACTGCATGGAACAAGTCTGGCGGCCACAACGCGACAAGCCTTGAGCCATATGACCGCATGCCTACACGCTGATCGCCCACGAACAGCACCGCTTCATTTCCTTCATGTTCGCGGTCCCGAACCGACATGCCTTCCTTTCACCAACGCTTCCCCAGCCGCCGCTCACTTTCTCTGCTCGTCTGCCTCTATATCTACCCGAATCCGGCTCGGAAAGCGCGCTCAATTAAATGGCGGGAAAAAAAATGACGCCAAAAACTTATTGAGATGAAAAGCAGAGTCCGGTGTAAGCGTTTTTCATGCATTAAAAGAGCAGCGAACCGCGAGCAAAAGTCTTCGCCGAGGCTCCCGTTCCCTGGTATAAGAGCGTGGATGTCATCAATCAAGCGCCATTGTGCTCCTGTCGGAGTTCCCAGCGCTTGAAGCTTCGGGCGGCCGACCTGAAGCCTGCCGGGCTTTCCGCAACGTTCGCTTTCTTCCTCACGCTCCCCCGCAAACGAAGCTACAAAGGGCGGGGCAAGAGGCTCATATTCTTTTCAGCGAAAGAACGAAACGAAAAGAAAGAAAGACCACAGTCCCTCCACTGTACCTTCGAGCAGCAACCCCGCAGTACCATAAGGCGATCTCTCTCTCTCTTTCTCTTTCTTCGGTCTCTTTTCCTTCGAACCTGCCATCTGCCTCTCGGCATCTGAACAGTTGCTCTTCAGGCAAAAAAATGAAGAAAGGATACTTCGCCGAGGCTCGTTCGTTTAATATTTCAATACCGGCCATCCGCGCACTTCGTTTAGTTGAAATTTATAGCAGAGCTCTGGTGATCTGCTGCATTTTTCACGTCCTTATCGGTGGACACGATGCGAAAGGTCTCGCCGTCGTAATTTAACGTCATTCAGGCTGCCTGCTTTCTAAAACTCCAGATAGGGTTTCTTCGAGCAAAATAAGGCATTATAATGCTCGAACTCGCCATGAGATGGAGCTTTATATTAGTTAATTTGGCCTCTCTTACCGGCAGCCGAATAAATATTTTCTTAGTTTAAAAAAAAAAACAGATAATGCGAGCTTTTCAGTGCAGACGCATTGGACAGCAGTGTGTATAGAAGCTTAAAAAGCGCGAGAACTAGCCAGTCTGACGTCTTTTATAAAATGAGGTAGGCGTAAATACACTACCTTGAAATCCGAAGAGCAAAGAAAGGCCCATAAGTATGAAAGGAACTTGTTTTTTTTTTTCATTTCTGAATGTTTTTCTGCCATCTGTTTGCTTTCACCTCAATTACTGAGGAATGCGCAAAACCTCTTCAGTCTGCCATCTCCACGAATAAGAGTGACCCTGGCATGTTCCTCAATTTCTCATTTTTATTTCTTCTTCTTGTTCATGAAGAAGTATTCTTCTGCATTTAGTTCCGTGCAGCGGCCAGGAAGCAACGCAGACGAAAACGGATGCCGGAACGACCGTGCCACCGTTCAGGTGCGTAGCGTGAGGTGCCCGCCTTGCAAAAACCGCGCAGTTGCGCCGGCTAAGCTTACTTCGTTCGACCTTCAGCTTTTGTATATAAGGGCGAGAAATTCGGAGAGGAACACTCAAGTCTCGTCTTCTTCGTGCTCGAGGACTCTTCCCGAAGTTCCCGAAAGACTACATAGAGACGGCCACTTTTTCTTTTTTCTTTTAGGTTTTCTTAAAGCGAACCGAAATGCCGTCGGTCTACCCGCAGTTTACCCACCCAAAATTGCGTGCCGCCTCTCTCGATTCGGAGCTAAAATATTTTCTTCTTGTTTCATTTTTTCTGTATTCCCTACCATCTGCCTGAAGCATCATTTCTCTTTCAATCGTCCCCGCCTAGTATGGAACCGAGTTTCTTTATGAAACTCGTCCAAGGCTGCCCTGCACTGTGAAGTGCGCTGCCGTGGTTCCGTATGCCTTATGGCAATTTAATTTTTCTTTTTTGTTGTTGTGTTTCAAGAAAACATGATTTCCAAATAGATTTCTTTACAGCTACCAATTTTGCGAACGGTCAGACTGCTTGCCAGCAGCCGAAGGGATTCGGAACTCAAAAAGAAGAACGATGGGTTTGCTATTTTTTCTCTCTTTCTTCTCGGTGCTCACGAAACGTTTGAGGAGGAAAAATGGAGACCGATTTCAATCGGTTTTGAGACAAGGACACCCAACAAAGAAAGGATATCTGGTGACCTCAAGGCATTTGGCAGAAGGAATGAAGAAACGAATGTATTCATTTTGTTCACATTTTTATCTACGTGGATGGGGCCTTAAAATTGCAGCAATGACAAAGCAGCGCACTCAGAGAGTTATCCACGGCGCAACCCCCCCCCCCCCCCCCTTTTTTTTTTCGATGGACTTCGTTCGTCTTTCCAGCTGCCATTTCATCTCTCTAGCATTCTCTTTCTTCTTGCTTAAGTAGGGCACTCAAAACTGAGTTTTTGTAAATTTTTCATTCCAGTAATCCCGTCGCAACGAAGTGCCACTGAAAAATTTCTTGCTGTAAAGCCAATCTCGATGCTCCGTGTCAAGTCCGATCGGCTTTCGGGTCAGTATGAAACGTCAGAAACGTCGCGAAACTTCTTACTCACTCTCTTCGGTCGATATGTTTAAGTTGTCGCTATTAAACTTTCTTTCGTATCGAGCGGCAGCAGCTGGAGATCAATGCGCACAGTCTGCGTTATTTATTTCTTGCAATTTTATTCCTCCTTGCAGCTGCAGTCTTATACTCTGGGGAGCACGGAGAAAGTGACGCAGGTCACGGTTTCTAATTACAGCCCTGCGCGAAAAGTAATATAAACTTCCGTGCATTGGAATTCGAAAAAAGGAACTGATCCCTTAGAAAGTAAATAAAAAATAAGATGAGCAGAAAACATCTGTTTCCGGCAGAATCGGCGTTAGGTTGAGTCGGGGCACATACAATATTAGCAGTGCACAGCTTCACGCGCTCCAAACAACGTCACAGAAAAACTACGGCATTGTGTCATTAAACATTGCAGGTGGAGATAGCTACGGCTTATAGATATCTCATTTCCCTCTTCCCTGCCTCTATGTTCAGGCGATGCAGCCAGTCGGAAGAAAGAAAAAAAGCAGAGAAGGTCGGATAAGTGTAAGTTATATTTGCCTTTCAAAAAAGGTCACGCTTTTTAGCTCGCACCTTTCATTCGTAGCAAAAAGAAAATGAAAGAATGTAAAGGAATGGCAGGAAAGAGAGTGTTCAATTCGACTTCGGGGTGAGGGTTGGAAAAAAAGAAAGGGTGGGCTATGTCGCGTTCACAATCGAAACTCCGGTCTCGACCACGCCGCGCGAGCAAAAAGCAGCCAGGAGGGGCAGGGATAAGAGGGGGGGGGGGGGGGGGCGGAGACCCTTTGTTCGCTTCGTTGGGTCGATCCCGTCGTGGAACTCGTTTTCGCCTTTTCTGTTCCGGGCTGCTCCTGCCGCCGCCCGACATAATTTCACTTTACCCGCGCTTTCCGCTTGCTTTCCCACAAACACTGTGGAGCGACACGCACGCAGGCGCACCCTCTCGCGCGAGATGGGAGCACATAGAGTTGCTCTCGGGAGAATGGAAAGCATGGCACCGTTGCCCGCCACTGTGTCCCATCGATCCGGTGAACGCGAGCAGAGTAAGAGAACAGTTGGCCCCTTTGCGGTACACACAGACATGAACGTACACAAAGCTACCACGGACACGCTCAAGCGCGCACACACACAGCGGCCACCTACGCCCCGAAAGCACACATCGACGGCATTATGTCGCGTCCGGCAAGCGCTCTTCACCACCTCGCTCATGTGTTATGCATAGCAAGCCGACCCACGCCGCGCCAGGGCGCGCGCGCCTCTGCGCGCTCTCTGGTCGTATTAGCCGCGGTGGCCCACCGCCATCCCAGCCTGCCGCTCGTCCCCGCCGCCGTTGGCCGAGTCCACTCGGAGATGCACCTCGTCGGCGTCGTCCGCACTGTCCCGCTCTGCCGAGCCATGTTATTTTTTTTGTCTTTCTCCGCGGTCTGCGGGTCACGTCGCACAGTAAGAGAAGGAATAAAACGCGTCCCCTGCTTCCGGGATTCAGGCTTCGCTCGCTGCCGAATGGCGAACACACACACCACGCGTGCGGGCAAACGGGGGATCCGCGTGCCATGCGGGCTGGAGCCTGCTGGTGCGCCCACCACGCACGCACCAGACCACAGCCCGCTAGACCCTCGTTTCCCCCTTCCTCATCTTCCTCCTCCTCTCCCCCAGCCAATCTCCTACTATTCCCAAAACTGGGCCCGGCTGTGCATTTGCTGATGTGAGGCTGGCGTCGCAACGGAGTCAGTGCGTGGAACGGGAGACTGCCTTGCTTTGCGAGTAGAGGGGTTCCCTCCTAAGAGGCCGCGTGCCTTGGGACCATTAGGAACCGATTCTGGAGACCTGGCCTGCTCGAAAGAAAGCCGCGCTGCATGAAGAAGTCGTTTTGCTTTCTATTCGTGCACTACTTCCTTGCCAACTTCTGGGAGTTTATGCCCAGATGATGGCGCTGAACCTGCTTTGTGCGTCCCTTAGCGCGGGGGCTGCCGAAAGCCTAAGTAGAGGGCGTTCGAGAAAGAAAGTTTTTCGGTTACGGCGCATTCCACTCCAGGGTGAAAACGCTTTCTGTGAAAGCGCGGATCCACGGCAACAAACAGGGTTTTCCGCACGAAAGCTACTCCGCGTGGCATTTGCTTATCTTTGAGATGAATGGCTCCCTAAGAAGAAATTGGGAAAGAGCACAGTTCTTGATACACGGCCTTCGACCACATTCTAATGAATAGTTTCACTACAGGCGAATGAAAATGGTCGACACAGATTCAGAACGCTCAACACTTCGTGCTTTTTTAAAGTATTGCTCAGACGACGTCGACATTCGTAAAGGGCATTAAAAATTTTGTGAAGACATACGCTCTCGTTTAACGTCTACTAATGCGGCAGCACTTGCCGCTTTAAATGATCGTGGGCCAGAGTGGCTGCGGCAAAGAGAGGGAAGGTTGGGTCGAATTTAATCCGGTCCCCAACAAAGGCGAAACTTCTCACCCTACACTGCTGCTTGCTTTGGCATGTAAAAATTCGCTTATCAACTTCTCGTATCCGTAAAGTGCGCTAAACGTAAGCAACACACTCCGCATTCCTCCTCTTTGGCAGTTAGTGTGCTTCGATCTTACCTTGATTGTTTCATGAGTCGATTCAGTCACAAAGATATGGAAAATGTTTTTGTTTACGAAGAAATATCTGCTAAATGTGGCTCAGTTAAGGAACGAAAATTATGGTTCATCAATTTTGTGGCTGATAAGCGTTTTAGGCGCGAATGCTGTGCTTGCTTCATCTCATCGTAACGAGACATTTAAAGTACGAAAGCGCTACTTCGCGGGGTCGAAACAAACCAAGAATCTTGTGGCATCCCTGACCTTGAGGGGTGCAGAAATGAAATAAATATGGCCTCGACTGGGACGCAATCAGAAACAGACATTGCTCAGGTATTGGTCAAGTTTCGCTTGCAGTGGTAAGTAAAAAAATGGGTCACATCTCCAGGATTACCCTCTGCATAAAACACTTGCGCGGACCAAACAGCATTCGTTGCCTTCAACACCATGTGCTCAGTTAAGGCTTGACTTGCTATTATTGTTGTTTAGTTATAAAGAGGAGAGTATTATATACCCCATTTGCACAAAAGCCGCCGTCCGCCGGCGTCCATAGCACGAGATTTCTGAGTGACGTCACCATGCTCTTGTATGACGTCAGTAGTTGATCATAAGATAGTGAAATCTACAGCAAAGAAGAAAAACATAGTTTATTCCCAAGGTGCGAGCATTTGAAGCAAGGACCTTCAAATTGTGAGGCAAGCACGCAACCCATAGGCTACAACGCCGCTTTTTTTTAAAACTCGATATTTATTGCACTTAAAACCGTGTTACTTCTTGGGGAATAAATGTGAACCTTATGTACGCGTTTTCTTGCGACTGTATGCTAATGAGTAGGTGCGTCATTAGAAAGGGAGGAAGAAACCCTCAATGAACGTCGTAACAGAGCTCACGACGAGACAGTGCTTTCGCGTTCAAAGCACGTAAACAGTACAAAGTGCCCTCCGTAATTTTCTTTGCTGTCAACATGTCTCTAAATTTTCAATTCAAATTAGGCATTAAAAAATGTGCAGAAAAATCTTACTCTCTTGCATAATCTAAAAGTTAAAAGAGAAACATCAATCCTCCCCCACACATCGTATTCTTCGTTCTCGTATTCTCTGCATCTATAATATGAAATCGCCAATTTTTTGTTTGGCCAAACGGAGCTGCTTGCGCAATGCAGCATCTGACGCCTCCTGAAAGACGGACAGGTGAAGAGGGAAGGTGAACCTTTGGGCCCAGCAAAAATCAGATGCGTATTTGAAAATCCACTTTCTCTCTAGCCCAGCAAAAACTTAGTGCGCAGCATCTGGGACGTTTCCAGTAAAAGAGCACATACATTTGGTGCAATGCTTGCTATCCATTTTGGATTCTGCTTGTCCGGCAGAACCTGCAAGAGCGTGTGCTTTCTATCCTTCCAGAAATTCTGAAAGCTGTATCGCCCGCCTTTAGGAGGGCCTTTTTTATGGGCCCTTCGGGAGCCTGGCAGAAAACGGCGGGGCTTTCTGCGCAGTTTGGGGGCTACTCGCGCGCTAAAACGGTTGGTTTGTGCCAGGCAATGTTCCTAATGCTTTCCGCGTGAATTGTGTTTACCTCAACGCTGGTTGAAGCCGGAAACGTTTGCCATATGCACCTGGGCGGATGCCAGACGCCCATCGAGCCAAACAGTTCGGAACCTTTTTCCGTATCTGTTAGGCATCGAACAGGAAGCAGCGACGCGTTTCCGCTTCCGTAGCAGTGACTTCCGGGCTGCAGTGCCTGCGGTGCTGAATTTGGTTGTAGCACCGAGACATGCAGGAAGCATAAGCGACGTTAAGCGGCAGATGACTTGAGTCTTTGATGGAGAGGCAGCAGCCGTTGCTGTCTGAGCACTGTAAGCCAGTTCTATTTACATGGCCGAGTGGAATCACCCGACAGTATTGAAAATGAGTGCTATGCAATAGCATTCGTACAGGGATGTGAAGAAGTCGAGAAATGGTGATATGTTATTTATACGGCTGCTAACGCAAGAGCCCTGCCATCGAAGCGCCTATAGTGTGGGTAATTGGAAGTTTTTCGCGCGAAAAAAAACGCGGTTTAATTCTCAGTAGTTCGCACATACTTTGTGTCTTCCTGAGTAAATTTTTCAAGACCGCGAAGTAGTTTTTTTTTCTCTTGCCACAACTGTTCCCCTCGTGACAATTATATTCCAGGCAATATAACCGGAAATTCTGTATCTGCAGAAAAATACAACAAGTTTCGAAGTGACACCAAATTTTCAACCCCCAAACCTGACTAAAGCTGTGCTCTTGAGGCGAAAACTTGTCTGCATATTTTTTACTTGGAGGCGTATTTTGTGTCGCACATGTTGTCTTTGTTAACCTGAAGGTGTCGCCATAATCGCAGCGAGCACTAAAACCCCAAATCTCAGAATTCGCTGATTTTTGTCTGTCCGAAGCCTCTCTTCGTGACCTTGAGGTTGCTCGGGAATAGCAACCTTAACCGCTGCACCACTGCGCCAGGAGTGGTAGGAGGACTCCCATCGATCTATGAATGTTAAGCAGAAAATGACCAATCCCACATATATGGGCATTAATTATTGCAGCTATCGTGTCATACCCTTAAGGTGGAGCTTAAGTCCGATTTCACCGGTCTTTGTCTGAAGGCTGCTTGACCTTGAAATCCGAGACTCGAACCGAAATCGAGATGAAAATCGAAGTGCTAGCGCACCTAATTAGCATTTGGCCTAACCACACTAAATAGATATTTTTTTTTTTTGGGGGGGGGGGGGGAGGCACCTGTGTATAGTACGTCGAGCTGAACGTTTGTCTCACCGGAGAAGTCTTGCATGTCCATCTTGTGGGCGACGAGCAGCGCCCGGCACTTGGTCAGCTCTCGCAGGAGCAGCTGGGTACAGCACACCAGGTTCACCAGCTGCTGCGAATCCACCGGGATGCCGTCGGACACAGCGCTGCACAGAGAGAGACGCGAAAGAAAGCGAAGTGCAACTTCTTTTTGCAACATGCTACGCTCCCCTGGCGAACGAGCTAAACCCATTTACAGCGGGTCAAGCTGAGTGCAGTCTTATTTCAATAGAAGAGGAACACCGTACTGTCATCCAGCGGAAAACAGCTCCAGAGCTACTGCTGTACTGAGGTTTCAGACATTATGCTCGCATTTTGTTCTATTATTTTTAACTGGTGCTTATTCTGCGAGTAAAAAAAAAATCACTCATTAGAGCACCCGTATGCGTTTTTTTTTTTTTTGCTGCTTTACTTCGTCCCGTTCGGCTTTTGTGCCTACTGTGTAAAAAACTACGCACTCGGCTGTGCAGCACAGACACGTGGTCTTGGGATCCCCTTTGGCCAAAAGTTGGGTATTCTCTGTGTGATGCGTACCCGCTGCTGCACAACGGTTGCTGTGGGAAGTCCTTTGGGTTCACTTTAGCAGCTGGCATAGAAATTCCCTTGAGCGAGAAAGAATGGCCCGTTAACCGTCACGCGAGGCCTGTCTCATGCCGCTCCTTCCGGGCACCCTGCCGCTCTGAGAGACTCGCTATTGTGTGCCCACGCGGATCGGTTTCCCTAGAGTGACTAGAATTTTTTTTGTGCAGAACACCCGTGTTATTCGTCTCCAGTAGCCAGATTGGGAAAAAATATGGCTATAGCGCCAGCTAATGATCAAAATCCCGACATGCATGCACATTCACTGTGTTTAATCTTTCTGGGCCCATAGCGCTGTTATTGCAGTGGGAAATATTGTTACGTGAAGGGGAATCTATTCGCAAATTTGTCCGGACCAGGGCGAATTCTTTTTTTAACTACAAAGTTACTAAGAAAGCTGTGAAGCTTCCCTTTGTATCCGCATGTCAGCGCTTGGGCGGTTGCCAATGAGTAATTACTCCCTTATTACAAAACTACTCCACCTTCGGGGATTCCCCGAAACATCTGACCAAGGAACAGAACACAGACGGCGGCAGACGAAGTCCTCGCACCAAGTGCCAAGCAGCAAAGCACTGTTTGTTGTGGTTTTCGTCCGCCGTGTGTCTGTAGCAGTACATAGACTAGCGTGTCTGGCGTAGTACACTGCAGTGATGGAGTGTGGACAAGAACGTCAATTCTTTTCCTTTTTCCTAAATTTCTGTCGTTTTTGTCGCTGTTATGCCTCCTCCTCGCCAGAGGGGTTTCCATCAACGCTCGATAAAACTTTAATGAAAGCGTGACTTAACGTTCAAACAAAAATTAAAACAAAATTTTCGCACATCACGAAAATGGGAACGTTTGCATTCGTGCATGTTTCACAGCAGAGCATTAATGCCTAGTTGGTGAGAGCCGCCAGGATTCCGTCCTTCCTTAATCGATGTTACCCAACGCGACCGCTAGGAAGCGCCACAGTTTTGTGTTCAGACACCCGACAGGAAACCCCCAACAGTGTAGGCAATACACGTATCGACGTATAAAACTACACAAGCGCTAAGAGTCACACAAAGCGCGATCACAGAGATCCCGCTAAGAACAGCAAGAAAAGCCCATATCAAAACAAAAAAAAAAGAAACCGTGTGAAGGACTTCGTTACCTGAAATGCAGAACAGTAAAAGGATTCGGAAAAGGGACATCTTATATGTAGCACTCTGGCCAGCAAACGGCTGAAACGAAGGGTGCGCCGTCATGCAGACATCCGGAGAATTTATCACAGGTAAGAATAAAATATTCGGACGCAGGCAACGGGTAAAGCTGAGGAAAAGGAGGATGAGCACTTTACTGTAGCCGTGATGATGATGATTATTATCGCTGATATGCTTCACCCTGTAACACCTTTTCTTCCAAGAGGACTGCCACAAGTCCGTTGGACCGGACTTCGCCAAGCCGCAAGGAAAGTAGCTTGTGCAGTATGCCCTTCATAGTACTTCGCTCATGTGAAAACAAGATGCATCATCATCATCATCATTTATAAAATCTTAAGGGTCCCGTAGGAACATTCCACATAAGGGGGGGGGGGGGGGCGGATACAAGAGTAGCCGGCGGTCATACATACATATGAAAGAACAACTAATAACAGAACTCAGCCAAACAAAAGAAAGCGTAACAAATTGAAGTACTCAAGCAAGGTGTACAAAAGGAAAGAGATAAAGCCCTGCTACAGTCTTGAACACGTGGTGTCAAAGACAAAGGTTTGTTGCATCATTATCTCTGCAGTATACGGCTGGCGTTGAGGCTCATCCTGCCCTAACGTCGCGCAAATGATAACCGCTTGGCGCACGCAAAAGCCGGGGTTTCATTTTTATGAAGGGGGAAGGAGGAAACGCCGGCTCACTAAAGAGTTCTGTGCATATTAAACAATATTGAAGATAACCTGATTAACTCTTAATGAACTTTTTGCGTCGGGCGCTGCGGCCTCTGCTCGTTTAGTGACGCAGAACAGGACATATATACAATGCATCGCTCTTGTTACTATTACTATTCATTAGCCGCAGCACACGTCCCACCGCAGCAAGGGGGGCAGAAATAAAACATGTATCTAGATCGCATAGGAGACCGCTACAAGATTGAAACGCACAGCAACGTACGGGGCGGTTTTCGCCGTAGTACGCCAGACGGCGCGGGAGATAAGCTCATGAATATATATTGAAAATGCGCCGGCCCTTGGCGCCGCCTACTTCGATTCTCGCTCAGATGTTTCCCTTAACTCGCCCACTGAGGCGGCAAATTTCGCTCGCCTGCATTCCAATTCGAAATGGAGGCATCTTTGCTCCGCGAATTCCGGGAAATTGTTAAACCTCGAAAACCCTGCGCATGAAACGAAAGAGTTTCCAAGAAATTGGAGCAATTCTTCCCCAACTTCGCCGGCGAATAATTTAATCGCCTCCGGGGTGGCAAGGACGTCGCAATAACAATATGCGCACTAGAAAAGATAGATTTTGTGAGATGAGCTCTTTGTCTTGAAAGAACGGCTTTGAGGTAATATGCGGCTAGCAGTGGTCATTTCCTCGAAACAACAGACCCGTAGAAATCGCGTGAGAACTGGAAGCGTCATAAAATGCCACAGTGAAGCTCGCGTTAGGTTCTGCCTGCAATACTGTGAGCAAACCGAACGCGAATAATTATTACTTAACATGAACTAATTTGTGTCGTGCAAATTCTATCGAGCTACTTGACATCGTGAGCGTTCGACAATGAAACAGAAGCGTATCTCCTCTTCAACCGAAAGAGCCGTTAAACGAAGTGAGCCTTGGAATTAGTCAAGATTTTAAAAATTATCGTTAATTTGAAGAGCACCAGCGTTAGCTTTACAAGCGCCTGGCACAGCTAGAATACGTGCCTACAGTTAGAGTGACTTGCTTAATTGCTGCCACACTGATACGAGCAAAAGGTTTCACAACATACCCGCCTTAGTGGCTCGAGGGCTTATTGAAAAAAAGATACCCTGTAACAACACTTGGAAGAGAGGCAGAGAGACGCTAGAATGCTCTTCTGGTATATTGCTGTTCATTTCCCGAAGTTGATTTCCTTTAGTACCACGACCGCGTTCCAACCTCCCTAAGTCGAATCAAAGCAGGCGCCACAACGTCCTCCGAGTACACAACGCCACGTGTCCCGGCTGCAGAGTCACTGTTCCGGCAAATTGGCGACTGCTTTCCGCGCAATCGATTATGAGGGCGTACGGCGCTATGCACTACCTCAGCCGGTTCCCCCGAAGGCGCTGCCTCGGCCGCATCTCCCCATTTGTCGCGCTCGCTCGCCTACATGAGCGAGGCAGGAAGAATGGCCGGGCTATATCTGTCCGTGTGCCCGCGTTCCTTGTTGCCGTTTTCGGTTCGCCTTTGCGTCGGCACTGTATACGCTCATACGGCTCCCGATCGGGGCGCGTCGGGCAAGAATTGAGCTCGTCCATAGCAAGCTTCTCCTCTTCACGTCGAGGGGGCGTGCCTTTCGCTGCGCGCGCCCTCCATTAGCCGAGCGCCGCCGCTGTCGAGACGTTCCGTGGGTTCCCTAATGCAGCCGGCGATGTGCCTTCTCGCTCCTTTCTTGTACAGCCCCCTCGTACAACGCTTTTAACGCAGGTCGTATACTACTTCTGACGCTTCTTAGCCAGCCTCCGTCCGGCAGAACATTCCCCTTTTTTTTCTTTTCCTTTCTGTCTTTTCAGCACTGCTGGCCTTTTCTCGCACGGCCCCTGAAGAATGCGAGCGGAAGCGATCCACTTTGTTTCCTGACACGGCTCTGCTGTGCCATCTTTGTCCCAGCCTGACGTATACATCAGCCGCGAAAGGAACGCCGGTCGCCCGAAAGAGTCCGGAAAGCAGCCCGCATTGTTCCGAAAGTCCCCATCGAAACTTCGCAATTTGAGACGACCGCTAAATTGTCTCTTCCCGTCCTCAACTTTGTCGTCAGAGACGTTTTGGGGTTTTCGGCGCTGCTACCTTTCTCTCTCTCTCTCTCTCTCTCTCTCTCTCTCTCTCTCTCTCTCTCTCTCGCTCGCTCTTTCAACGACCGCAGTAAGAGGCTTACTCGATCAGTGTAGTTAGCACTGCGGTGAAACACTGCCTCAGTCCCACGTAATCAGGACTCTTTTTTCCAGTTCGCTGCGTTGTACTGGCACGAAGCACTTTACTCAATGGCAGATAACAGCGCCTACGAACTTGACCCAGATGGTCCAACCGAATTGGGACGCCAGAAGCCTTTCGCGAGTGTTGGGGAGCGAGCAACAAAAAAACGAGGGAGAACTTGGGTGCGGTCCCGCGGTGTGCTCGGAATTTGAATAGGAGAGAGAACGCAGTAAGTGCAGCTGCCGTTTTCACGGCAAAGAGCAGCATACGCGAATAAGGAGCTGTAGCAAATAGTCTATTGTATACTTATCTGATAGAAAGTATCAGATCAGATTAAATTAAGGAACGTCACGTACACGCGCAGGTCACGGCAGGAGATTTAGCCACCTTATTCTCGTGCTATTCTATCGCTATTCTTTTCGCTATGGGCATAACTTGCACGAGCGCTTCCTTGCCGTAGTTATTGCTGGAGGGAGTGACACGGCGAGGCTGAGGATAAGCGTGCAGTAGGGTCCAATGAAGAGAACTACCATACTGGGCTAACGCCATTTAGACTTACAAGCCGTGAAGTCATGCAACAGAGATGAAACTGCGCTTGAGCGCCTTTCATGGCGGTGCTGGAGCAGCACGAGTGAGCAGGCCTGCGCCAACTGAACCCTTCTCATTCAACGTAGCCCTTATTACCACCTCACAGTGGTGGCATAAGCACTTGGAAGAGGATGTAGTGTGGAGACCCAGTACTTCGTCAAAGTACTGTTGGCTTTGCACGGGCAAATGCCGTTTATGTGCGCGTAGCACTCAGTACTTGCGATGTCGTTTCGGACGAACTACTAATAACCATTTCAGTGGCAGTGGTCTGCGGTGCACTCTATTGCACCTGTAAAATATATTCGCCTGTATGTACGGTCTGCAAAAGAGCTATCAGAAACAGGACTGGTTGCGCTGGTGAGCGCTTCTGTTGATCATTTTGCCACTCGTGCAAAGACGAATTAACAGAACACGAATGACAGGATAAAATACAAGGAACTTCATTAATAACGCCTATAGAGAAAGTGCAGTCGCGTTCAATATAATTGCAAGCCACCGCCGGCGACCACACTGTGGTTAGAGCATCGGTGGAATCGAACACTCTGCGTTGGAGAGAACGAAACCTGCAAAGAAGCTGCAGAGAGCCCTGTTCCTTAACCGGCCTTTAGGTGCGTAAAGCTTTTTTGGGCTGCGTGAACGGTGCAGGTGCGAGGGAACGATTGCGGGCCTACTTTGCCTTTTAAACCGCTCTGACAATGGACGACTGTCTCCCGGACCTTCAATGCGCTGTTTCGGACCACGTCCCTCAACAGAGGTTACGTGTTCTCTGCCCATAGGCACAAATTTATTTAGCGCACCATCATTAAAGCCTTTACAGCGACAGGCCTTAGCGCTTACTAATGGACACACTGGGGACATTATGTCTATTGACCACAAAGGGTAAATTACAATGACTAATGTTTCATTTACTCTCCAGACAAACGTTTTTCACGTTCACTCTTTCTCTCTTTCATCACGCCTCTCCCCATGGCAACCGGGCATATGCTTGCCTAACCTCCCTGCCTTTTCTTTCTTTCCTATCTTTCTATTAGGAGTACAATGTGACTGTAAGAGTATGAAAGGGAAGGGGCGAGGGCCTGTCGACTGACACCAACCGCCACGTTCCAGGGTGACAGCAGGGAGAACGAGTGAAGATAAGAGAAGGAAATCTGTGTGTGGGTAGGTCTTCAGCCCCAGCCGTGTTCGGACAGCTTCGTGAACTCCTATCGCATCTCCGATCCGTCCTGTGCGGGGAATATCACACTACGCGTGTCTCACCTGCGTATGTGCGGCAGCAGCAGGTGGGCGGCGTCGACGCAGGCGGCCACGCAGCGCTGGCGCAGCGTGCGGATCCGCTGGCGCAGCTCGGGGCCGTCCTGGGCGCTGCTCACGCTCAGCAACACGTCCCGGAACAGGGCCACGCCCACGTTCAGCTCCTCGATCAGCTGCGACACGCACACACACCGGATCAGTGGGTGCACCTGACCGCACTTCAGTATGCTGACAGCGCCGTGAACGTTAATCCATGACAGCGCGACAGACGCGACAGAGAAGAGAGGACACAACACAGAGCGCTCTGTGTTGTGTCCTCTCTTCTCTGTCCCGTCTGTCGCGCTGTTATGGTTTATCGTGAGCACCAACTCGCCTAACAAATGGTATTGCCATGAACGTGTACATAGTAATAGCACTGTCTTCCTTTCTTCTTTCACTCCCTCCTTTATCCCTTCCCTTAACGGCGCGGTTCGGGTGTCCACCGATATATGTGAGGCAGTTACTGCATCGTTTCCTTTCCTCAAAAATTTGCGGTGGTTTAGCTCTGGTTAAACCTGGAGTGACGCGATAGCTACAGCTCGCCGGGTGGAACTTGGTAACGTGACCAACCACGTGACGAACCACGTGATCAGCCACGGCGCTGCGCCGTCGTCAGCTTCTCCGCGTGACACCAACCACGTGACAGCGTGGCGGCGCAGCCACAGAGTTGCAGCGCCGCCACAGGGTTCCAGCGCCGCCACGCCGAAGGCTCGGAATGCTACCGTAATGTAGCTATCACTACATATAATTGGTTTTTGTGGAAAGAAAATGGCGCAGTATCTGTGTCATATATCGTTGGACACCTGAACCGCGCCGTAAGGGAGGGAATAAAGGAGGGAGTGAAAGAAGAAAGGAAGAAAGAGGTGCCGTAGTGGAGGGCTCCGGAATAATTTCGACCACCTGGCGATCTTTAACGTGCACTGACATCGCACAGCACACGGGCGCCTTAGTGTTTTGCCTCCATAAAAACGCAGCCGCCGCGGTCGGGTTCGAACCCGGGAACTCCGGATCAGTTTTCAAAAACGAGGTTACTAACACTGTTCTATGACAACGCGTGTACTCGTATTGGAAGAAAGAGGTTTGCGCTTCAGCCCCGTAATCCAACTTGACAGAATCGCATCTTGATGAGACAAGCCTGCGATGCTCGCTCGAAGTACAGATACTGGAATTGTTCTCGCCTGAGAGTGGTGCTACTAACAGCCCGCTACTGTACATGGTTTAATCTCGTTGACATTGAAGCTATTCACAGTGAGAGCCATATTGGATCAAACAGAATCCCGGCATCGCCACCAATGATGCATTTTTGCATGGTAACTGACAGCACTGCACCCCCCCCCCCCCCCGTGATTCTGCGCCACTGGTAGCAAGTCTCCTGCGAGGATCGGGATTTTGGCACTGTATACAACATGCAGTCTCGAGAAGGAAGGTTGGGGCTGTGAGCGCTCTGTCACGCATGATATCGAAAGACTGCTATGTCTTTCCCTTCTTATGGTTCGCTTGCGAGCATATCCCTGTCTGTTTTTTCTCTTGCTGGAAACAACGACACGCAGCTGCTAGTTGTGCAGTGAAGAACGCAGGAATTCGGGTGGCATACGCACATATCTCGATACAGATCCTCTGCGCTGTTTCTACTCTTTATTTTTCTAATGTGTTGCTGCTATTGAACCTTCGTTTCCACACAACCGATTTCCTGAAGTGGTTCATAGTTCATTCATATTTCCTGTCTGCTAAGTAAGGGCTCCGGCAACACGATCGTTCTCATGAACTACAGGAATAGATTCAAAATAGTGGCGTTGCACGCATTGATTTATTGTTTTACAGTGAGAAGCTGTTTAAGGTGCATCATCCGAAATAGCCTTCAGTGTAATCAGTCCCCGAAGAACATGAATAATAAAAGGAAGGCGACAAACCACTTGCATTGACCACATTGCTCGCCTTACACAAAAACTCAACCCAATAACAACAAAAGAAGACCTATGACAGGTTCTCGCTGAAATAACCTCGTCAAGTCATGCCTTAAGTGGCCGCACTATGCTTTTTACTTGTAGCTGAAACGAAGGGCAGTTTTAAGTCACTGCACATTGTCATCCAGTAGTCATAAACACTGCTAAAGAGCGCAAAAATGATCATCCTCCGCTCTATCGAAGTCGTATTGTATACGAGAAACATAGAGAAAGCAGCTTGCTCTCAGCTTCGTCTTATAAGGTGACTGCGTTGTGTTTCTGCGGCGTGGGGCGTAATGCATCCGAATGCGCCACGACAACAGTACTGCTTGCAAGATGGGGTTATTTTTTTTGTCATATAAACAGCAGAGGAAAGTCGCAGCACATATGCTGAGAATGCATCGAACTTTGCCTCCGTATACACGTTATCTCATACGCCTCCGGCTTCTCTCCGCTCCGCTTACTCAGCAGCCAAACTCGCTTGTAGATTCCACGCGGCTTCCACGTGACTACCTCGGCAAGCAAATAAAATGAATGAAAAACAGAACCCCACTTGTCGATGCAATATGCTTGACACGGAACATGCCCTGGAACTCACCGGACAAAGACGTGAGGGGAAAGGCAGAGGGGGCAGCTGCAGCAGATAGCTGTAGAAGGGCTAAACACTCAACCGCCGACACAGGATCTCCCGCAAGTCCACGTGCCCCTTTACACAAGCGATCGTCGTCCATCAATGCCACCGGCGTCACTTACAAAACAGGAGCTGTCGGGAGCCCGCTCCAGCCGAGCCGCGCGCAATCACTGCGCTCCGGCCGGCCTAGCTAAAGCCCTGCCACAAGCAACGCTCGTCGGCATTACGGTTCGACGCCAGCAGCGCATCCCCGCTGGAGCAATTTATTTTTGTTTGTTTCTCGGCGCATTCTCGAACAACAATGGCCTTTGCTCATGCCTCGACACGACCAGAATGGCGCCTTTATTGGCGTCGTTTGTGCAGTACACAAAAGCACCAAAGAATCGCTTGCGCCGGTTGTTCCTCGCTAAGCGGCGCTGGATCAAAAAGCGCATTGCAAGTCAGTGGCCGTGCTGCGCGCGTTAATCTGTTTCGCCGCTAGAGCGGCGCTGTTTTTTCTTGTTTGTTCCTCTTTGACTGCAGCCGCTGCATCGCGGCTTCAATTTCGTTTCCATGGCGCTTGCTATAGTGAACTCGGGGAAAGCCTTATACGAAAACGGCGGAATGCGATTGTCCTAGAGCTTTTGCACGAACCCTTCCCGGGCATCCCCGCATGCAATTTCGCACTCGCCTTTCAAAAGCAAATTTATTCTAAAACTGCTTCCTACTTAAATTTAAAACTTCGGAAGAGTGTAGTGGTACAGATTCCTCACTGTCGCTTAGCCCGTATGCTCATTTTTCCTTTTAGTTTTCGTAGTCTTGCTTTTTCTTAGCTCGAAACACAATCTCGACGCCACTGAAGTAGCGATATACGTAAGCGTCTTATGTGGTTTATTGATTTTTGGCTCGCAGTTATTCTATCTATTTTTCTCGTTTAAGAAGCCCACACCCCAACGCTGACAATGTTACATCGGCTCTCGCCAACTGAAGCGCTCTTACTAGATTAAAAGCCAAAGTTATTTTGCTTCTATTCTATACCGAGGCACAATAAGAGTCTACTGATTAAAACGAGCCCTGGGTGCCATCAGACTACCATTCAGCGGCAAACAGCATTAGACTGCACAGAAAGGGTTCTACTCGACACAAGGAGAGAAGTGTTTTCGCCGGCAGACGCGTAACATTAATCTGACAATCCAGGGCCTGGCGAATGCCCCATCCGGCTCATTACTATTGCAAAACTTTCATTCTGATAAATGGATGCCGCGGTACTCTTAGTTCGCTTTCGGTTGGTCTGTGTCTCGGGCTGTTTTTAGCTATCTTTGTCATAGAAACCGCGTTGCCCTTCTTAGACTGCTTAATAAATCAGTAAGCGGCTGGTGGCAGATAGCGCGCTGAGGTAATAGCTGCACAATGTCTTCGTCGAAAAGCCGGCTGGGGCAGGTGTTCTAAACAAAGAAAAAGAATTGCTAGATGCTGCTGTTTTCCGTTGTCGACAATGCTGGCTTTGTGAACAATGACAAAAGACAATGACAGTTGTCATTCACAAAGCTGGCCCTAACAGTAACAATAAGAATTATCACCCGGTAGTTATCTTGCCTGTACCATCAGTGTCACTGGAAAATATTATTTCAAGGTAAACGAACATTCGGTGAACTCTGTAGAACTGAAAAGTTTTGCCTTCTTCAAAATGTTTATGCAGAAAGATTCGCAAATTAATTTTCCGACATTTTCAACAGGTGTTTGATCACAATGAAAGAAGTGTCCTATAAATAAAAAAATATTGACGTGAAGGCTTTTTTTTTTCATTTCAGTATAAAGCCTCTTAAAATACCAACAATCTCCGAGCAACAGGTTGTATAAATAAAATTCTAAAACAAGTTCTCTCCAGCTTTTTCCATCGTACCTTAACAAACAGTACACTCGGTTAGTATAATTGCCTTAGCTCTTCTTTCTATTATGTTTATTGCGTTACCCCTCAGGCCAGCCTTTTAGAGCCACTTCCATCCTTACGCCTTAAATTAATAACCATGTATGTACTTTAGATGAAGGGGGCCAACAATCACCCAAACCAAGGAGGATGGAGCAATGTTTTTCTTCCTTTTATAATCTGTGGACTTAATGGTTAGGTCCACTAATTATATTAAAAAGAGTAATATTCTCCTATGCTACTTGGTTTCGGTGACAGTTGGCTTCCTTCATATATGTGACATAACGAGCACCTCATTTCCCTTTTCATGTCTGCTCATCTATTTTACAGGTTTACTGAAGGTATCACGTTACTTTTTTTCGCGCATACATCAACAATTTAAATATTGACTATAGTAGACAAACTATTCTACCAATCCTTCTACTCTGGTCCAACTCAAACGAACTAGATGTTAATAATGCATGATATGAAGCAATAAATTGTTATGTTCGATAAATATGCCTCAAGTAGGTCCGAGCCACTAACCTTAGAAATGGATCAGATTCAAAGTTTTGGCGCCCTTTCAGTCTTAGGCGGCCGGATCGGGTTCAGTAGCTCGTTCAAGAAATACAAGAAGCTTTTGCGAATGTTTTGAACTACATTCAGTAGACGCATATAAATATAGAATGCCACGAATTGCTTCGCACTTGCATAGGCTACTGTCAGAGCATAAGCCCGGTAATCACTGTAGGCTATACTGTTCAGAGTAGCTAGCACGCTTTAAACCTTGTGCTCATTGTAGCATGCCAGGCATGCCATACAACCAGGCAGACCTTCTCCTGTTTCATTAAAGTCTCCCCTCCTCCTCTTCCTCCTTCTGTGCTCATTCAGCTTAACATTGTGTCTTCAAATAACATGTTGTAGCATTCTGCTTGCCATGAACTTTACGGCTTGTGCCTCGGAAAACATCTCATGTCTCTATACTTCTATCTTTTCGGTGAGATAAAGAAATTAATGGTATCTCAAGCTCGCACAAGTTTTATCAGGCGGATCATAGGCTTAGTAACCCTCTGCAGGTTTTTAATTTCATATGCATGATGGGCTTAAAGAGAAAGCATCACCACAAGAAAAATTTCAGTGTTTAACACACATCACCAGTAGTTCAGATAATTTAGCCTATTACATCTAAAGTAATCAACTCGTAATCGTAAGTAGTAATGATTTCTTTCACTGCAATGTTCGGGAAAATGAAATTAAGTATTGAACCTAAACACGCTTCATTTCTGAAAGCTTCCTCCAAACATTACTATCGAAACCTTCTTTGGAGATAGAAGGTCACTTATATTCACCTTAATACAGTGGGTTTCTGACCACACGGGGGGATGTATATCGACTGTTTTTCTTTAAAATAATTTCCTATGTATCGATGGCTCTGTGAACAACGCCGCCTTACTGTAGTCGTAGGTTTTTTTCGTAGTGGCATTCGGGGCCCATGCAGTTATACATTGTTATTACGTATGGTTTTTATTATATTGCTGTAATTGATGAAGTTGACAACTGGCCGAAAATAAAAAAGCTAGTCAGCCAAGCAAAAGCTGAAATTGTCTGGATTGTCTTGAAAAAATCCAGCCAAAGGGCCAGGATATGTACTCTGTCAACGACCAGTTAAAGGGAAGCTGAAACGGTTTTCAAATTGCATGAAACGCTGCGGTTGGGAAGAACGGACTTTGAAAATCATGCGTGTAAATTTTTTCTCGATTCTGTTCGCAAAATGAGCCGCAATCGCTTGCTAAAAACCCGCCGCCGACACGCCCTCTTCGTTTCCGGAAGCGCCGAATGGGGGCACGGAACTGGTGGAAGTGACGCCATTCACGGGTAGTCTGCCAGCCGTCCTGCTTTGCTTGCTGCTTTTCGGCCCGCGCTTTGGCGAACGACGGATCCATAATATGCAAAAAGCAGTTCTCAAGCCAGCTGAAGCAACGCGCTACGCAGCAACACAGTCGGTGTTGGCCGGAGATCCCGTAGATGACGTCACGACGATCCCGGCCATTCGCGGCGTTCGCTCGGCGCCGTGAGACGCTGGTGCCAGTTTTATTCCAAAAAACAGCTTTTTGCGGTTATTTCCGCCCTTTTCGAATGCGATATTCTTTTTCAGCGAACTAAAAACTATAAAATGCCGCATGGAACTCAATTTTTTCGAAAAGTGCTTCAGCTTCCCTAAGACCCGAGGAAGCTGCCACGCTCTGTCCCATGCGAACATATCGGAGTGAAACACGGGGGAAAATAAAGGAAATGTAACCATTAACGTCTGTAACCTATTTCGGAAGGGCGATCCTAATTATTAATAACTCTAGCTACAGAGCGAAGAAAATAATTAAGGGAAAGCGGCCACAACACTATCGGTATATGTAACCAGAGGCTGTAACTCTAGGCCGGTATGGCAAGCACTGAGGCTTTTTGAGCATTTCAGATCGGTCGATGCTTATCGAAAATCTTTCCTTTGCATCCTCTCTCTCTCTCTCTTTCTCTCTCACTAGCACTCGTTGCTGTGCGTAGCACAGCCCACGCGTGTCCTAATCTCAGCGGTATTGCTTCGCGTTACAGCCGCTTTTAAACCGCACCGTTGCCCAACAGCTTCCAGTGCAGAGGCATGGCCGCCTTGAAGGAATCCAGGCTCAATTCTGCACTGCTTGCACCAGAATTTTACGGCGTGCGGCATACGACCGGTTTTTAATTTATTTATTTATTTCTCCCCTCCTTATGCTGGCACGCGCCGAAGCCATCCAGCCAACGGTGGGCTATAGAGGAGAGGAGTTTAACGACACCCGGAAGTCGCTGGTCGATGACGCGGGAGCCACTCGGCTTCGCACTCGGCAGCCACGCATTTACGGCCGTCAGCAAATCATGGATGGCTCGTGGCGTGCGAGTTTTACTGGCCCGTTAAGTGCCGCCTCGAATTCGCGCCGCGGGGAAAGTCGATGCATAACAACAAAGAGGCGACGCGTCGAGTTCGCCTCCTCCTCGTGCGGGGTTGGCGCGCTTTGTTTGTAGCGCTCCTCGATGTTCGCCCGTTCCGGCGCACCAGAGCCAGTTGCCAATTTCCGCGCCTCTCGACGCGATATTGGCCGCGTCCGCGCCGGTGGCAAGTGCGCGGTTGCGGGGATTGAGGGAAAGGGAAAGGCGGGGTTTGGTAGATAGAGAAGGCGGCAAACGTGGGAGGCTTCGAGTCCCGCCGAGTAAACAACGTCCCTGCGGTACCCACAACGCCGTCGACGCTACTCGCTACTGGGTCAAAAATAACTACCGAGCGACTTAAACGGGAAAGTCTGGTTATTATCTAGCGCAACTAGAGCAGCGAGGCAGAGGCTTGAGTGGACGCGTTGCGTGTCTGGGACACGCTATAGCTGCCCGTCACTCTATCGATTTATACCGTGTTGTACGCAAACCTTAAGAAAAGCACTCCGCTGTACCTGCTAAGCCGCGTGAAAAAAACAAGGTACCTTGGAGCATCTGATCTGCATGTGTTTCCAGCACTACGCCTACAAAGTAAATCGACAAGGTTCCGACGTAGCGGTCAGGTCAGAAGAGAGTGAGACAAACGCACAGTAGTTTGTTAAATCCCATTAGTCTCGACTAATCTCGAGGAAAAAAGGCTCAAAGATCGCGCGTGGAGTAGAATGGTCGCTTGGCGCAACGTCTAGGAGTGGTATCCACAATAACTCAAGCAAAAAGGACGGCTGTGAAGTGCTGTTGGGTGTAAAGCAAAGACGCAGCCGCTTGGTTCTTTTCGAATCCCTAGCGAAAATTCCCCAGCGAAACGCTAGCCTTTCTACACATTGGAACGTCTGCGCTGCCTGTCTGCCTCTTATTAGTGATGGAGGACTGAAGATGTGTTCTACTCAGGTTGAAGCGTTCGGCAGCCCTCAAGATGTGCAGGCTACAGCTGCGGCGTCCTGTGACTTTCAGTGCGTTTGTCATTGTTTGTCGTGCTAGATACAGACCACATTGCTCTACTTCTTATTCTTTTACGCCCCCCTCATTCCTTTCCCCCAGTGCAGGGTAGCCAACCGGAACATTTTACTGGTTAACCTCCCTGCCTTTCCTCTACAACTTCACGCAGCAAAAAAAAGCAAAGAGAAACACTGCTCTTGCTATCCATTGCAGCCTGTGTGAGAAAGAAAAGCACTTTCTGCAAGAAAGCGAACGCAGAGTCCTGGGCAATCGAGGTAGCTGGTCTGTATTTTGAATATTGGAGTAGTGTAAGGTGAAAGGGGGTTCGTGCACAAATAAAACAGGGGATAGAGTTCACGGCGGGCGACACAAAGCAGCGAGCAGAACGGCGGGCAGCGCAGAAGACGGCCAGTCCAACCGAAGCGATCTCGTGCAGCGCGGGGACGCTTCTTCTTCTTCTTCCTCTTCTTCCTCTTCTTCTTCTTCTCCCTCTTCTTCTACTTCTTCCTCTTCTTCCTCTTCTTCTTCTTCCTCTTCCTCTTCTTATTCTTCTTCCTCTTCTTCTTTTCCTTCCTCTTCTTCTCTTCCTTCCTCTTCTTATTCTGCTTCTTCCTCTTCTTATTATTCTTCTTCCTCTTCTTATTCTTCGTCTTCTTCGTCTTCCTCTTCTTCTTCCTCTCCTTCTTCTTCTTCTTCTTCTTCTTCTTTTCCTTTTTCTTTTTCTTTGCCTTCTTCTACTTCTTCTTTTCCTTCTTCTTCTTCTTCTTCTCCTCCTTCTTCTTCTTCTTCTTCTTATTCTTCTTCCTCTTCTTCGTCTTCTTCTTCAGTAAATTCGTCTTTCATCGGCGCCTCGTCTTCATCGGCGTTTCGTCAGTGATCTGCGTATGCGGCATCAGGCGCGGCCGTCATGGTTCGCTACAATTGCCCCGTGAACGAAGAGGAGCCACCCTGGCGACCTACGGCGAGGGAAAGAGGATCGGGTCGTAGTAGGTCTTCAGGCGGCTGACGTGGACGGTTTCTCGGGCGGCCGCGATGGCGCAAGTCCGAAGAGGGGTTGAGCAGCTCCACGATGTAATCCACAGGCGACGTTTGCTGGACGACGCGATAAGGGCCGTGGTATTCTGTACAGAATTTTGACGACAATCCTGGTGGTGTGCCTGGAACCCAGAGCCAAACTAGGGATCCTATCGGAAAAAATGTGTTGCCTGTTATTGTCATCGTGTCGATGCTTTTGGCGGCCTTCGGATGCCGAAGTAAAAAAGCGCGCCAACTGGCGGCATTCCTCCGCATGCTTTGCGACTTCGGGAAGGGGCGTCCACTCGGAGGCGTCAGGAGTACATGGTTAGAGTATATCCTTCGTGGACGACGGCTCACGCCCATACAGCAGGAAGAAGAGGTAAAACCGGTGGTTGACATACACCGTGAACATGTATTCGAGACTACGATTGAAGCTCTCGGTCAGCCCGTAAGTTTGAGGATGGTAGGCAGTGGTGGTTCGATGTACGATGCGACATTCGGTAAGCAGAGCTTCAACGACGTGGGAAAGAAAGACGCGGCCTCTGTCACTTAGCAGCTCGCGCGGTGCGCAGTGGCGAAGAACAAAATGATGCAGCAGGAACATAGCAACTTCGCGGGCAGTAGCAGCAGGAAGGGCGGCTGTCTCGGCATACCGGGTGAGGTGGTCGACGCCGACGATAATCCAACGGTTCCCAGAGACCGTACAGAGTAGCGGGCCGTGGAATACAACGCCAATGCGATCGAAATGACGTGCCGGGCAAGGGAGTGGTTGCAATGGACCGGTCACACGAGGAGCGGATGTCTTCCGCCGCTGACAGGCGATACAAGATCGGACGTATTTCCGAACATAGGCGTATATGCCGCGCCAATAGTAACGCTGAGAAATTCTTTTGAATGTTTTCAGCGCACCAGTGCGCGCACACTGAGGGCCGGCGTGGTAAGAGGCGCAAATTTGAAATCGTAAATGGCGGGGAATGGCGAGAAGCCACCGCCGACGATCAGGCATGTATAGTTGCGGCGGTATAGATGCCGTCCCGGAGGGCAAAGTGCGGAGCTTGACGCCGTAATGTTCTTGAAGGCGCTAGGTTTTGTGACGAAGACATGGCGTCTATGAGGGAAGCAAGCCACAGGTCCTTCCGCTGCTCAGTAGGCATATCAGCCACGGTAAGAGACGAAAGCACGTGATCTGTCGCCGAGGAGCAGGCAGCGTCGCTGGGAAGCGGAGACCGAGACAAAGCATGGGCGTCCATGTGCTTTCGGCCGGAACGGTAGATGGCGCGAATGTCAAACTCATGAAAGCGAAGAGCCCATCGAGCGAGGCGACCGGATGGATCTGTAATAGACGATAACAAGCAGAGCGCATGGTGGTTCGTGACGACGTCAAAGCGGCGACCGTACAGATAGGGCTAGAATTTCGTTAGTGCCCATACAATAGCTAAACATTCCTTCTCCGTGACGGAATATTTGGATTCAGCTTTGGTGAGCACGCGACTCGCGTACGCAACTACGTATTCTTCAAACCCATCTTTTCGCTGAGCCAAGTGAGCTCAAACCAAGACAGTCGTAGGTTCGCTACAAACGTAATGGTCCCTTCTTTTGGTGCTTAACAAAATCTTTGTTTTAAAGTTTTTTTTCCCTCACTCGCATCGAGAACTTAAGACTCCCATAGAAAACCGACGTGGAACGCATTTGAAGAAGGAAAAACGTTAACAGCCAAAAATGCAAGCCTCCTGAGGAGAGATCTGCGAACACATTATATACCGAAATCTTCCAATTTATGAAAAGTTATGTTCCCAAACTCTTTCCCATTGAAAAATGCTTTTGTCCAGAATTGTTGGGTACGACCACGTAAGAATGCTAAACTGTAAAAAGTGAAGTCGAGATTTCATGCGTTTAGGAATAGACAGTTCTCTCCTTTGAGCGACATGACAGGGAATCATTGTTGTGTCTGTAGGGACAGCCTTTTGGGGAAGGCATTGAAGGAACCACCCATGAGGGAAAAAACAAAACGATCGTTTAAACTTTCACTCGCTTGCTTGGGCAGTAAGGCGCGTCCATCAGTGTTGCGGGAGGTGCGCTTCCACTTGCATAAAAAGTGGCATTACGCGAGGAGAGTCGTATAAGAGTTCTCGCAACACACAACCGAAAAATAAGAATCGCAGAATGGCGGGTATTATTACACCCGAAGAGGGGGCACAAAACACTTTTCACTCCAAGAAACGACTCGCCAGCTCCCTGCCAAAGGTTAACGAGCCCATACGCACAAGCTAAAAAGAAAAAAATAACGCGTCCCGCGGTCGGCGGATCCCTAAATTACGCGCGGTAGAAAACACTGACCCAATTACGCGTGCTCTGTTGCCGCAAGCGTTGAAAAAGGGTTCCTAATGCGCGGACCCCCTTCCCTGCCACCCTCCATGAGCGGCCATTATTTCAGAGAACCCTGAAAACTGCCTCCGCAATTTATTTAAACGCCCGGTCTTTCCGGGTGAAATATTTGAGTGCCCGTATCTTACACGACGCACCTCCGAAGCTGCGGGGCCCACACGCACAGACCAGGCAATAAAAATGGCCCGCGGTCCCTCTCTCCCCATCGTGAACACTTCATGTGCCCCGTTACGATCCGAGCGTGTTCGTTTAAACGCCTAAGCCTCTTTCCGAGGTTCACAAACTAGGTAAAAAATGACAGAAACGGACAAGTAAGTCCCGAGTGAAGAACGCCTCGAGTATAGATGACGCCAGCCGACATAAGTGTATATATACCGGTCCGCTTATGCCCAAACGCGCTACTTTGTTTATGACGTCTATAACGCTTATCCGCGAAGATAGAGAGGGTCATTTCCCTCATACTTGCGATTTATAAAAGCAACGCTGCGACGAAGGAAGGAGCGCGCTTAAATAAACCAGGACGAGGATGCGGTGGAAACTCGCTCTTATCCGAGGTTATACACCGTGTTTCCCTTAAGAACTGCGTCTCCATCCAATGAACAGCAGAAGGAGCAGCTAGCGCGCCGCGCTCCTGATATTCGAGTCCCTTCGTTAGTTCGAATAAGCGAACGGCGAAGCACCACAGCTGCAATCATTTCTCTTGGAGATCAAAGGCACTGTGGCACGGCACACAGCGGCACACCCTCGCGCTTGCCAAAGCGTTGTCCCTCCCCCCTCCAACTAGTTCTTTTTTTTTGCTTTTTTCCTTTCGGCCCTTTTTTTTCTTTTTTTTCCCTCGCGCAACTCTGGCTCGTTATTTAGGCTCGTTTTAAAACAAGCCCGGGGCTCACGCGCTTCTCTGTGCGGGCCGGCTTCGTTCGGACACACACAGACAGACAAAGAGGGGGGTAACTCTTGCAGAGCCCCCCCCCCCCCCCCCCCCCTGCCTTTGCAACTCGCGCAGCCCGGCGCTACCACGAAGGCACGGAAGCGAGAAAGAGGGAGGAGAGGGTTCGGTTCTCGCGAGAGAGAGGGATCGATAGGGAAACACTTTGCAGCGTCGTTCACGTGTGCTCCGGACCCAAATTGGACCATTTATTTTGGAAGCGGCGTCGCTCGGAAGCCACCTCACTCTCCCCTCCAGCTTTTTGCGTCCGCCCTTTTTCAACTGCCTCGCTCTCTCTCTCTTTCTCAACTTCCCTTCCCTCCTCTCCCACCTTCACCGCGTTCTCGAAGAGACTGAACTGTTTCTTGACTTCGCGAACGTTGTTCCTTCCGTCGAGGAGCACTCTCCGTTCTCTATCCGGCTTCTATGCTACTTTCTCTTCCTTTACTTCTATTTTTTAAACTTTTTTCTCCGGTTTGAGACAAAAAGGGCGGGCTGAGACCAGTGGACCGTATGCGCTCCTCCGCTGTAATCAACTTTCAGGGAAATGCGCCCGCGGAGTGTACGTGTGTCGAGAGCCACCGCACGAACGAGCGAAGAGAGCAAAGAAAGATGGAGGAATGTAAAAAAGATGTATGTAAATTGAGCGCTGAAAAGGAGATGAAAAGAAGAGGGGGAGAGAGTGGTGCGACGACAGAGTAAGTACGCGTCAAGGACCGTCTGAGCCGAAAATGGAAGGGTTTTGAAACTTTCTTAAACAGGGGCGCACCACCGGCTGCTGAAGAGGGATGTGGGCTTCGTCGAGTACTCGGAAGTGGATGGGTCCGGAGGTCGGCAAAGCGAAAATTCAACACTTTCAACTCGTCGAAGCCATTCGATAATAAAAGTTGAGAAACGAAAGGTCATAACGAGAGTAAAATTCAAAGTGAAAGCAGACTGATGACATACGTTTTCCGCGTATGTTATTTTCTCCCCGGTGTTACTACCACATTAAATCTGATAATCTTTCATTTCTATATAAAGTTCTTCAACTTCCTCGGCGCCTTTTCCTCTTTCATTTAAGCTCAGTTTTGTTTTCTACCGAGCGAATTAAATTCGCTTCGTTAGCAGGTTTCGCTCGCATTTCGTTTCCACGTATAAGAACTACTTTGCTTGCAGCAAAGCTTTCAAGTGGCGATTCACGGTTCCCCTCGTGTTTGAGGCACGCAAATATGAGGTTTCAGGTAAAACAGGAAGGAGGTAGGGATGCATAAAGCGGGACCTGCTTCGTCATGAAAGGCTTCTTTTTTCCGTGTACCTTTACCGCAACTAGTGGCTTTTAGCGCAAACCAAGAAAACGAGGCATTTGTCATTCGAAACCACCGTCCATATTTTAAGGCGTTCTGGGTGAACCAAGCGGCGAAGTTAATATCCATGAGCGTACTCACTCACTTAAACCAGCAATTTCACCCCAACATACTTGCCGCGCACTCACCTGAGCTCTAAGCGTAAGCAGCCAGTTCGGCGCTATATGGAAACTCTGTTGGTAACCGTCCGCGATAAAGTGCATGCAGTGTCGATTAAAATGAACACTTTTTGCGTCGCTAGCTATCGTGATTACTCACTGAGAAAGCCGCGGTTTTTTTTACTTTCTACCTTTTTTCTTCCTTTTTTGCTTCTACCGTGCAGACTTCCCATTCCCTGGTCGCTTCATGCGTACAGGGCTCTGCATAGGCGGCACCCTGTTTGTTACACTCTCTTGCCCTCTACGCCAATGCATTAAGCCCGTCCCGTCCTGGATACACTCAGCTCCGCCACGCATTGCTATTAATTTCCTTTAGCTCCGATCCCACGTGGCTTCTCTTGCACTCGTGTCAGCGCGCAGAGAACAGCCTCGTTAGTTAGGCAAAACTTACGCCTAACCATTGTTCGTTAGCGTTGCAGGTTCGTTCCCAAATGCAGCGCACGGAAACGTTGGCCTGCAGCGTTTGTTCTGCGCCTGGCCTTCACCGAACCGAATAGAGGCGCGAGCGAATAAATTTTTCAGACCAACGTCGCAAGTAAGCGAATTCGCAACGACGACGAGGCGTGTAGCGTCGTCATCTGTCGGAGGCACCTGTGCCCAACAAAAGAAGCCCAACGCGTTCGGGCGGGAGCAAGAAAATTATACGCCTCAATGCACGAAGGAAGAAAAAAGAAGGAAGGAAGAGAAAGAAGACCGTATAACGACGGCTGCAGCTGGCGACTGCGCGGCTGGAAACGCAAGAGGCGCAAACCCGCCAACTTCCCCGGAACTTCGGCGCCCTGTGTAGCAAAACAAGCGGCTATGTTGCTTGTGCCATTATGCAACACGTGACGCGAATTTCACCCGTGTTTTTCGACAAAGCTAAATTTGTCAATTTTTTCATCAATATTTTAATTATTAATGCTAGTTATACCGTTACCATCGCATAGTAAACACCCCGCTGCTTCAGCGCTGATTTCATTCCTCGCTACGTATACGACGAGGATCGGATAATTTACGAACACACAAACACACATGCAGAAAAATTAAGACGTTGCTAAGGCAACCTCGGACGCGGAGCAGAAAATCGTTTCTACACTGCAGTGCCTTCACTTCCTCATGCATTGCGATGAAATGGCGCTCGCTTTCCGCGCGTTTATTTTTATTTTTTTTGTGCGACTAAGTCCAAAACACTGTTTCTGTCTCTCCACTACAGCTGCTCAAAGACGCATTATCGCTCCATTCATCCCTGAATTAAGGCTTAGAGGTCATGCACTACAAAAACAAAATGTCAAACAGTCCCTATGACTTTGAAATTGCTCTGGATACGGTCCGATTCTAATTAAACTTGACACCGCAAGTACCGGAAGCTGAAGACATTTCTTTAGAGATTCCAAGGGAACAATACATCGAGCGCTGCGCTAATCACTTCTATTTATTCCTGCTTTCAACTCTTTCTGCTGTTCCAAATGACTCTCGATGTGCAATCATCTGTCATGTGCATTGCCTACATTAAACTTCGAAGTTCATTTTGGACGTGTCTGATGTTTAAGTGCAGTAAAGACGTTATTGTCATAGACGGCAATGAGCCCGCAGTCATAAGGATACGCGGTAAAAATCAGGAAGCGTAAATGATTTTTCAAAGTAAAAACCTGAGGAACCTTTAAAGGTAACGTCTCTAGCAAGTATGAAGTCATGAAAGGTGAGTCGTTTAAAATTGTTTTTCTTAAATACATCTGCTTAGTCTGAGGGTGTCCAACACGTCCATGTATTGAAGAAGCTCTCACCTAAGAAGAACTCCGGATTTTTACAAGAAGTTTCTTCAGCTTACGAAGAGACTTCGGCTAAAATCTCGTTATATTTACTGAACTCCAGAGACTATTACTGCTAGGGCGGAGAGCACGTGCCGTTGAACTTCTCAAAACCTATAAACCACTTCTCCGCTTCTTTAAGCGTTTACAGCAGATGCAATGGCATCGCAACTAAAGCAGTGCAAAACGCCCTGCTTACGGTAAGTCATTGTAATGTTCTTGCAAATCCCTTTAACCATGAAGTCATGTCAAAGTTGCTGTCACTTCATGCTTATTTCAACGCAGCATGAATCGAAGCATGAAGCACTAAGTGGGTAGAGCCTTGCTTCTGTAATTCTGTGCATCTACTAAGCATGCTTCTTTGCTTCTATAAACTATGCTGCTATTAAATATGAGGTGGCTAGATCCGTGCTTAGTGCGACTGGGCATATCTAGTTCTAAGCATGATATGGCTAGCAGAATCTATGTGCACAGGCTGGCGGTAGTGGACGCGTGGCTTCGAGAATAATAATAATAATAATTGGTTTTTGAGGAAAGGAAATGGCGCAGTATCTGTCTCATATATCGTTGGACACCTGAACCGCGCCGTAAGGGAAAGGAGGGAGTGAAAGAAGAAAGGAATAAATAGGTGCCGTAGTGGAGGGCTCCGGAGTAATTTCGACCACCTGGGGATCTTTAACGTGCACTGACATCGCACAGCACACGGGCGCCTTAGCGTTTTTCCTCCATAAAAACGCAGCCGCCGCGGTCGGGTTCGAACCCGGGAACTCCGGATCAGTAGTCGAGCGCCCTAACCACTGAGCCACCGCGGCGGGGCCTTCGAGAAGCACAGGATTTGATTTTGGGCTAGACCAGCAATTGTACTGAGGCAACGATCGTTGAGACAGACAGCGTTTGGATGAGACTGCGAAAGAGTTATTTCTGCCTGGCTTGCGCTGGTTTTGTATAATTCACTGTGTAGCGGCTTGCAGAGCAACCGTTTTACAGAAGCTGTGCTAAACACTCCACTTGAGCTCACTAAAATTAGAGAAAGAGCAGCGCACTAAGCTCTTTAATGACTAAAACAAGGAAATTAGCCAGCGCTAAAAACCGATGGCATGCTACTGGACGTTACAGAGAGGTTTTAGAGTGAAAGATAATGGAATATTGTGCTTAATAGAATGAAAAAACTATCCCTGGTGCCCATCGGTCATGCGGTGAGCACAAGCTCTCCCCTGGCATGGTGCTCGGCTTATCTGGGGTGAAATATGCTTCGGAAGTAGGCCTTCGACCACGCCTTGTGTAATGAAGACTACTTTTTGCCATGACGCTCTTTTGCCAAATCTGCCCTTGCGCCATAAAAAATCATAACCATCATCATAATCATCATCAAAAACAAACTGTGCAAAAGAGGGAGGGTTTTAAATGAGAGTGCACAGAGTTGAAGGCAGCGGGAAGGACTACAATAAGATTTCATAGTTTGTCCAGAAGTCTAATGCCTTGCAGACAGAAGAACGGCGAGCAAATAGTTAAATAATGTTCGGTGCTGTTGCGAATGATAAGGCCAGAAAACTAAAATGCCATTAATTGGCAGTAACGTTGGAATGAGGGGCCTCCATATAAAACTCGTACATTGTCTGACCGTCTATACAAGCTGGCCATTCCGACAAAATGTGCTGCACAGTTTCAACAAAGACGCAGTTATCACAGTGCGGAATGACGGCACAGTACTGCGCTGCGCTGTTTTGTCGCTGTGCTGTTTTCCCTTGCGCTGTTCTCTCGTCGTGCTGTTTTGTCACTGTGCTGGTTTGTCCGACGTGCTGTTTTGTCAGCGTGCTGTTTTTCCCTGTGATGTTTTGTCGCTGTGCCTTTTTTTTCTTGTGCTGTTTTGTCACTTTGCCTTTTTTTCTTGTGCTGTTTTGTCACTTTGCCTTTTTTTCTTGTGCTGTTTTGTCGCTGTGCCGTTTTTGTGCGCTGTTTTGACGCATGCTGTTTTATCGTGTGCTGTTTTATCGTGTCTCCGGGGTACCAACAGCTGTTAGTGAACGCGGCATTCAGACGGAGCCGATGGTCGACAATCCAGGTGGCGAGGAAGTCTTGATTTTAAGTGGGGATTAATCGAATGCAGGAATAAATAATCATGTGATTATAATTAACCTATCTCCTCATCATGTAAACTAGCACAAAGCCTCTGGAAGAGACAAGATAGCTGGTGAACGTGGTTGCGATGTACGGTAACTACATCGCAACGTAACGTCGCGCTTGTGATGTTATACAGTACTAATGGTAGCATAGAATGTTTTTCTCAAGCAGGAAAAGAGGCATATGCATAGCGCCGCAGCACCAGCGCCTACATATCGCTCTGCTAACAGTGATGGACAGATGTGTTTGGTCGTGAGGCTCCATGTCAGAATATTTTTAACCTTTGTTTAGCACTACCGTGCCACGGTCGTGTTCTAGCTGTAAGCTCTAAGAAATGAAGACTGTATAAGCTTGTGGCTCTCCACGAAAACCACAGGGCAGACCACGACACCCAGTTCCCCACACTGCCTCATTACAGTCGAGCCCACTTAAAACGAAGCTGACGGTCATGCGTATTTCGTTCGTTATATCCGATGTCGTAGCAAGTGAACTCTCTATATAACAGCCAACGTAACAAGTCCAGCAAAAGTGGCGTTTATTTCTTTAAAAAACTGTGTTATGAGCGTCTAGTTGCTCAAAGCAGACCCTACCGCGGCTCTTTCCAGGCTCTCGAGAGCAGTCATGAACGCCTCGCAGGGACGCTTGCTGCAAACAGTCAACTTTAGAGACGGAATATAACTAATCGTCGTTGAAGAGTCCACGGCAGCTGGCAGCAGGTCGACCACATTACTCAGATTCGCAGCGGTAGAGCAGTGCTCGTGCTTGGCGTTCAACGGCTTCCTCCGAGTACGCGGCTCTGCGATGTTGTGGACCGCAGGAGAGTAGTCATCCGAGGAAGCATCTGGCCAGCTATGCATCAGCAACGCGCTGCCACAAATCTACATGCTTCTGATCATGTGTGTTTTCAAGAGCTTCACCAATCGCTCCCAGACCCATGCAAATACGAAAGTGGCGCAGCGTTCGTGGCACACAATGCACAAGATATCTGCTGCAATGTCCGCTTTCTAACGCTCGGTTCATGGTATCAGCGCAAAAGATGGAGCCGACTGGGCAGGCGACGCATACCACGTGACCAGCATGGCCAGCAATGCATTCCAACTTCTCAAATCACTAATGTTAGTTGATTCGCGACCCACTGCGCTTCTTATTTCACTTGGGATGCTTTGACCAGCCGGCAAACACGCAGGCAATGATTGCCCTCGTAGGCCATCGATATATGCGCTTCTCGGGTAGTTACTTACTGTTTCAATGCCGCCTTTTTATTCCATTTTTTTGGTCGACGTGATCTCTCCGGGGCGGCGTGGTGAAGGCTGGGAGACTTTCTTCGATCTCAGTGCTTGCTGGAAGCGCGACCTCTTCAACATCGGGGGGAGTTTACGACGCCTCCTCAATCTCTGCAGCCAAGTCGTGCGGTCAAAATTGTTCGTTTTGTCTTAGACGAGTTGTCATTGCCCTGATGCATAATTTGACGGTAACACCGCACTCGTTCTTATTAAGTTAAGTCAAGCCATATATATTTCAACATCGCAGAGATGTTAGGGGAGCAGCCAAAAAGCCTATCAAAGGCTTGACGAGGGGCTGCGCCCCCATACAAAACTCGGCAACCTCGGCGCAAGAGATAACTATTCAAATAAATATTTTTTGCAGAAACAACAAGAGGGTGAAACGGCACTTCCAAATAATGTTGAATAAGGACTGTAGAAAAGGAGAGGTACAGTTGCGCCCAAAAACAAAAACATGCACCCAATGTGGAAAACATTTTTACAGAAATACCAAGTTTCGATAAGGTTACAAAAAATAAATGTAATCTGTACATTGTAATTAATCAACTGAGGTTAGAAGTGGCAAGTCGTAATCAGTGCTCTGTCATCCGTAATTGGTTGGGGTTTGCGCAATTATGAAATGATTTTTTGTACGCGTGTTCTAATTGCGAGACTTGTATTCAAGCCTGTACATTTCCTTGAAGAAGATGACTGGACTTATAGCTGTAGTCCTGTAGCGCCTTAATAAGGTTTGTTTGTATATCTGCGGGATAAGAATTATATTCAGTTTATGAAAAATCACTTCTGTATGTGCGTTCCGAAAAACATTGGCGATTATTCTAAGGGCTCGTTTCTGTAGTTTGTGAAGTTTGCTACCGTTCGAAATGGTGGTTCCCCAGACCAAAAAGCAGAAACCTATAACGGAAGAAAATAGTGACTGAAAGACAGTTTTTTTCACACACTGTGGTAACAAAACACCAAAGCCTAAACAGAATACCCACTACCTTAGCTATTTTGTTTGTCGTAGTGTCTATATGTTTATTCCATGATAAATGTTCATTGAAATACACTCCATGGCATTTAAATTCCGAGAAAAGCTTAATTTTAGCTGACCATAGCCACAGTGAAAAGACCAGGAAATCAATGATCCCATTTCTGGGCCGGAAAAACATTGCTCTGTTTTTTTTTTCGTATTAATTTCTAAGGATTTAATGGTTGTCTATTCATGAAGTGAACGCAAACACTGATTTGCCTGCCCAAACAGATCATATGCGTGAGTTGATTTTTTTTTTTTAAAGCGAGCGTTGGTTATTTCTGCGGCCGTTATAAGTGGGCTCGACTCTATCTCCGCTACTTTTGCGCACTATCAACCAATTATGCATCCGCAGTCTCGGTGTGCTCGTTTTGGGTCGCATGCAAAGGCATCAGGTACTACGGCGTTCTCATAATCACTACACGCCTCAGGCTCTAAGTGCACGTAATTGGTGGAGGGGGAGAATTGAGCATCTTAACGTAATTGCAGAAATGCGGGTAACTCTTGCAGGAGCTAGTTTTAATAATATGTGAGAATCTGCACAATACTCCTACCCAATTATTCTTACAAATGGCATCATTATCTAACTCTAACCTAAACCGGGACGCCGGCTAGAAGCACGTATTTTTAATTCCTAGTAGAGAGAACGGCACTAAAGAGTCATTTGAGGGAAAGAAAAGATGCTTGGACGCTGGGAGTTTCTTAGGATGCGCTGTGTATGGCTTGAAAATCAAATTCATGGTGAAGGTAGGGCGAAAGACGAGGACCAGAGGATGAAGGTAGACACGAACGTCATTCGACAAACTCATCGTGCTACAAGCGCGACGAGGGAATTGCAAACGAACTAATGAAGATTAGGTGATTAAACTTCGTACACTGCACTAGTATAGAGTCCTCCCCAAGTGGCAAAAAAATTGATGATGTGCACCTTATCATGTGTTCAACATTCTCGGACAAAGATTTTTAAAATTGGAATCCCTAGCGAAAATTTCAATGGACAGCCTATAAACAGTCTATCAAAATTTTTGTGAGCTTGAAACACACGTAGCGACGAAACGAAAAAAGAAACACTGCTCGTCATATTCAGTGCAGCCTGTGTGAGAAAGAAAAAGAAAAGCACTTTCACTTTCTTCAAGAAAGCGAAAGCAAAGCCCCGGGAAATCAAGGTAGCAGGTCTGTCACATGTCCAGCATTTTTGGACAAACATTTTGCATATTGTAATATTATAAGGTATTGTTATAAAAACATTTAAAGCAATGGTCCATTCTTCTGCTGCCTAAAAAATCTTTTAAAGTTTAAAGAGTTTCCAGCGATCGTATCGAAGAGTTAAGACTGCCTTAGAAAACCAATAGGGAACGATTTTGAAGATAGCAAGGACGTTAACAGAAAAAAATAAGACTACCGTCGGGTGATCTACAGATATATTGATTGTTATAGTGAAATCTTACATTATGTGAAAAAATTGCGTCCTTGAACTGTTTCCCGCACAAAATTGCTCCTGTCCAGATTTGTTGGGTATGATAGAGCTGATTTTCGTGCCCAAAAAAGCCCAATTTTGCTACATTTAAAAGGCTACCGATCAAACATAATTTAACGAACGCACATTCTAAGGCACATAACACTAGATAATCATCCATTCTATATGTAGGCCAAACGACGCTGTCCCATGTGAAGTTTCTTCAGAAATCTTCACTGAAGTAGGTCAATAAACGAAGCTACCGACTTCGTCATTTGCAGTACCACCTCATGTGCAGTTGAAAATGCAGCTACACTACAGTGGTGTGCATGAATTGACAGAGTGTACATTAAGCGTTCGAATGATGCCTACAGTGTGCTGTTTGAACAAGAAAAACGCGCAGAATTCTCTCACGAACGTACCCTAGATGTGAGCATTCGCTCAGCTGGAGTGTGGGGGACCCCCGCCTTAATATACAGGAAAAGGAAAGAGTGAGCCATGCAACAAACGTGAGTTAATGACATCCTGGTCGAAATCAAGAGGAAGAAATTGGATTGGGCAGGGCATGTAATGCGAAGGCAAGATAACCGCTGGTCCTTAAGGGTAACGGAGTGGATTCCAAGAGAAGGTAAGCGTAGCAGGGGGTGGCAGAAGGTTGGAAGGACGGATGAGATTGAGAAGTTTGCAGGCAAAGGGTGGATGCAGCTGGCAAATGATAGGGTTAATTGGAGAGACATGGGAGAGGCCTTTGTTCTGCAATGTGCTTTGTTCTCTATGCAATATTTTATCACAATTTATTATTCTACAATTTTTTTATGTTATTCTAAGGCTTGCGCTTTTGTTTGCTGCCTTTGCTGTTTGGTTGTGATCCCGAACAGCAGCAATCTGCGCACTACGAATTACCTCGTGGGTAACTTACACACTCAAAACCTAGTTCTTACAGCGATTGCTATAGTTGCACGTCCTAAGGTTTGGCAGCGTTCTTTCAAAAACATTAGAACTCGTTTCTGAGTCACGCTGTTGTTGAATAACCGGCAAGTCATGCAGTGGTTAGATTCGTACTTTACACTACGGCACCAGTTTTCAGACATCTGATTGTAGTTCTCCAACAGCGCCCGTCCTTTCAGAAGTCGCTCAGGGCCTAGTCCTTGGGCAACTTCTCTTCCTTATTTATTTGAACGGCCTCTCATTAAATTCACGCGCACGCTGTCCGTTCTTCGCCGACGACTGTGTTATATACCGAAGCATTACATCCACCGAAGATCCGCCCCACTTAAGCGACTATCTGGCAGCAGGTTCCAACTGGCGCCGCACTAGGCATATGAGCATAAACCGCGCATCAAAATGACAGTAAAACGAAAGAAAGAACCACTCCAATGCATGCACAAAATTAATAGCATTTCGATTAACTAAGCAGACCAGACAAAGTACATTGCCCTGACTATAACATCGAAGCTTAGCTGGAGCCTATGTATGTAGTCCATTGTCTCAGCAGCGTCAAAAAATTTCTGGTTATTAAGGCACAGTCTGAATCATTCCACGAGTAAGACTGAATTGGCAGCCGTATACACATCGCTTATGCGGTCACTGCTCGAATACGCCGACGCTGTTTGGGCCCGGCGCACCAAAAGGGAAATAAATACCTTTGAAAGCGTCCAAAGGAAAGCACTCAGATTTATTTATTACGCGTACGGGAGGCAGGTTACGCTAACTGATCTGTTTGAACCGATCTGGACTTTCCATCGCAGAATTGCGTTGCAAAGTGCGCAGGCTAAAAGTGCTGTTGAAAATAATACATAATAAAGCAAAACGAAAGCTTCATAGTTACATGCAGTACAACACAACGCGCCACACGAGAGGACATTTTGATCTCAAAACGCTGGACTAAAGCTTATTCGTTTTCATTCTTCCCACGCACCATTTACCGAGTGGAACCAGCTCCCACGTGTCATTAGCCACATGTTATCACAGAAAGCTTTTCCGACCGCTAATACTTCGAATGTGTCGCGTTAGTCCGTTTAGTGTGCAGTGTACTTTCATCGCTCTGGTTCCTGTCTGATTGACGTTGGATGGTTTGGTTGTACTCTCTGCTCTTTTGCTTTTGGTTGAGTGTAAAGACTTGTATCATCTTGCCTTAATCCCCTTTTCATGTCATTTTATACTCTTTCTCGTCTTATATCAATACTGTTATGACTACCAGAGGGCAGTCGGAGTACCTAGGCACAAATCCGACCGCGGCAGCAGCGTTTCGATGGAGGCGAAAGGCAAAAGGCGTCCGGGTACTGTGTGATGTCAGTGCGGGTTAAAGATCCCCAGCTGGTCGAAATTATTTCAGAGCCCTCCACTACGGCGCCTCTTTATCTCTTTCTTCTTTCGTTCTCACCTTCCTCCCTTCCCTCACGGCGCGGTTGTGGTGTCCACCGAGAAGTGCGATATTTACGTGCTGCGCCTTTCCTTTTCTCAAAAAATAATTTTCGCGTCGCAGAATGAGCGAGTGAAAGATGATGAAGACGGCTTTATCCAGCGCACAGCGTGAGAGTCTACCATGCAGCTAGCTAATCACATTTTGGCAAGTTGAAGCTCCCGCAGAAAGACACTTCCGAAGGAAGTGACTTTCTGTCGGATTGGTTTGCGTTGTCAATGTGTGGTCTTTCCTTGCAACCCTTTTAGCTGTGTTATCTGTTAAGTTGCTGCAGCGCACCAACTCAACTGGCAGCCCTGGAAATAATCCCTGTATATATCTCGTTCGCGTACATATATACGTGTGTAACAAATAACCTGTTGTAGGGAAAAAAAATTGCGGCGATGGCCGTGTAGGGATCCAAACTATCCAGTTTATGGCAGCGGTGGTTAGAATCCCGCATGGGGCTGAATATCGTTTTCTCTTGGACGCCATTTTCACGGAAATATTCGGAGGGTTGTGGCTAGACTTCATGCCCGACCTGACGTTTGCCGCAGTTTCCGGGCGATGTTTGCCATAATTTGACGAGAATGAGGCCTAAAAGCATTTCAATATTAAAATAGCATACGCAGCAATTCTGGACAAAAAACATTTTTGAGCGGTAAACCATTTACAAACGCAATTTTTTCATATAATGCAAGATTTCACTATAACAATCACTATATCCGAAGATCACCCAATGGCAGTCTTGTATTTTTGCTTCTATTCACGTTTTTGCTATCGTTAAAAGCGTTGCCCATTGATTTCCTATGGCAACGTTAACTCTTTAATGCGATCGCTGGAAACACTTGAAAAGAAAGATTTGGCTACATGTCAGAATAATGAACCATTACCTTCAATATTTCCATAAGAGTGTCTTACAATTTTCCAATTGTCAAAATGTTTGCCCGAGAAGGCTGGACTTGGTACGCGTAGAACCTCCAGCCTGCGCAGCGGGACGCGAACGTTGGTCAATATTTTGTTTTAACCTGC
The DNA here is from genome assembly GCF_052857255.1 of Amblyomma americanum. NCBI lineage: Eukaryota > Metazoa > Arthropoda > Arachnida > Ixodida > Ixodidae > Amblyomma > Amblyomma americanum. The sequence goes on along the minus strand of NC_135499.1, from coordinate 153,434,474 downwards.
TCACCATCTACGAGAGGCCCCGTATGCGAAGGCATGCAATTACGATCAGTTACCTAGGGTTCTTCAATCTGCACTGACAATGGGCAGCCTAAGGGAATTTTAGCATTGAGCTCCCGTTGAACTGAAGGCGCCACAGATGAGATTCCATCCCTTGGTTTTCTTCTTTTTAATAAAGACCGTCGACTATAGTTCAATGCGCAGTACTGATCACATGTTTCCTTCCCCGTAAGAATTACGCAATCATCACTGGCCAAGTCAGCCCTCCTTGCGTAACTAAAGCTTATCCAACAGAGCTTGTTAACCTTGTTCAGGCCTGAGCAAATCTCATCACCTCGTAACACTACCCCAGTCTGTGCCGCGCTCGACTGCTTTCGCCTATTCTTGGTGCTCACTCTGTCACACTAAAAGGAGGTCAGGTATACACCCTGTACATTACACCTACTTGCAAAATCAGCTTAAAAAGAAACAGTATTTCATCGCATTTGAACCCCAATTAAGGTGCACAAAAGTATTTCTACGCATCTCCTATGTTTATTACAAAGTTTTGAGCTCTCTTATGAAGACAAATGACATCAGTTTGCACTCTTAGAGGTTTTTTCGACAGTACAAAATGTTATCGTTGCTTGCTTTAACAAATACATACTCCCTGCTTTCAGGTAATTCAGAGTTCAGTTGTGCCTCCTACCTGATAACAAACTGCACAAAATGCATGCATTGCTGAAGCGTACATACATTGTGTATCACCGTGCTTTCGTAAAGTCTCGCGACGACACAAAATGGCCGGACAAAGCTGTACAATGTGTAATCGGTCATGCCGCAGCTGTGCAGCTCTACTGCTTTGTCACGTTCGAGCCTAGGTGACCGTCCGAGAAATGTTACACCGTGGAAGCACCCTGCAACGACTAGCGGCGAACCGGCATTTGGGAATTCGCTCCGCCCAATCCAAGAATTTTGGTATTTTATTTTTGTAACAGACTACAAATGAAGCTACCAGCCCACATCTCTGGCACGCCACTAGCGCAGAGCGTGCGTGCTTTTTCTTAATACTCCTCTTAGTTAACCTGAGGAGGTTAACCGACGGAAACCGTCAGTACCCCCTAACGGCGCAACTTGCGACAGCGCTACGCCCGGATTCCACGAACTCGAATTTTCAAGGCTGGTAATTAAGAAGTTCTCTGGGAGGGACGACCTTCTGCCGGGCGGCTACTAATGCGATACGCTGAATTGTGAAGCTCGTAACGGGGAGGCGGTGACAGGGCGACAAGGGAAAGCGATTATGTGTGTCGTCACTTTCATCCCAGCCTCGCACTGCCTACACGGATTCGGGGCAATGGAGAGCCCTTATTATGAGCGGTGCTCATGGCGTGAAGCTTCGCTGAAGTGAGAGCTGACATCAGGAAATTGGAATGCAAAATTTCAAAGTTGCTGACACATATAGACAGACAGTCCACTAATAGCCGGCACCTTGGTTCGTCTCATGTAGCGGGCCGCATACTGTGCACCGTTCTTCAGACACGGGAGAAACTTTTGAACTCAGCCACTGATTCACTTGCTCACTCTCTCTAGCTTACACACTGCTGCGTGATGATTTTAGTGAGAAGGACACTTCCGAATCGTTTCTTTTTTTTTCAGGAAAAGAAATAGGTGGTTTTTACATTTTTGCAAGAAATCATTGGAGTTGCAGAACCGCTTCATTTCGCAAAAATGAAAGCGGTGAGATGAATGCGTGCGCACAACGCCTAACTCAATTTTCTTGATGACAGAAAAAAACACGGTCCGCCAGAGGTAGCTTTAACAATGAGAAAGCGAAGTGAGAAAAAAAAGTGAAAAAAAGCAAACAAAAATATGCACAAGCTTGACGTGAGCGAAATTAGGGTCTCTCAGCTGTCAAGCTTGCAGCCTTCCCATCCTGTCGTTTACCTTGTGTTGGTCTCTCGCTGAGCCGGCAGCCATGAACAATGGGAGACCGCGGTGTTGCGTTGCGAGCGTTTGGCACGGCAGAGGCGACGACGACTAGGTACACGACGTGACCGCCGCGTGGTCCGTCGAGCGACGCACGGACACCCCCCCTTCCCCTACCGCGCAGCGTCCCGCCAGGTGGTGCTGTGGCGACGCGTCGCTAGCGCGCGAGAGCGCCCGCGCGACTTGAGCGAGGGGGAAAGTCTCGCCCGCGCGCCATGAGAGAGGAGGAAGGGTTCGAAATAACGGTCGGTCAAAGAGAAAGCCTCCGCTCCGAGCCCACTCTCTCTCTCTCTCTCTCTCTCTCACTTCGCTTTCCCGCCCCTCGTTCACATCGCAACGTGGGTTGTTGGCCGGCGTCACACGGCAGAACACGTGCCTGCCGGTGACGTCGCCGCTGCCCAGCGCACGCGCTCGATGGCGATCCGTGTTTACAGCGGCGACATTGCCGCGAGGCTTGTCGACGGCTGTCATGACTCGGAGCCTGCTGCTGTACTTGCTGCGAGATAGTTGTTTCCCCCGCGCGCCCTTACGTTTGCAGAGTGCCTGGCTTTCGTCGAAGCTGTCTCCGGTTACCGTTCCCTCTTTTTTGCGCTATTTTTATTTGGCCTTCGTCGGAGCGCTCTTCCCGGGGTTGGCTTCTGCGTGTTCGTGGCACACCGTTCATTCTATGTGTTCAACCTCCCCCCCCCCCCCCCCGCCCTCTCTCCTTCTCTCTTTGTCTCTTGTTCGGCTAGTGCACAGGTATCCCATGTTGTAACAGAATCTGCAACATGGCGTTCCCCGCCCTCAAGCTCCCTCGCACCTCCTGACACCTCGCTAGCTACACGACATTCCAGGTGCCCTGGGCGCTGGCGAAGTGTTTACCCAGAGGAGGTTTATATTGGAGGACCTGCACACCTCGCGGACATGTCTTAGCACGAAGCCATTAGTATCGTCCGCCCACCACCGTTTCATACACCCTCATCGGGCCTCACAGACTAAAAGCCGGCGCACTGCACCCGTCGCTCACATAAGTAAATAAGTAAATACCGACGTGGAACGAGCTAGCCATACGAAGCCGCGCCGAACTGTTGGCGCCGTATAAAGTCGTTCTACCTTTCCCGCTTTGATTTCTAGGAATCTAATACTATACGAGAAACAAGCTAATGAACGCAGTGTTTGAAGCAGCGATCAACCCACACAAGCAAACAAATTACAGCAGTTGAAACAGCGCCACTTCGGTTTCTTTCCTTGCTAAGCAAGAGCTTTTTTTTCGAATTAAAATTAAAAATCCAAGTGAGCCCCTTTTAAAGAGCACGTGAGCCTCATACTTTGTGCGCGTACCATGTAAACGGCCAGAGCCTTTTTCTCGTATGCACAAGTAAAGAAGTGATCACGAGGATTCCGTCTCAAGTTTCTGACACTTCGCTATTTGTGCGCGCACGATGCTGGTGCGCACGTCACTGTTTCGACGATCACAAGACGCAGTGTTAGACATGCAGGATCTCTTCTTTGCTTTGTTTGCAGCTTTTTTCATTATGTACAGTCGGGGTCAAAAGTCTCCAACCCCAACTCCCAAGTTCCGAACAGCGCCGCGCTGCATGCAGGCGCCACCTAACGTTAGATGCACTCCTGGTGGCGAGACCGGCCAACCGCATTGGTCTCGACAGCAGGAGTTCGTCCTCAGGTGGCGCCAATATGCAGCGCGACAATGTTCGGAACTTGGACGTTGGGGTTAGAGACTTTTGACCCCGACTGTGCTTGTAGCGCCTTAGACCAAGTACGAGATGTTCCTCCCAACTTTGGGCACTGGCAGTGGTTTCGTCAGAAACCGGGCGGTGCCATTTTCCGAGAATTTTTGTATCGATAGCTACATTACGGTAGCATTTCGAGCCTTCAGCGTGGCGACGCCCCACCCTGTGGCTGCGCTGTCACGTGGTTGGTCACGTGGTGCGGAGCAGCTGCCAGCGGCGCGGCGCCATGGCTGATCACGTGGTTCGTCACGCGGTTGGTCACGTGACCAAGTTCACTCGCCCAGCTGTAGCTATCGCGTCACTCCAGGTTTAACCAGAGCTAAACCATCGCCTTTTTTTTTTCTCTTCCCTGGAGAAATTTGAGCAGATAGCATATAGGGAATGCCAGCGCCCAAAAGAAAATTAAGGTGGATTCCCGGCAGTGACGGGATTTGAACCAAGCCCTTCCCACGCACAAATTGGATGCTCCGCCTCGTAGTCACCTCTGTGGTCGTGCGGCCGCGATTGGCGGAAGACAGCGCTAATCTGACGTAACTGGCATCAGCCAATTCGGGACCGAGTTCTCACAACGTCCTGCGGATTACAACTGTCCGTGATCGGCTGCCACATTATTTTATTGGCTTATCACGGACGAGATTTAGCGCAGTAAAAGAGGTCACAGCCAATCTCGAACTAGTTTTACACGTGGTCTAGTGTGATGACGTCAGTGGTAGCGTCCCTAAAACAGCCGCATTATAGTGAGAAAGAGCACATTCCATGTACACTTGTGTAAAGAATGTACTTCATTTTTCGCGAGAGGGGGGGGGGGATGATAAGACGCGGCCCTTACTCGAAAGCAGCATTTTTCCGCTCAGTTTTCTCAGCTACGGTGGAAGCCAAATTACCGCGGGTCCAGCGAACCCTTCATAGAGACAACACATCGAAAATTGAGATGATACGACAACTGGCGGGAAAGAATTTTCTGCGTAATGACAAAGCCTCCTCTCTTCAAAAAGTGTTCCAGGCGTGGACTGGATGATTCGTGGTCGGCACGGTGGTGCCATGTGTTGCAGACGTGAAACGAAATTGTTTTTCGCCAACTTGTTTGCATTTTGAGATTACTGGCTGTCAAGCTGGAAGGAGCGGTCCTTACCTGAGTGTATACGGTATAATGGCTGCTGCTTTCATTGCTTCCAGGTGAGACAATTCCCGCTCAGGATGATCGCAGTCCGTTCACAAAATGTTAAAGTTGACTGAGGAATGCTTATCGATTTATTTCATTTAAAATACGGGAGATTTCCAGAGAAAAAATTATGACCACAGCTTTGCACTGCATCAGAACACAAAGCGCCGCCACGGTGTTGCACTGTGTGAGACCCGCAGAGCTGTGCCGCTGTCTGTGATCACTTGGCGCCTCATTGTGCGGTCAAGCGTGGACGTGACCTCTTCACCACTCCTATTCAAGCTGAGTTCTCTTCCCTAATCTTTTCTTCCTCCCGCTCTCTCTCTCAGCGTGGCATTAACAGCAGCATTAAGACGTCCTTCAAGCCCCTTACATCGTTTAGCTTTCCTCATGAAACATTCATTAACCTTGCGCCGCAAGTTGCTGTTGAGTCCTTGTGCGTTTACCCACCTTTTCGCGCTCATTACCAACCTTCTGCACTTCTTACTTTCTCTTGTTTTTTTTTTATATACAGCCTCTTCCAGCCAAGTAACCCGGACTTCCTCGCCGTTCGCTTCGGCTTTTTCTCTCTCGGGTTCCTTTCCTTTTGACTCACTTAAGACGAGCCTTTGTGGAGGGAAAGACAGTAGAACCCTGTCGTGAACAAAAGCTCTTGGCAGCCGTGTCTTCACACTTTGCTGGCGTTGAAAGCTACCACACGCGTTACTGAAGTACCTTAACTACACAGTCCTTTGGGACCGCTTCTAGTCTCTGCTAGTGTATTCAGGTGGATAGGAGTTTATTCCGCACTACTTCGTTTCGTTATTTTGTTGATCCCCTTCGAGCGACGTAGCCAAATAGAGCTTGGTTGCTTACTTTGGCTTCTACACAACCTGGCTCTCTGTCTCTCGGACGTCCCCCTCTCCCCTTTTTTCTCTCAAATTTATTTGAGGTTATGGAGAGAGGCAAGACACAGAAACTGTAGCAGTTTGCGTCAGCACCTACACCGGGTGGTAAGGGTAGGGATGAAAGGAGTGTAAGAGAGGAGAGAGAAAGAGGTTCCGCTAGAGTCGCGTTCAGTACGACTTCCAACAAGGAATATGGGGTCAGAGCTTCTATCAAGAAGCAGTTGAAACCGGGTATAATGAAACGTCACTATACCAGGTATGCATATAAACTTCCTGCAGCATGCATCGTACAGCGTTCATTTGCTGTATAACGTGAACTGCACAACTGTCGCGGCCGTTGCGCTGCAGGTTGTATTAGCCCAATAGTACTAACGTACCGGGCACTGCCTATGGACCCTGTACCCTGTACTTGTATTGGCGACGGTAGTATCGTTACTCATCTTTCGAATATGCACTACAGGCGCCGCTATACAGGCCACCCTCTTCCCCAGATTATGAGGATGAGATTAAAAATCTAAGAACTTTTCTCCTCCGTCGTTAGATAAGTAAGAGTTACCGTCCTATGTCGGCGCGACAGTACCAAAAAAAATTGCTGCGGCACAACTCGGCTGAGCCAGGTTATAATACGGGGCGAACGGCAACAGAACCACTCCGTTTACTGTGCGATGTCAATGCACGTTAAAGAACCCCAGGTGGTCGAAATTTCCGGAGTCCTTCACTACGGCGTCTCTCACAGCCTGAGTCGCTTTGGGACGTTAAACCCCCATAAACCATAAACAGAACCAGTGGCCGATGTCGACGCGGAGGCGTTGGCAGCATCCGCTGCCCCTTTCCGCTTGAGATACTCTTGTTGCCTGTGCCACTGCTTCTTCAGACGTACTACCTCCTGCTCTTCATCGGTTTCATCAATTCAAGGAGCCCGCTTTCGCGACTAATCTCTGCGCAACGCTGATTCGTAACGCTCTCGTCGTAGGGATCACGAGAAGCAGCGCGGCGCCTCTAATGGTCAGTCGAAGAGCTCGTCCTGGGGACCGGTTATGGCTCCATTTCTGTGCGGTGTCTAGAGAGAGAGAGGGATAAGTTGTTGCCAGGAAGAAAGAAAAGGAAAGTGCACAGGCCTGCCCACTGGCTCAAGCCGAGCCACAATGGCTACCACGTGCAGATAGGAGAGTTGAAAGATGGGTTAGAAAGACAGGACAGTAAAGACGCGCTAAAGACAAGGCCGTCGGGCCAACCGGTGGCGGGAGTGAAGCATCCTTCAAACTCTCCGCCACATTTCCAAAAATAAGTCCAACTTGGAGTCGTAACAGATACTCCATGTGTCCGGACAATAGCGCGGTGTCTAGGCGACGAGTGCTCGCCTTTATTCAGCCAGAGCGAATCACGTGGTTAGTCACGTGACCCAACTGGCGAGAGAGCGGCGGAACGAGCGGCAACAGCTGTGACAAGTCACGTGGTATAACGTCACAGCCACATCTGCGGCGAGCCTCCAGTTAGAGGTCAAATCCAAGCGTCATTTGACCTTCAGCTTTGCATGCGAGAAGTGGAGCTTTTCGCTCCAAAACGGGACTTACAAACACCAGCCGTGCAGCTGAAAAGAAATAACTGCTCTTTTGCGTGCGTTTGCGGTCGGTGCTGTGCAAATAGAGCTGACGAGATTTCGAACTTGCGTGGCGGTTGAAAGCTTGTTCGAATCGCCAGTTTCCATCTGGCGTCTGTCTTGATAGCCTCTCTCCAGGGACTTGTTTTATTAGTTTGTGGTGCGAGCCCCAGCGCAGACTAATTACGCCCTCCCGGAACGCAAGCCATCGATCTGGGATCCTTTCCGGTGCAAGTAATTACGGCACGCCTCGGGAGTTCTCGATATCTCGCGCCAAGTTTTTACACCCTCATTTCGCTCGCGCACCTTATTCTTTTAGCGTTCCTCCCGATTCTTAATAGGAATATCGGATCTTGACAGATTTCGCGAGGCATTTACTCTAGCGCTTTCTTTATCTCGTGTGCTTCTTGAAATGTGCACATCGCCAGACTACGAGAGGAAAGGCAAATCGCATTCTGGGCGCGTTATTTGTCTTGCTTGGCGGAAAGCAGTAGACGGTGCCGCTGAATTCCCTCTGGAGGTGAAAAAAGAGTTAATTATCTCCTTAGCTATTGATCGGATGGAGCTAGCAGTCATCTTTCTAGTGACCTGCCTTCCGCCACTGCTTCCCCAGTCGCTGGCATCATTGCCTATGACCTCAAGGACTTTCGCCCTGTGTGTAGCAGTTCCGCGTCTTCCAATAAGTTTCATACAATCTAAGCATGACGGCAGTCGCTTTTGTCATCATGTTCTAGCCATTGGCTATGGGTCCGAAAAGTGTTTGCAAATTTGTATTTTAGAAATGTGACACAAAACTGAAACAGAAAGGCAGATTTAAAAAATAAGCTGTGGGAAGGGATTAAGGGCAGCAGGAGCATCTGCCTTTCTTCACCCCAGAAGCGATAGATTTTCTTTTGAGAAAACCACAATTCTCTTCCGTTTCTTAGTTGAAAAAAAAGATCAATAAATGCCCTTGTCTGCCTCCATCGTGTGTCTGTTTTTTTTCGGCTGACACCCGTATTTTTCTAGCCGTTAATAATAGAGCAAGCAAATGTTGAAATAAAACTTCCACCCTTCTCTCTCACCATGCCCTTCCCTCCTCCACCCCTCCCCGCGCCATTCTCTCTCTATCCAAAAGTTGCTCAAAAATCCGCCTCTGCACATTACCCGACGCCAAGCTGACGCGTTTCAGGCAACATTTTGGCCAACGTAAGATTTTATAGGCATTGCAACTTGGCGCATCTGGCATCCTCCGAGGGGAAAGCCGAGCCTGCAGGTTCAGGCAGTCATTTCGGGGCGTGTTATACATCAAATCGTATCTGCCTTCCATCTCGTTTGGCGTTCTGCCATTCGTTAACCTCGCCAGAGGTTTCGAGGCCCTATGGCTAGCGGCTTCCAAGGGGACTACATAAACCATTTGTTTACTGTCGAACAACGCAGCATTCGGTGCGTTCGCTGCGTAGAGCGGGCCTCACTTTGTCCGCCTATTCGCCGGGAGTCGGCCGGAATGGGTCTATGGGCGAGGAACCATTACAGAATCCAGCGACTAAAAGGGTCCGGTTCCGTGCTGTTTGTCGGAACGACAAAGGTGTCCTCAATATAGCTTTTGCTTCAGCTTGCTGTCTTCTCCTTTTTGTCTTTCACTCAATACTTTCCTTGCCTATCTTTTCTTTCTTTCTTTCTTTCTTTCTTTCTTTCTTTCTTTCTTTCTTTCTTTCTTTCTTTCTTTCTTTCTTTCTTCCTTTCTTCTTTCTTTCTTTTTCTCTTTCTTTCTTCATTTCCTCTTTCTTCCTTTATTTGATTTTTCTCTTTTTTCATTCATTCATTCATTCATTCAATCGTTAATTCTTCATTTCTCTTTTTCTTTTTATTAATTTCTTCTTTATTCTTTCTTTTCTTTTCTTCATTCCATCTCTCTCCCTATCTTTGATTTTTCTTTCTTTCGTTCCTTCTTTCTTTTCCATTTTAATTTCTTTTTATTCACTTTTCCTTTCATTCTTTCTTCTGCTAGGTCTCTCTGTCTGAGATTCCGTCTCTCAGTATATTCCTTCTTTCCTTTATCCTCACCAATAATCATCACCATCATCAACATAGTCGCATCCGCTACAGCGCAAAGGCATCTCCCATCAACCTCCTCTTGCTCCAATGGCAGCCAGCCTATTCCCTCTTATCTGCCCATCTTCCTCGCTATGGGACCATCGGCTATTCACATTACATGTCCTGACTGAGCATGCCCATTTCCTTTTCTTGATGTCAGCTAGAACTACATTGTTCACGTTTGTTCCCTGACCCATTCTGCTCGATTCCTGTCTCTCGACGTCACCTCCACCTTTTCCTTTCCATAGCTCGCTGTGCTGTCATAACCACTTAGTACGCGCTCATTCAGGCACGGAAGTACCCGAGAGGGTGATCACTTAAAATGGCCACATGTCGCAACTCTCCCCAATCTGTAGCGTTATGTGCGGTATCTCACTCGGTAATACGTCGGTTATTTCCGCTTCTACGCATTTTTCCGCTTGCTTTTTCCAGCGAAGCTTGATTGTAAGCTGCTGAAAGTACATGAGATTAGGAAACAAAGCAATGGTTGTCAGCTAGGCTTCCTCTTTTTACTTGCAGCCAATTAATGTTTTCTTAACAAGTTAGGTTCCTTCGCATGTGCGTGGCGTGAGAAATGCAGTGTCTGTTCAGCCTACATGGTTTTTCCGCATGCACTTTCTTGAAACTTGGGAAAAGGTTTTGAAGGGCTAAGTTAGTGATTAGCTTAACTCCGTTTTGTCTATTTCTCTTGCACTAGGTTTTTTTTTTTTGTTATGCTGGTCTTGCGCGTCGAGTGCTAAGCTTGGTTTCAGAAGCCTTTCTTAAAGACACTAGTAACGGAACAAAATGGAACGGAGAGTTTCACCTACGTTCAGATTAACTGCATAAGAATTTTTCGCATAATGCTATCCTGCTCCTTTCTATAAATCACTACTCCGCACACCGACTACCTCGTCGCCTGGAAACCTCTACCAGCTGCTCCGTCTGAAAGCTGCGCTTTATAACAGCTATGAATACCGCGTTGTAAAGACCTTCAATTAGCAGCGTGACAATTGTGGTTAAATTAAAAATTTTGAGCACACTCTTGCCAAGCTATTAAACATGAAAGAACGTGTTACAATGGTTTGAAACAGAGGCGCTCATCCCAAAGCCGTTCACAATGAAATATATATACCAGGCGTCCCAGCTAAATGTTACCAAGCTTTAAAGAAACACGGAGTGTCCTAGCCACATGAAATCAACTGAGGGTTTAGTGCCGCGTCAACTAGTCTGCAGTGTTTTTTCGTTCTTCAATGCCAATTCATTAGGAAAGACTAATTAGCTAACTTATTAATTATTGACTCGAGGAACGAAGTACCAATGAAACACCTGTAGGTCTCTCTGAAAAACAGCTAACTGAAACGTTTGCACCAAGGTACTGTTTAAGCAAAGTAGTTTCTTAACCGGCCTTAAATCATACCTCGCACAATAAAAAGAAAGCTTCCATGAACAACGCTGCCACTTCAGCGTCCGAAGGCGCGTCTTAGAGAACAAAATCCGTTTTTTTTTTTTCTGGAGCGCTCTCCCCGATAAGTCGTTGCGTGCACATTGGCGCAGAGATGTGAGCTAGCAGATGGTCACGGGATAGCCAATAAATAAAGCTACATGGATCGTAGCTTGATCGAAACAGCGCTGCTAGTAGTTTTTCGAGATGATCTACAACTTTTTCATTGACACTTCGTTCCTCAAAGCAATAATTAGAAAGTTAGCTAATTAGGCTTAACTAAATAATTAACTTTGTAGAACGAAAAATACTGAAGACTAAGCCACGTGAGTGTGAGTAACCCTCAGTTGGTTTCACTAGGATAGAGCACTTCGTTTTTTTCAAAGCTTGGTTACATTTAACTGGTACACCCGGTATATAGGTGTATATAGGTCCCTTCCCCTGCCTGTCGCAGCTGTATTACACAGTGAACTTTCTGTTTGCTGACCTTCAAGAAACTTGCACTGCACTGTCAGCATTTAGATGCTAGAAAGTCCATTTTTACGCTTCTTAGTGCACGAACTCAAACACTGTGAGGCATTTGTGCCAATAAATGCTCACTTTATTCTCCTTCATGACGTATGTTTATGACATGTTTTTCGCTGCACGATCTCCGTAGCCATGTTGTGGAAACCGCATCTGTTGTCAGGTGCGTGGATAACGCATAATAAATAAAAACGAAAGAGGCCACTGCGAATGAATCTAAGTGGAAAGCCTCGGTGAGCGAGTAGATTGTGTGGGATTGGATTGAATAATGCAGCAGCTAGGAACGCCAGCTTGTCAGACGACACTCGGGAGCGACTTCGTTCGGGCTAGTAATGCAACGCCATGTCCCAAATTGCTTCGCTTTATTGACATAGTTTACTTGTTCCGACGCACAATTTACGCCTTGTGCTATTCATTCATCGGCTCGTTAGCTTACTTCCCAACAAACCATTTTCTTGTAGTCAAGGGCTAATATTACTCATATGTCCACCCAAGCGGCGCAGCCATACAGCTACAAAGGAAATCTATAGAGCTTCTACAGAAACTTTGTAGCTAAAGAAAAATTCATTCTGCTCCGGGTTGTAATGAATAATTACTCATGCTCCCTCATTACAAATCTAATCCACCTTGGGGGATTTCCCTGAACATTTGGCCAGAACCATTTTCTTCCTGCGCAATCTTCGTTTGATGGAGCTGAAAGAATTAACCGAATTTTTTTTTAATTGTTCACATTGAAATGCGTTGAGAACATTTGCCCGTTCTGTAGTACCCTCAAAGTTTGGGCCTTTGAGGGCATCATGAATAAAAATAAGTAACGAGCCGAGCCAGAACTTGGGGTTCGGATTAAATATCCGCAAGAATAAATTTCCCAACGTCTGGTTAACGCGAGTAAACTCGAACAGCAGCGTCGTAAGGCTATCCACGAAATTACCGCTAGGTGTCCGCTAGGCATACGTTAGATGCTTTAGCAAGCCTGCGGATCGATAACCATCCGTTGCCTGTCCCGTACTTGTACAGACGCAAATGGACTGATTCACTTAAACAGTACTCGCGTAATTGAAGGCCGTTTGTAACCCACAGACTGCGAGAAATTATTTAGCACAGACTCAAGCCCTTAAGAGGACGGCTGCTTCATCGGCCAGTCAAAATGAGAAAGTTTTCTCTCTTTTTCACCATCTCCGTTCATCCCCATTCCACCGTAAGCGCACTGCCGCCAAGCAACTCTCATGAATCCCGAATAACTTCTCTTTCTTGTTGCGTAGCCTTCGTTGCATTCCAGGTGTTTCATTGTGCCCCAGATAAAAGCTTGATTAGATTTACCTCTTAATGCGGGCGCCAAAATTAACGCCTTCCTGCCGAATCTCATTTGCCGGCAAAAGCTTTCATTAGGACGAGGCGTCGCCGATTAGACTCGGACTGTTTTTTTTTTCGTTTATTTTTTTTGTGAGCAACGAGGCGGTTCTCCGTATTTCCTGCGGTGAGTGCTGTGGAAGCTATTAACGCAGCTTTCGTAACTTCCAGGTCGGCCGCATTGTGAGCTAAATGCTATGTGCTCCCTCTTAAAGTTTTCCCGCTTAAAGCTTTTACTTGTAGAGTTGCTCATAATCAGACATATAATTAAGAAATCGTACTTCTTGAAGCCTTCCTTATCGTTATGCTGTTATTAATAAATATCACAACGTTTAACGTCTAGTAAACCGGACATTAAGCAAGCAGGCTCGTTTAACTTAAGTATCTCGTCGCACAGCATTCATTTGTATGAATGCCATACAGGAATTCTTTATGTGAAGCCCTAGATTAAAAACGCGGCGCTGCCTTAAACGCTTTTCAAACGAATTTGTTTGTGGGTGCTATGGCGAGGGTATTTTAATAAAACTGAGTCCTGAATAGTTACACCGCTTTGCGCAGACAACAAAGCATCCGCCTACTAGAGAGCTTCCTTGGTTTATTTAGCACACGCTCAAGCCCGCTGGTTAGCAGCACACGCCATGATCGTATTGTTAGTCCAGCTCAGAAGTCTGGTTACTCGTTAGCGAAATTTTCCATATCTCATTATATTTTTAGGTAAGAAAAACTCAAGAATGTGTTAACACACTCTAGTTCCTAATCAAAAGTTTAGTAACAAAAACGGCAGTACAACCATATCTTCCTGAGAATATACTTAGGAAAGGTTTTGCATGCGAGACTACGGATATACGTGAAATACAAGCATACGGACATGCGGGGCTTAAGTACGCATGGGGCATATACTGTCACCGGCTAAAGTCACGATATGTTGTAACCGAAAACTCTCTTGTTCAACTGCTCCTTCAGGCCGACGATGTCCGTGCATGTAGGCCAGGATTACAAAAGGACAAGTGGTTGTCTCTCGAGAATGTGTCTGTAGTTCGAGTGACCCACGCTGGCTTAAAAGAGGGTGGTATACTTGTGGGAGCGGGATCGCGGGTTTTTGTACAACGATTGTAACACATCTACGCCGCAGGTACAGCCGAAAAGCCTGCAAGTTAACTTTTGTACAAGCCTTAACAGTCACCTGCATCCCCATTAGCCATGCATGACAACGTGGTTCGAAGCATGAGTTGTGGCGAATAAAACCAATCCTTCTACCCATGGCCCTGCAGGCCTGCCTCTGTTTTGACGTTTCAGGTTAAATCGGCATTAAAATATTCTTCTGCGTCAGTTTCTAGTCGTCTTATGCTTGTTATTCTCTCTTCTATTCTACTGCTGTAAGCACTGGGACCAGAATGTCCAACGCAAAGCGACAGGCGGTCATTGCCAGCCTGTAAAACTTATAAGGAGGTCAGCATAGTTCGCCCTTGCCCATGGAGGGACTGATGACAAAGCAGGACAGTCGCGCACAGTGGGAGCGGTGGCGCAGGCGGTGTGCTCGGTGTGACTCACCTTAGCAGTGAGGCAGTAGTCGGAGGCATCGTGGACGGAGCCGCGGGAGAGGCGCCTCGAGATGGCCTCCTTGAAGGCAGCGGGCCCCCGACGGCCGCCCGCCTTGCGCGAGTCGCTCGCGGCCACGCCGGCTCACCACCGCCTGCCACCTGCGCATGCGCCGGTGGAAGCCACGTCACTAGGCAGCCCTGCAGTCCCTAAATGCGTCTGCTACGAAACTTTCGTCCGCAATTTTCGCCTGTGCCTCTAGGCAACTTCCAAAGTTCAGCAGACGAACGTGCCGACTGTAATCTTCCACTTAAAGGATTTGCGCCATACAGCAATTCTTTGTTCATTACAATCTGGGCAACTCTGAAAAGTTTGTCACCGCCTGAGGGTGATGTGGCAGTCTGCTGAGTTCTATATTTTTGACCAATCACTTTATTATAGTTTGCTGCGTGGAACCCAAAGGGGTTTCGCAGTCGCTATGGTTCAGGAACTCTGGCTGCAAGCAACGGCAGCTGCAAAAAAAAATATCAAACTCAGCAGCAGGCGTCTGCTGTCGGTCTCTTCCAGACGGTTACCCAGTGCCGATCAATATTATCACAACACATTAAGCACTCATTACCCAAAAGGTTTGTGTCTTGGGTTTAGCGCAATTCTTAGCGTTTTAGTGAAATGAAAAATATCAGATTATTTTTTTGTCCTTCTTGCCTTCGGCTATTTCTTTTCTCGTCGTTCTCTTTGCTCATTTAACACGCATACATCAAATGCACCTACTGGACTAACGAAAAGTGTGTCGGGTAAAGTAAAGAAAAAAAAACAAGCAAAATACACGCGGCAATGTAATAAAGAAACAGGGGATCGAACACACCGCCAAACGTGCGTCACAATGGCAGGCACTGCATAGACCACCGGCGCTGCAATACCTGTACCACAAAGAAGACCGCAAGTGTTGATATGGGTAGCACTGCACCGCAATAGCTAATAATGCGGAAGATCGATGAAACATCGACACCGAAGTAACGTCACTGCACCATTATTATTTCCAAGCCATTCGCTCTATACGACCGATACGACCTGCGAAGCATGACATCGCGCAACGCGGCGTTGCGCCACGTTACGTAGCGCACATTAAGCCCTGATACACGGAGCCTCACGAAGCACTTATTCAGCAGCCACACAAATGGCCCTGTGTATACACTGCGTTACAAAACGCTCTTTCAGGAGTGGGTGACGTTATATGACGCCGCGCTCTCCCGCTCCTGGCGCCGTTAGCGCGACACAAGCATTGCGTTAATGTCTCTCAGGAAGCATTATTCGGAGGGACAGCGACGTCCGTGGTCGGAGTGCTTTTTGCGCTGCGCGTTTGAATTACCTACCGCGCAAAATCGCGCCGTGCTACTGTTCTCTGCAACAAATACGCCACGTACTTAACGGGCTGTGCACTTAGGATAATGTGTGAGATGCTTAGCGCTTATTCAGCCGTACCCACAAAACAGTTGTTTTGTAGAGCAGATAGTGCTTTTAAGTACGGATATCACGAGGCGTTACGTCAGCGGCCTGGCCTGTAAATAAATGACTGATTCATTACGACACAAAGGGACCTAACCACTGCTCCAATGCGAAAGTCACTCTAATCCTCTTCTCTCAAAGAGCAGTTGAAGAATAAATTAGGGTCGGAAATACTCTCTCTCATGCGTTCGTTTGTTTTTTTTAATGCGAAAGCACTATTGGCCTTGTAACCTAGAAAATAGCGGTGGGTGCTGAAGCCTCTTAAGTCAGTCACGTGATGCGGAAAATTGCGAGAAATAAGCGAGATTTTGAATGAGAGTGGCGTTGGCCAACCTGTAGAAATAAAATAAATATTTCCGCGACTGGGTTCGGAACCCGCGGTGGCGCAAATAAATTAACTTCGCTGGCCACTGCACGAAAGCACTGTGCTAACACTGAAGCACACACTCGCGCTCTACATTGTTCGTCATAGTCTTCATCAACTGTCATCTGTGCGCGAGTCAGCAAAGTAAAGGAAACGCACTTTCAATCGCGCTTTCAGGTGCGTGGCGTTCGTGTCCCCCTGCAAAAACCTGCTTTCGCACAATATTTCGTGCTTAGCAATGCTAAACCGCCAGATTTTTTTTCTTTTAGTATTAGATTTCTTTTCGCATAGGAGGAATAATAAGGATACTCCTGTACAGCATTTAACACAGCGACAAAAGAGGATAAGTAGAGCAAATGCTATAACATACGGGCACGAGTAATAGGCCTGTTTGAGACCCTGTCCAGCTCGCGTGATTCATTTGAATGAAATCGCGATGTCGTGAGAAAAAAAAAAGGAAACAACGCCATTCGTGCAACAAAAGCAGTCCTCTTCTCAAACTAGCAGGCGCTCGGGATGCAATGAAAGTACCTCTTCATCGGCTCTCGGAGGCAAGCTGATATCCGCGATGCGATGCTGCCTGCGAAGCCTCGCCGAAACAAAATCTCCCAACAGGGAACTCGAGATCGTCGCCGGAGAAAGAGTCGAGGCGTTGGTCGCGCGCGCGCGCGCGTAAATAATGTATTCGTGTTCTTCGCCGTTCCCTAAACAAGGACGTCACGTGTTTCTCCTTTGCACACACGAGGTAAACAGGGATCGCTTTCATGTCGGAGACGTTGTCTTCGCGTCAAAGCGGCACCGAGGTCTGGTAACAGGCAGTGGCGCTCTGCTTCTAAGTGCTTCTTTCAGTTTCGTCAATCCTCGGAACAGTTTCGGAAGCCTTCGCAGGTCACGATGGAAAGTTTCGGATTGCCCACTTGCCACGGGGTCATATGTGGCGTGTACACGTGTAAATTATTACGCTCGACATGCGTCGAATGTCCGAATCTCTGTCTTCCGATACTGTATTCAGTGATATCTGGGGATAAATAATGGAATACATGTGTGTTTGTCTCTTCACGGGGGCAAAATTAAAAAAAGGACGCTAGACCACGAAGATTTCAACGAGCGTTAGAACAACCACGGTTGGTCTAAACCAGTCCGCAGTCCCTCACTACGGTGAGCCCCATAGCCACTTATTCATCGTATACGCAAGAATTAGTTAATTCAATTTTCCTTCCTGCTCATAATCCAGAAATGCGCGTCTCTTGAGGTGCAAATTTCACTTCTTCCTCCCTCTATTCTCTCGCATACTCTGTACACGTTAACGCGTGGCTGCGGCAAACGTGACGTTCATACCCCAGAGTCAGTAAATTGCCGCCGCTCCAACGCCGTTGAAACAACATCACCACGCCCTCACTCAGCGCCATGTCTCGCGCCACTCCCCATCGAGAGTTCCTCCAGTGATCCCCTGTGGAGCCCTTCAGCGTCACGCGTCCATCCTCATTGCGTCCTCGTAATTTCCCGATCTTCCTTTTCTCTCTCTATTTTCCTTTCTTTTCTCACATGTCTTCCTTCTTTTTTTCTTGCGCGCGCGCGTGCGCTTTGCTATACGTGTGGTCAAAGGCTCGGGGCTCTTGCCTGGAGATTTGCACCCTAGGCGGAGAAGAGAGCAAAAAGTCTCACAATTGCGTATAATTACGTGACAGTGTTGCGGAGCGTATTCAGCACAGTGCATGAGCCGTCATGTCATTTGTGTAAGATGTGGCACACACGCCACAACACGGATAGACTCTGCGCTAATTAACATTTTGTCTTTCATCGGTCTGTGACATTGCGATCATAGATATAGCCTGGACAGTAGCAACTATAGTCGTATACAACTCAAGAACGTAGCGGTGAAAGCCCTTCAGAGGAGGTCTTTGATCTCTGCTGTGGTTGAAAGAATGCTACTGCACTACAACAGAGACAAGGATTAACCACGAAAGGTACAAAGGACACGTTCCTTTCGAGGTTAATCCTTTTTAATCGTTGTCGTGGCAGTAACCTTCTTTCAATCGTGAGTCAGTCTCAACTCGCCCGACTTGCTGCTTTACTGCTCTACTGAGGGGACAGCTGCATCAACAGAAGACCAGCCCACATATTTATGTGTTCATCTTCCAAATTAAGGATTTAATTTTTTTCATGTTTTCAGGACGAGAGAAATAAGTCAACAAAGAAATTTGAACTTCCCGGTCAGTTGTTTATGGGACCGGACGGGTTAAGAACTCTTCCTAAACCCAGTGGCTAAAACAATGCAAGGCCTCATGAGCTGGGCTGCTGTAAATCGATCCCGCCATTCTAGTCTGCATAATGCCCACAGATGCCACCAAGACGCAAGCCTCTCTCCCAGTATAGCTTTATGCAGCAGGAGCACATCTTAAACAGCGAATTTTTGCTGTTTTTGAAAGGCGATCGTGAGAGAGGTCTCTTTACAAAGAAAAGCACAGAAGTCGTACCGAGCTCTTTTCAGATATTCTGTACTGGGGAAGCAGAAAGGGTAAGAAAGAGCGTAATCGTGTGCGACGAAGATATAAGAGAGGTGCGAATGTATGTAAACACATCGTTATCGTCGATGTAGCTGACCGCAGCCGCGAGTCGAGGTCCGCGGTGATTATGAATCGAATGGACGTTAATGCCCGCACTGCCTTCGATATTCCGCGTCGCACACGTACTGTGCATTTGTCTAATGCGATGAACACTCTTTGTGGCAGTGTAACTGTCTGGCGTTTCTGAGTCCTTTGTCTCAGCCATTACGAGCGCGAATAGACGAAACAGTATGGTGGCACATCTCTTTGCTTGCATTCGTTGTTTCACATATTTCCTTACTTACTATCCTCTTGTACCCAGGGCTGGCTGCTTTCCTTATCTTTCGTTATCATCATCACCGCACTATCATGCTCTTTAATGCGAACGCATTAAAATCTTCATCGGGAAAAATGTAGTAAAAAAAAATCGCATATTGGCTGCAGAGAAGTGACACCACCAGACCGGAAATGACGTCACGTCTGGTAATGGCGCCACCAGCTTTGAATGCTTTCGCGTTGCCTACTCCTAAGATAATCAATGCCTCTGCGAATATTTTTTCCCGGGAAAGGGGGAGGGAGAGAGAGAGAGCATTCACGACAAAAATAAAAAAAAGAGTGAAATAGGTGTCTCGGAGCTACATAGAAAATGAAGCAAGTAAAACTTTCAGCTCTTTCTTCGCTCTTCGTTTCGTTATAAAACATAGTTTAACACGCAAAAGGCGTGAATTAATTAAAGTGGCGCTATCCATCGGAGTGAAAAGTCGGAAGCGTCGTATAGGCCGCGAAGCAGTCAAGTGTCAATGTCTGAGCGATGGCCGGACGCTGTCAGAGCTGCTCTCTAAGTGAAAGCATCAAATACGCTACTTCCTTTTCCCTCCGTGAGCCGCACTTGCATCATTCCTTATTCAAGTCGAGGCGCCCGCTTCCCGGCGCGATTCATTAAGCCGGACGGAGCCCTCTTCACTCTAAATGACACTGAAAGTTGCGAAAATACGAAATGGCTTTCTCGAGTGACCTACTTCAGACGCGCACAATCGGGGCCAAGGTTTGCTTTTTGGGAAGGAGCTCTTCTTCGCTTTGACTTCATTTTCTATACACTTTGTCGCCCTTTCCGCTGACAGCGCGGCCGGCGGGAAGAAAAAGATTACGTTATCGATACGCTTCTCGCTAATCATGAGAGAACTGTTCGGAAAACAGAAGCTCATTAGTGCGCGCGCCCTTAATTGAGGCCGAGCCATTTAATTAACCAAAGCCTGCCCCAGCCGCAGCAAGAAACCACAAGAAGAAGAAGAAGAAGAATAGCGGCATTGGCGACAATTCGTGCGGTTCTTGTTCCGCTCCTTCCCGAAAGAAATAATCGAACGGCTCTCTATGCCATTTGCTCCGGTGATAGCAACGCCACCGTTCCTCGCCAGGCATCGGCCGGGCCTTCGGACGGCGTATTTCTCTCATTAGCGAGCGTCGGCAAAATCTGGTTACGGGGCCCTGAATTACGCTTCCTGCTTGACTTCTCCGCGGCAGTATTGTTCTTGGACTTTTTCTTTGTCATTCTCTGTCGCCTTAGGCTCATCTTGGACCAGGGCTGCCTTGGGAAACAATGACGAGTAGTTTGCGGACGACCGACCGACCTGGCACAGCGGGAAGTGCATAGCTTGAGTTTCTGCGGATATCGACACCAACGTGTTCTGACGGCTTTAGAATACTTCTGCTCGCGCCTTGATTTGTATTACGTTTTGTTTTTGTTTTTTAACGAAGAGAGCGGTCACGTTCAGCTGTGCGTTCCGAGTGTCCAGTCTAGGTTCAGAATATAAAGGGTGGTGCTTATAACTGCCGTGAGAGATAAGGAATTATATTAGCTTACTGCTTCTTATGGCAATTAGACAATTTCGACTTGCCCAGCCACTTCAAGCTTCATGTAAAGAACAAGGTCCTCCCATCCCTTGTCACCAGCCTCTCGGTATTTGCAAAATGTGTAGTACATGTCTGTTGTTACAGAGCAGAGGAATCTACCCTTTCTCTACTGTGCAAAACACAGCTTCGAAAAATGCCGAACAACAGAAAAGAAGTTCTGGTGACTTCTCCGTTGCAACCCAATAATCGCCCACGCTTGAATCGAATATGCCGCTTGGACGGTTAGGTATCACATAAGTCACACAATCACGCGGACGACTAGGCACATTTTTTTTCTACTCTAGTAGAAATAACGTCTGCATTTTACTTATCTTTTTCTTTTTATTTATTTAGAAGAGGTGTGCCTAGAAAACACATATAACTCGAAAAACCGATGCTCATCCTCTTGCAACCCAAGTTCTCTGAAGTCTGGGCTCTTCAGAGTGCGTTCAAATAATACGCTTAAGTCATTGTACGAGTTAGTGCGTTAAAATTGGTCGGTACATCTTGAACGTTGGACATCCGTCAACACTAGCTTGCATTAGAGTTTGGCGGTACTTTACTTGGTGCTGGCACAACCCGCAGTCCATGCAAAGTGTCGTCATCACCGACAGTAAACAGAGGATGTTGACTTGCGGTGTCAGGTACATCTGCTCTGTTCCTCAACATGAAAAAATATACTTCTTAATCATAAATGAAATTACATGCTTGCCCCCACGACGCCAGACGTTAAGCTGACGCCGCGCAAACCACGCAGCCCAGCTCGAGCATCGAGCGCGCTGCCTTTTCGGCCCGCTGCATCCGGCGTAACACCGCCTCGTCGGCAAGGCCTGTTTGCTCAAAGTATCGCGGTGAGCTCAGCTGTTCCCCGCCACCTCCGCGCACATTTGTTGACTTCCCAGCCGCGCTCGATGCGGGCATCCGGCAACAATCTGATCGCGGCGGCTCCGATGTACAGCCCCCTTGTGAGCCTTCAGCGCGCGCTCGCCGCTGCTAGAACGCGTCAGGGTGCTCTGGGATCACCACAACGCAATGGGGGCACCAAAAAGAGAATAAACACTGTAACAAATGAAAGGCGTGGCGACAAAACATCTGCAAATGCGATAAGAGGTACAAAGAGGAGTTGTGTATTTGAAAGGTAAACAGCACGCGGCGAGAGACATAGCTATAGAAAGTCTAAGAGCGACGCGAAACATTAGGCCGGAGCTGTGCAATTTGCTTTGGGGTTCTTTAAAAGAAAATAGCTTAACTTCACTGTTTGTTTGTAAAGCTATTGGATAACGTATCGGGAGTTGTTCAGCCATGTGAGTATCTTAATCCCTTGTTTTATTGTTTTGTTATTGGCTAAAATCATAAAATATCTAGGTGTGTCCAA
The DNA here is from genome assembly GCF_052857255.1 of Amblyomma americanum. Classification (NCBI taxonomy): domain Eukaryota; kingdom Metazoa; phylum Arthropoda; class Arachnida; order Ixodida; family Ixodidae; genus Amblyomma; species Amblyomma americanum. Next base: position 153,412,536 of record NC_135499.1, on the reverse strand, counting down.
TTTATGCTTTAAAAGGAAGCATACGTCTGACGCAAAGTTTAACTGCCGACTTTAAAATACCGTAAAGAAAGCAAATTGCAGATGGAGCCTGTGGTGATGCCTATCTCTCCATGAAACGAGTGCTGTAGTGGCATAAAAAGTTTGTTTTGTACAAGGATGACGGGCCGGGAACCAGACTTCTATGGGCTATTTCAACATTACACAGGGTTAATAAATTTGAGGTTATAACTAGCTAACTAAAGAAAAAATACGCATCGGAATGCAGTAGCTACATAGCTTTTCGAGACACTGCGAGAAACCTTTCGGTTTGCGCGGTGGTCGCAGCACACAAACGGATTTTTCTTGATCTTGTCCATAAAATAAAAAGACACTGCACAGAAGACGATAGCCTGAGGACATCATCATCATCATCAATAAGCAGGGAAAGGCATGGTGCGAGAAAGAAAAGGTGACGGCCCGCCGCTATCCTGTCAACTTATTGTGCCGAACCTGAGACAATAGATCACTTCCTGCTGTTCTGCCGCCGCTTCTCTCATTTGGGGAAGCGTCTTCTGCAAATTTCATTTCATCAACTGGGCTTGCCTGTGTCCTCCGCGGTTGTTCTTTCCATTGGCGCTTCTTTGCTTGGACGAAGCGACAGGAGTATGCGCTCTGCTGTGCAAAATTTCCTTCAATAAACGCAGCGACTCCCATTCTAATTTCTTTTTCCCGCTCTCAGTCAGTACGACATTGAAACAGGCATTGTATATTATGCACATTAAGCCATTGTCCCGTCTTCGATATCCAAGTTAACGGGACCCCTGTCCTTGCGTCTTCCAATCTATCAGCCTACATGCTATTACCACTCCTTCTCCCGCCAAAACTTTCCTGTATTCAGCAATTAACAGCCTGTGTCTTGGCCACTCTCCCGTAGTTTGTATGTGCCAGCAACGTCTGAGGCCTTCCTTCCTTCGTTACCTGCCTTTGCCTGCGTATATCTCCGTTGGTTATTAGTTTGCGTGACCATCTACCAGCTCAGCCTCACAACAATGAGGTCAGGCTTTCAGAAGTAGAGTGGTCCCGTATGAATAAACCTCGTTTTGTAGTCATGAGACAGAGAATAAGCAGCAAAGCTCTCATCCAAAGACACGCCAGCCTACGGTTTTGTTAATTCTTTTTTTTTCATTTTTCAAGACAACACCTTTTTCTCGAAATTTTTCGTAATAAAGTCGTTCCACGGGGAACGCTTCTTACCGGAAGCTAGAAAGCGTGAGTTCTGAAATGTTCAGACAAGAGGGAACCTCCACGCAAGCGACCATGGCAGGGACAGCGTGGATGGATTTTGTAGCAGGACAGAGATTAACTGTATCTCCTGCCCCCGTCAGGTAAGAACCGATTCACAAGCTGCGGAACAATACCGTGGTGCACTGCGACTGAACACTTCCACCTGGTCGTCAATCTATTTTCGTTGTGCATGCATGAAATGCAACCAAATTTGGCGCAAATGTGTAACTTTTAATGCTGATTTTAGAATTTTATAACTGCTTCTTATATACAGCTATTTGTTATGTTTTGTGAGTAGATAAATAATTAATTAAGAAAATTCTCAAGTTATTTATGTCAGCATGTTCACTGTGCAATAAAACTATTAGCTTTTTAAAAGATACCCAGTTGTTATGAAAAAAGTTAAACTACAACATGCATGGTTTTATTACAAAAATAACTGTGAAAAACTATTGCAAATGTAAACAAAAAAATCGACAGTTTTATTCCATTCCTAAACGTCTCAGAATTTGTGTACACAAAACTCAAACATTGTGCCGTAATTCATTACGAAATGCTAAAGACATGAGCTATAACAATCTCAGAAAAAGTGAAAGCTGAGAAAATCAAGCGTGGAGTTTATTTTATTCTCCGGTTTGCCTCGTTTATCGCCTCGTTTGCTTTTGTCTTTGTACAGAGAAATGCGGCATTGCAACCGGCAGAGGTTCTGATCTCGCCTCTTCGTGGTAATACTAGGCTGGCGGAGATCCGTCGTCAGAATTCTGCGGAATTTGCGATGTTCCGGTACCATCCGAAGAGCGATTCGCTCAAAATTTTTCTACGACCCTAGACACAAAAAAACCCATTCTCTTAGTTTCTACTGTATACTTCGTTATAATAATAATTGGTTTTGGGGGAAAAGAAATGGTGCAGTATCTGTCTCATATATTGTTGGACACCTGAACCGCTCCGTAAGGGAAAGGGAATGGAGGGAGTGAAAGAAGAAATAAAGAAAAAGAAGCCGTAGTGGAGGGCTCCGGGATAATTTCGACCACCTGGGGATCTTTAACGTGCTCTGACATCGCACAGCACACGGGCGCCTTAGCGTTTTTCCTCCATAAAAACGCAGCTGCCGCGCTCCGGTTTGAACCCGGTAACTCCGGATCAGTAGTCGAGCGCCCTAACCACTGAGCCACCGCGGCGGGTCATACTTCGTTATAGCTTTTTTTTTGTCACAATATAGAAGAAGAACCGAGAAATACGAAAAAATTAACTGAGAAATTTAAAATTTTGACTAACTGGCCATTTTATTCCGCGCGCGCTTCCTTAAAATGCTTTATTTGCAAGGAATGCATTGGTAGCACAAAAGAGCTTTTATAAGTGGCGCCGTAACCCTATTCCAGAAATAGGGGTAGTGATTGCCGGATTAAAGTGACAGGTGAATGATGTCAGAAAGATGTCTTTAGATACCTCGCGTGCACGAGTGCACTAGCTTTTGCAATTAAATGAGTAACGGAACACTTTCAACAGCTCTTAATATAGTGCGGCGCTGCGCGGCCATGCGCACTGCGATGTTGTGCACCCTATGCAACGTTACGCTAACGTATGCTACATTGCACCGTATTAAGCCAGTCTATACTAAGCTACGCTACGGCGACGCTACGCTGTACGATGCGTATATGAACTTGCTAGTGCTTAGGCAGAATGTAGTACGCTGCAATAAATATACGACGGTATGCTAGGCTGAGCCTTTCTGGATTCTTTTATGTGTCGAGCTGTATCACGCCGAGATTTATTGCAAAGTGCACCGAAAAAGAAAACAAGAAAATCTTAGGTATTTAAATGGGCGTTTTCAAATTGGGCCCTTTTTCCGCAGAAAAGAGAAAAGAAGGGGGGGGGGGGGGGGGGGGGAAGCAGTTTGCCGTTACGTTGAACATAATACATACCAACAGCAGCGCTGAAGATTGCCCATAAAGATTTTTATTTTCTCGCTGAACAAAAGCACTTAGACAAATAAAGACAAACGCTTTGACCCGCGACAGCTGGTGGGCTCAAAAAAAGCGAAAGTAAACTGGAGGCAGGGGGGGGTGGGGGGTTGTCTGCAACTCCCAACTTTCTGCACTTTATGACTGGCTATACCAACAAATCACCGAGAAGTACCTGCGTAAAATATTTGACAAGTGCAGCAAGTAGGGACGCAGAAATGGAAACGAATGCTAATGGACAAGAAATAATTACTTTTTTTTCTTTCAGGTTGGTTATATAAACGAGCCTTGCTGGTGCTGATAAGAAATAAAATTATCCCCCCCCCCCCCAAAGAAAAAATAAAAGTGGGTTTGATGTTGAGCTCCTAGAAAGATGCTAAACTGTGTCCAACATTGTGAGGCAGACTGAATGTGACATGCCCACTCCCCAGTAGAATAATTCCGTGCGATTTCTCAGTCACTTCAAGCGAGGCGGTAAAATGCTTAACCTAGTTCCTTCTTTACGTACAACAAAGAAAAAAACGTGTAGCCTTAATTCTCATTGTTTAATTGATTTTCGCTCCAATTTCCTCAAAATCTCTTAAAATTCATTATTCATTTTCCGAGATCCCTCAATTTTTATTTATGTACCACTTGAGATAAGTCCGGGTGAATTTTTCTCCTGTCTGGATCTGCACTAAACCTTGGCCAATCCCACTCCGTGGGTATGTGCCATCGCTTCAGAAGCAACCAACAACAACAACTACCGTACCGACGGTGGTATAGAGTTATGCGTGTACATTGCTATTTATATTTCTTCTACAATACCACCAGTAAAGTGAAACTCCTTCTGAAGAAAAATGTAAGCCTGGCGTGTCCCGAACAGCAACTACTCTTCCCGATGGTCATAGCAGACTGTTCAGGAGTTACTGTACACTAGACTAAGAAAGCGTGGTTTCACATGTCCATTACGGTTACATCCTAGGCACAATCAGTTGTAATCGCGCTTTTATTTTAAAACTGCTTCATTCTGTAGTCATTTTGGAGTAAATTATTTTGTTTAAGCAGCTCTTAAAAGTTGGACGCAAAATTTACGCTGAGCAACCCCGAGTAGACGCTTAGGTCAGATTCATCCAATAGGGAGAGTACAGCTCCTGGGTCTGACATCCTGTAACTGAAGCGCATACATATGCGCAAGGCAGAAAGAATCTTCTGGTCCGAAGGTTGAACGAAACCCGCATTCGTACAAGGCCACGCTGATTTTTTTTTCCTTGCGAGTTGATGAATTCTGCTGAAGAAAAATTAGACAAGAGAAAGGGGTACGTTTAGAAACATAGCAAATATTTTACTATAAGGGGCATTTAATAATGCGTGAACTATACTTGAATGTCATATTTACTTTTTGTTTTATCTAGGATGTCGCTGCTGTTCTGTTCATGTGCTCTAATAAAGATGCATGTTGATTCGACGTCAAGTGTTGCGACCAGTCTTACTTTCCCAATGAAGCCGAAGTAATGATTCTGCAGGACAAATTTTGTGTCTGGTAAAATTTCTCAAGAACTGCTTTCAAATCAAGAAAGCGCTTGTTATGCGGCTTGTTCACCACTGAATTTCATAATAATGCAAAGGATGCGCATAGACAGCGCTGAAAGCTTCAAGTGAACAGAGATAGCAAGTGAAAACATCTCAAGCCCCAGGCTGTCAGTCGACCTCGCATGTAAGACTTTTGTTCTGGATGTTTCTCTGACAAATAATTCACAGTTTTCAAGAAGGAATGAAACTGTATGAGACAGACGCGCCTCTCCATGTCGGCGCGTTTACTCGAGGTTCTTCTATAAAAAAAAACATAGACCATCAGGTCTTAACTAAGTCATATCATTCCTCCCACATACATTTTTAACCGAAAGTCTGAGCTGAGCGCTGGCGCTTCACTTTGCCACTGCTTTCGACGCAGCTACGTGTTTTAACCCACTGTAATTCTTTACGAAAACTGTGCGAAAAGAAACTTGGACCAGATTCAAGATAAGAAAAAAACACAGACTTTTTGTGTTGCAATGTTTGTAAAAAGTTTGGTCATCCGTACTCCGGAAAGTAGCGACCCAATTGACCAAAGAAACAATGTCTTTAACATCACATGCCTGTACTTTAAACGGAGATTGCAGATTGTAAAAAGAATTTAAAAAATCACTCACGCATGCACTGACAAGTTTACAATTTTTTTGTTTCAGTGTTATAATAAAACTGGCTACATATGATCAATCTTCAATGAAGTTGGGAAGAAATAAATTCAGTAGCGACGTCTAAGTTCACAGAGCAATGCTAACCCTTCAGAAACGAAGTGATGAATGAGCTAAGACTACCTTAATAACTACTTACATAAACTGCTTTAGACAAAGGATAAGGAAGCTCTCAATTTATTCTGGTCAACTACTGGCGAAAAAACATGTACCGGAATATGGGCATAATGACTAATTTTTGATATTCGCGCGCCGGTTCTAGCGGGACCTAAACACAATCATAATTTTGTTTTTTTTTTCGCACAAAACAGTTTACAAACTTGTTTGACTAACTCAGAAATGCGAAAACAGATGCAATTGAAGTAAATTAGGTGTTGGAATATTTCTTCTCCACAGAAAAAAGGTACGAGTGTCATGACTCTTGTCGCCGGCGCAAACTGCGCTCAAGAAATTTCAGAACTGAGAACTCAATGTAGAAGTCTATGTAACCGCTGTGTTAAAAATATATATGTCATCAAACATGCTGTCAAGGTTTATAACTGATCTGTCCGTTTTTTGAAACAGCAATTGGTTGCCTGTAAAGAGTACTTCACTACGTACATACTTTTATTGAGGCAAAGCCAAACAAGTCTATGAAGAAGTGTGCCGGTTGTGCTGTGTTAATCGAAATAATTTATCCTTCATGGCATACTTATTTTTCGAAGACAATATACGGTATGCGCATATTTAAGCCAGCGTCACGAGACAACTCAGTTATCATCATTCATGGCGGCTGTTCACCCACGCCAGCAACGCGAAATGGACTGACCTACTTCTGCAAAACGCCACATACTATACTCTCAGAGCAGCTTCAGATAAACACTTGAGCTGCAGCGCGCCTGATTCTTCTTTTTGCGAACGGTAGGAGGGGAAACGTGTGCCGACGCCTGCATGACAAGCGCGCATTCGTACTGACAACCGGTCGACTGGCACGTAGCATTTTTCTGCTGCACACCAAGGCCGGCTGGGCCGGCGGCTACTCACGGAAGCTCTGGAAGTGTGTTGCGTCCCGACGGCCTTGCCAGTGGCCCGGCAGCGTTCGCAGCCGCCGCCACCGTTGCGGGCGATCTTGAACCTGAGCCCAGCCTCCGGCGGGCGTTGTCATGGCAACACTCTATCCGGCGCCATATTGATCCCGGTGCTCTGCTCTGAATCCTGCCGGGTCCCCGCGAGTGGCCGGCGCGGATCTGCGACGGCGCTCTTCGGAAGCCCCAGAAAAAGACCGGTCCTCCCCACTAGCGCCTCTGAGGAGGCAAGAGCGCCGTCTAGCGACGACGCCGTCACCTAGGGATGCTCCTTCCGTCTTCCGGTCCGGTTCGTTGCCTGTCGGCGCGCGCTCGTTCTTTCCACCGTGTTTGGTGGAGATAAGGGAGTGACAGGATGGGACTAACATGTTTCAAGTTCAATTCTAACTTTCTGGCATTCGCGAAAAGTTTTAACGGATAGCAAGGAAAGTGTCTCCGCTCAGAGTCGTCAAAAGTAGATTCGATTAACTTTTTCTTATACTTTTTCTTGCTTCTTTCCTGATAACACGTTTGTGATAAAGGCCCTGGCTTCTATTCTCTTCGTTCTTTTTAGTAAAAAGGCATCTGAAAATAACTCTGCGTTTAAATATTTCCGGTACAAATTGAAGCAGGAGTGCTTGCTGACTTTCGATGCGATCGACATTCGAAACTACATAAAAGTGATGGAACGAACCGCTGCGCTGAGCATGAGCCGAGCCTTATTTTCCAGTGATGAGAATTAAATGTATTGCAGTGTACCTTCTTGTTTATTTCAGCTCTTTGTCCTCAGTAACGCTTATCGATGGTACTTCATGGCAGACCAAGTAATGTTGTCATTAATGCAATAAAAACAAAAGGCAGAAGTTTATGATTTTACAGATATGATCAGGATAGTCATCCCTGTTATAACTTTTTGATGCCGTTTTCCACTGAATGAAGTGTTTTTTTTACGTCCACTGTGTTTTCTTTCGTTAGTACTGCCATTTCACGAAAGAGTTTATCTTTTTCTTTCGTTCATGTCACTTTTCACTGCTCACTGGTGGATAAAAATATTTCTCTATGAACTTTTCTTGCGAATCCAAGCCTTTCCGCCTTTCAATTCATTACAGACGTCCTTGGCTGTCTGTTTCTACGACGTTCGACATAACATAAAAGGAACGCAGAAGCAGCGGAGATAAAGCTTGTTTTCGAGGCCCCGAACAAGTCGCGGCCACTTCTGCACAAATGTCACGCAGGGATGAGTTGTGATTGTTTGGGTTTGGAACACAAAGGAACGCATTTGGGGGGTAAGACAAGCATGGCAACTAATGAATGAGGTCTCTGGCGTTTCGCAGACAAGTGAACTTCCTTCGCGGCCGCAGCGGCTCGGACCAAATACGAGCATTTGTAGATCACTGTGCAGCCTTTGTCCACGAAGCGTTCTTTATGCATCCATTTGTCTAGAACTCAGTACTCTCACGCTGTCTCTGCTGGTTCAACGAGTACTGGGTATATGAGCTATTGGTCCTAGCGATACGTAAAAATAAAGATTGCCCATGTAACTTAACTAGGCTTCTATCGTTTTCTTTTCTAGCATGTGTTTTGCAGAAAGGAAAGCATCGCGGCATTGTTGGCAGTCGTTTAAAACTAGCAGTTAATTGTTCATTTCAGTTAAAATCTTTCAAATTAACATAAACTAAACACTTGAAGAAATTACACCGCAATGGCTGTCAGTGCGCGCTAACAGCATGCTGCCTTGTTCTCCTACACAGTTTAACCCGTGCCTTCCACAGCGTGAAAAAATAGTTCGGAATATTTATATTTCTAAAAATTCGGCCGTTTTTTGTTTCCTTATTTCTTTTGGTGCCCTGAAATTTTTATTGAAATTTATCGCTGTGATCTACGGACAAAAGTTTGCGGGATGCGGATTAGCAGAAAACAAATTATTTCTCGGTGGTCAGGCAAGCCATTTTTCTGAAAAATCTGAAAGCACGACTGGATATACCTGTTCCACCCAATGGAAGAAATATCAGCTGGCTGTATAGAGAAGCAATGCAGAAATAAATCTGTTTCCGCGATAAAAAATCCCGTAAACTTATGCCTATGGCTGCGCATCCAGTACTTTGCCTGCTACCGTACAGGGTTTAGATGAAGTTCTAAAATTAAACAGTAAAATAAAGCTTCCATTTATGCATATGATACTTTGCATTTCTTGGCGAGGCTGATAATGTGTACTACGTGCTAAAAGGGCAGCATATCAGAAACTGAAGAGGTTGGCAGTGTTTGCATCGAAAATTACCTTTGCCACCTCTGTGAAAGGTATGGCGACAGTAGGTGCAGAGCGATGCGCCCTCTCCCTCCCTCCCTCTTGCCTCCTCTCCACTTCTCACGACAACGTGCCTCATCCAGCCCACTTTACTCAGGCCCACTCGGAGAACACTGCTCCGAGTACACAGTTACGTCACACTGTTGATTCATTCAGCGATGCAGAAGGCACCATAAACGTCAGAGACAGTCCTTCGTGCTATGTTGTAATCACAGGTTTGCGTTTCTTTTGGTAACGCCTGCCATAAAAAGTAGCTTAATGCATCCCCGTTACCTCTTCCTTCTTCGTCCCTTTTTCATGAATTATATTTGTCTGATGCCACGGCTCAGTGGCAGCTTCGCTGTATTATGTGAGGCAATGCCAGGTTTAAAGTTTAAAGCCGCTAAGCTTCGCACTTCACGGCCTACAGTAGAAAAAAAAATTCATGAGCGAAACGTTTTGATGTCCTGAAGCACGAGCTCTGGTGCGCTCTGTGCTTCGGGCAATGATTTAAAAGCAAGCCAAGCAAAATAAAGTTGCTGCCGCCATCATCATATTTCTTAATTACGACTGCTTGTTAATCTTTTTTATGCCTGCAGCTGGAATAGGGAGCACGCATGGTCGGGAACAAAAGGTGTGGGCACCGTGCTGTATTGCGTGGCTTGTTGCTCTTGCTACGACCACGGCGTTTTCGCCAAGCAGGAGCGCCACGTATCTAAACGAGCAAACTGACGTAAACCTCTAGTTAAAAACGGTTACCTCCCCAGCTCTCTCGACAGCAGGGACTGCGAGAGAGAGGTAAGGTGATGCAGTCTAACCGAGTCTTGCGTAGTACTCTACTTTTGACCCCAATAGTACACGCGTCTGCTCACCGTGAATCTTTTCGGAGCAGATGCATTGTTATGGGAGAGAACTCAAGTGTTGAGCTTTTGACACTCCGTTTAAAGAACTGTGCATGGGGCAACACCATAACGCGTTTTGCACCTAACACCGCATAGCCTTTTATCACTAACTCGAACGAGTGCTCGTTATCTATCGTTTTCGCCAAACAAAACGGTGTCGCCTGGTCATAACCCGACTTTAGCCACTCACAGACAACTTACCGAACCTTGTCGAACTAAGGAGGCGTTCGGGATTTAGAGAGTACTGGAGTATTGCATTTCATTTCCGCTTACAAAAATAATGGTGGAAGTTGAGTGAAAGGTTGCAGTGAGCTGCTTTAAGGTTCTCGAGCCCGTTACAGTGACAGCAAGGCAGGTCATGCATATACATGGGTGTGCGATTTTACACATACTATGGTGCAAAATAAATACGTCATCTAATAAATACTCGTAATAAAGTTAGTACATTTGGCATACCATATTCCAGTTACACACATATTCGAACATCTTGTCACGCTTCTGAAGATGTGCAGACAACTCAAGTACATTCAGAATAAAACACACAATAACCTGCATGATTCATGAGTAACATGAGTTAGATACAATATTTTAACAAATTTCCCAATTTCACAAGTGTAATGCTCGTAACATTTATGCCTGGTACGAAGTACGAGTTCAATAATCTACACGGTACTGCAACTCATCTTACAATCATAGTTAGTTCTAGTCACGAGCATTATAGGATTCAAGACAACGAATGACATACGCAGATTTGCTTTTTCTAATAGGGTCATGCTAGTGTACTTGAAGTTAAATTAAATTTTTGCAACAACACGCATCTGCATCTGCACGCATCTACATACGGTATCAATAAATCAAGCAATCAATGAATTTTTTTTTAGATTGAAACCTGAAACCTGTTTAAACGCATGATTCGAGCGCTTCTTATAATAAACGTCAGATACTGAGCGCAAAATTTTTTTCTGCATTAACAAGAGTTTATTTAGGTTTATGTCAGTCGTCGTTGCCCTGACAAGCTGGCTGTATTAAATATGGAATAGAAGCAGTGTATTATGTATTAATAATTTGACTGAGATGAATAAAAGGTGACTACTATGATTTAATAAACCAGTGATATGACAAAGTTCTTGCGGGATAAAAGTAACATGTTCGTCCCACTTCAATATAATAGCTACGAGCACTGTTATTTTGTTCATAAATTTTATTTTCCTTTAGTTAAATACTAAGCTGTGGTCTGCGGGAGTATATGCATATCTGATACAAAAAATTAGAGGTTCAGTTTTTTAACTTATTTTAAGGAAATTTTTTTCGACCAAACACTAAGTTTGCATGGGACTTCATTTGCATTGAGCGGCCGTGTCATTTGCAGCACTAATCAAGCTCCAGTATGAGCTTGATGAAAGGGATATATTAGTATTACCAAAAAAATTTGCATTCGAGGTAATGGACACAATAATATTTGTAAATAATATAAAAAGCAGGGATACAATTATGCGGCCCTGTGATATAAAGAATGCCATTTTTCTTTGATTTGAGGTTACACTGTTTAAATCTACAAACGGACGCATATTGTTTAGATTTTACTTCATTAACTCAAATGGTAGACCTCTTATTCAGAGATTAATTATTGCAGTTATTAATTCAGAAGTTAATAAATTAAAGGTCTGGCTAAAATCCACGAATATACCCATAGTAAGCAGCTTATAGCTTCAAAGTTAAGCGGAATTTGCTCTTTTTAGTCTAACAGCGCGAATTCGGTGGACTTATTGAAAGCCGTAGAGCGATTTTTCAATAAGCTTATGTTTGTTACAAATTTAATACAACTGGGTTTAAATTATTTTTCGAACCTTTCGAGAATGCTGTGAGCACTAATACAGGGAGGTAATTTTTCAGATTTAATTTATCACCGCCTTGTATTACTTTGGCAAAATTCATCTGTGAAGGAAAAACACCTGACGATGTGCGCAATTTACAAATGTGAGCTAGAACAGGGGCAATTTGAATAATAACATATTTAACAGTTCGTAACTATTAACCTGCAAAAGTCGCAGCTGCTCGAATTCTCAATATTTAGGGATATCAAAAGTGCTTCCGAAGAAGCAGTTGGCTGTACAACGTGACAGAATTATATATATCTCTGCGAAATTTATAAGCAAGCCTTACACTCCGCCCTTGTAACAAAATTCGTTCTACCCAAGCTTTCTAACCATCCCTTTGATTGGTTGCCAGCGCACGGAAATGGCGCTGTCTAGGCATTGTGACACGGGAAGTTGAAATGCGTAGCGCTACAATCGGTAACAATTTTGGAAACTAACGCGCAACCGGGTGTAACGTATTGGCAACGTGGATGCTCGAGCTAAAGAGAGTAAAAAAACCTGTTCGAGTCATTAGGTAGAAATATCTGGAACCTTCTTTTGTACACCGTGCACAAATGATGCAGCAAGACTCCTGAATAGATACATAGCCGGCATAAGCATTTCTTGAAGCGTAACTATGTTGTGCAAACTCACAAATAAATGCGGCGCTGGAGAAAAAAAAACCTTCTGTACGAGATCAACACAGTCGTGGCACTACGTACAACAACACTCGTCTTCGCTCCGGCAGTAATTCCGAAAACAAACGCAACGCAGCTTCAAAACGCTTCGCCTGTTCGCCTCTTTGCATGGAAACACGTGCCGCGATTGCCCCATAACACGAGACTGGGTCGACGATCGCTTTGCCTCACGTTCGCCCACGATACAATGGGCCGCCACCGACGAACATTGCTCCAGCCGCCGCAGACGCGGGAGGTTATCGCGCCGACAAAAAAAAAAAAAGCAGCAGCTCGAAACTAAGATAAAAAGCGAGGAGAATAAACAAAAAGGGGGCACAAAACACCCTGAGCGCAACATATATATCGGCGCTACAGCCGAAGCAAGCCGCGCGTGATGTTTCTAAGGCATTGAGCACGCCTCACTGGTCGAGGGAATAAAGGGGTTTTTCTTGTATACCTCCGGTGAGTGCTCTGTCGGCTCGGTCGCCAGATAAGCCTCGGCGGGCTTTCCTCGCTCGAGCGGCTCTACCGTGCTGACCTTTTTTGCGCCCTCACCACGCCTCCCTATTATCCCGCAGTGGTCCCGGGACTTATGCCCGGCTCGGCCCCCCGCCTTGCGGAGCGTCGGCCTTCGCGCGCAGACCGGTTTTGGACGTCCAGATTAGGGAAGGCCCACTGCGTAATTTTGCGGCCTGGTGCATCAGAATCGACGAACTAAACGCAGTGTTGTTTCTTTGTTTAGTCTTTTTTTGCGTTTAAGCAAGCTTGTACGGAGCAGAGAGAACTGAAACTCGAATAGCAACAATAGGAGCAGGAATGCAACACGCTTCTCCTTATATAGGGCGGGCGCCCGAATTTTGACCCTCGCTCTGCGATCTTGGTTACGCTAGTCCTGCTTATATGTTATCATTTAGTCGCTTTCATGATTTCCTCGTTCTTTTTTATTTCCTCGTTTTAGTTTTCGTAATTTCTTTCCGTCACAGTTTTTTTTTTTTCTTGAAGCCTTGCAACGGGTTTTTCACCACGGCTATCTCATTCTGTGCAGACGGCTACTGCAGTTTGACGGCGATAAATTAAATAAAAAAACTCCCCTCTATCGGTTGTCGTTGTGCGTTTAAAAACAGCCATCCGCAGGTTTCGCGCCAGATGTTCTTTTATCGCAACGATTTATTTTCTTTTTTCATCTGTATCCGGTTAAAATAAACGACATAAGAGCGTCCAAATAACGACAACGTTTTTCGATGTTCTGTCGTAACGACAAAGTTTTCTGGGGTAGTGCAGCTTTCTTTTCTTTCGTAGTACTGTTGTTAAGACAAGGGACACCACAATTCTACAAAAAAAAATTGTTTTTTACAGCAAAAATTTGTTGTCGCTACCGGTTCATGGCCAAAAATACTACAAAAGTCTGTTGTGAGAACAGAACAGCTTTTGTTGTGTTTTTCGACTGGTTATCGACAACGTTAGGTGCTAATAACGATTGGCTGGCGAAGGTGTCGTTGGAATTATTATTAAGCTCTAGAGTCATTACCTTCACTCGAGGTGTGAATAAAATTTACGTTGTTCAAACTCAAAAAATTTCACTCTTGTGACTCATTTTCGATATTGCGCTCATCACCTGTTACGTTTCCTCTCTTATAGACATTTATTGCAGGTTCTCCCTGTTGAAGGTAATTTGTTACCGAGTTCGCCGCTGGCAGACGTACTGACGCACATCACACTCCTGTCAACAGCTGCTGACGTCAGACAGCCCCACGACCATACTTCACAATGAGTGCAACGCCCACTCTGCATCCACCGTAGTCGTAGATGTTGCTCGCTGTGGTTAGTGCGTCCTCGGCTCACTCGTGTACACGTGCGCATATATAACAAGACCAGAGCAGAGCGGCGTATTAGCCCCGACACAACACGAGCAGCGCGAATGACGACGCGCCGACATGTCGCCGTGTGCCCCAGTTAGCGTCATTTCCCGCCTTCTTCGGTTTCCGGTTCGTTCTTCGTTATCGCAGTCTCTCGAGAAGCGAGAAATTCCAATTTCGCCACGGGAAAACGCCAATTTCGCCGGCGGCCCGATTCCTGGGATTCGTTAGCGCCGTCTGCAGCCGGCTACGTAGGCGGACTGTCTGGCCCGCGCAGCTGTTGCCTGCCTGTCTGAATATACGCGCAGGTCGGAACGCCGCAGCGTAGCGTGGCTTGACGCAGGCCTCGCCAACCTTTTGTCTCGACGCTGAGACAAAAGCGAGCTGTCGCCGGAGCTTGGGGCGCAGCCTCACGGCGCGCTAATTAGCCCAGCGTACGAGTTTCGTCATTGCAGATAACAAGCGCGCAAGCGCCTTGCAGGTAAGTCGGGACAACTAACTTGTCCGTGAGAGGTGTGTTTCTTTCTTTTATTTACTCGACGAGTGTGTCATTAGGCATAGGTTTAAAACTGCCGTCTGCTCTTGCAAGAGGCTAGAAATCAGTCCAATAAAGCAGCCAGGTTCATACAGTCATCTTACTCACGTCACCAGAGCGCATCAGCGCTGAAGCACACCCTGAATCTTCAACTTCTTGTTACGTGTAGAAAGTTTGCTCGGTTGTCATTCTTTCACATGTTATACCATAGCAACCAGCCATTCTCCCGAGATCATATATTTCCTGCGCCTCATTGCTCAGCTCGCCCGGATCATGCGCATAAAGTCCGCCCGATGTTCGCTCACACACTAGAATATCATAGGTCACCGCTTGTTTAGGTAATAAATTAATGGAACGCACTGCGATTCATCATAGTCAGTCATACGAGTTTCAAGCATCATCGTGTTTTCAAGCAGGTTTACAAACACTGTTGAACACAGAAAACGCGTCATACAGTGCTCGACTCCTGTGTGAGTTATGAATGCCGTTACATTTAGCCGGCACCCTTTTGCTTTGCTTATGCTCTGTTGTTCCTGTGCCATGCTGAAGAATGCCTGAGCTTGTTTTGTGTACCAACGTGTTTCGCAGTTATTTAATCATCACTTATGCCAAAATATTAACTCAACTTTGCCTGCTGTACATTGTCAATCATTTGTTATCGGTTGCTGCTTCTTTGCCACACTCCCCCTCCCCCTCTTATGTAATGTCTAGTTCTGGGCCTTTACGGTATTTAAATAAATAAATAAATAAATAAATAAATAAATAAATAAATAAAATCAACTTCAAAATATCATCAGCCTTATCTCTATAACTTAAACCCGAATACGCCTAAATGCGAGCAGAAAAGAGAGTGAGCTGCCCTCTAGGGCATTCCCTTTTATAAATGCATACCCAGTAATTCTGGACAAAAGCATTTTTGAGCGAGAAATCGTTTATGAACACAAAATTTTCGTACAGTGTAAGATTTCACTATACATTTAATATGGTTTTATGGGGGTTCAACGCCTCAGTCAAGGTGGGCGGCCCCCAAAAGTCGAAAGGGGATATAAAGAGCGCCAAGGATAAGCGTGCGGTTTGGTTTATAGAGGTTTAACGTCCCAAAGCGACTCAGGCTATGAGGGACGCCGTAGTGAAGGGCTCCGGAAATTTCCACCACCTGGGGTTCTTTAACGTGCACTGACATCGCACAGTACACGGGCCTCTAGAATTTCGCCTCCATCGAAATTTGACCCCCGCGGCCGGGATCGAACTCGCGTCTTTCGGGTCAGCAGCCGAGCGCCATAACCACTGAGCCACCGCGGCGGCTCTATAACAATCGATATATCCGCAGATCCCCCGATGGCAGTCTTTTATTTTATTTTTGTATTCACGTTTTTGCCGCCATAAAAAGTGTTCCTCATTGATTTTCTATGGCAGTCTTAAGTGTTCGATGCGATCGCTAGAAGCAATTAAAAGAAAGACTTTGCTATATATCAGAATAACGGGCCATTACCTTCAGTATTTCGGTAATGGTGTCTTACAATTTTCCAATTTCCAAAATTTTTGCCCGAGAAAGCTGGACTGGGGAGTGCACTAGAAGATAGCTTACTCTCTTTTTACTCCTTTCCGTTTAAAGTGTATCTTGAATTGCGGCGTCTTCCCGTAAAACCGACGCCACCCAAATTGGGAAATGTACACCCGGAGGAGTGAAAAAAATATATATTTTTCTCTTGTTGCTGTCACATGTGGCTTCTTAGCGGCCCCGGTATTTTTCCAGCAACACGTCGTTGGCGGCCGCCGCGTGCTAATGTATTCTCGCCACTGAAGCAGTTAATGCTGGCGTCTCACTCTCTCTTCTCTCTCTCTACTCGGAGTAATTACGGCCGCGTTTAGCGCCCAGCACGTCACATTTCGTGACCGCCAGACGAGTGACAATTATTCATCCGTTGCCCGGGAGACCGGAGCGAATTTGGCTGCTCCAGCGTGGGCGGCTGGTTGCAGCAGGCTTCTGAGGAAAGAGCGTACGAATTGGGCGCCTCACTGTTCGCGGGACGATCTGTTGTTTCTGTTGTTGGTTTTTTTGATGATGTCCCTTTCAGGCGGAGGTAGGGAAAAGTGCGCCGAGCGTCGACTCGCCTGATTCGTATGCTTCAAGGAGAGGCCCGCCTGAGAGTCGACGAGGAATTATATAGCTTTGAAAATGGCGCACCATTTTCTGGGTGCTTCGAGTTCGCGTATGCTAATACGTGCTAAGTATAGCTCCGTCCAAAAAAAAGTGACTTTCAGTGCACGGGGGCTACTGGAATGACTATCTCTCTCTTTTTCTTTCTCTTTTTCTCTTTTATCTTGCTTTTTGTTTCCCTTTTTGATATTACTTGCAAGATTTTACGACGCCAAAAACGCCATTAAATCAGGATGAAGTCCCTCGCACTATGTGGCAATAGCTGGCTTTGCATATCATTCTTCAACATCTGCTCGGAAACGGAACGTAAGGTATCCAGGTCTAGCACTGCCCCTTAGCCATTTGCATAACTCCTTTTCCTACAGCCCTGCTCACGAATTAGCCCTTCTTTTTTGTGCGTGTGTATTCCTGCTCTTAGTGTGTCTACGCTATGTTGTGTAAGTCAAAGCCAAGTTCAACGCAAGCAGGTCTGGCACGTCTTGGCCTACAAGAAAAATTTCTCCATAACCGAAAAAAGTTTGCTTGTCTTGGAGAAGAAGTTGCGGTGTGGTCTGTGTGCGTAAAATTATCATTGTGCGTCAGAGCTTACCCAGAGTTTCAACCCAATGATCCGCCATCGACCTTCAGGTTAATTAGGCAAAAAAAAAACCGGACAGACGATCAGAAAGCTTGATTAGACGATCCTGTCTAAGCAGTGGTCATTTGGCCTTACAGCTTTTGCGACTAAAGCTTTTCCTAATGACGGTGTTTCTGGGGGGCAGCTGTCTTTCCCACTGCGTCGTGGAATTTGATTTCGCCGTCGGTTCATCGTTCCATTACTGCGTAGGCTACTCGCGGGTAGAGGCCTTGTGGAGGGTGGAGGTAGATGGACTGGAGTTGGGTGGCTCTTCTCGAGGGTTGACTTTGGTGGGTTGGGGTGGTTGGTGTTTCTGGATGGTGAGGGTGGGAAGCCCTTTAATTAAAAGAATGCGGTGGGAGGTGGCTTGGAGCTTGTGCTTTAGAAACGTGGAATCTATCGACAGTAGTCTTCACCACCGACTGGCACCAGACCCGGGGGGGGGGGGGGGGGGGGGGGGGGCTAGTTGCACTTGCGGACAGCACAATAATTATGTTAATCACCTTCTGCTTGTGCAGTCATGTTGCATGGATGAACGCCACAACCTGCCTGAACGACTATATTGGCTATACAATCGCCATTACCTCTACCAACGCTTTGAGGCCTGCGGAACGATTTTCACGCACAACTCAAAGCTTTGCTTGCTGCCAAACACTTTTTCACACAACAATTATTTTCGGCTATTGCTGATTTTCGCCTGCTCTTGCACACGATAACGTGGATGCTGGCCGTGGTTCACGAATGTCAGTTCGTGCTTTAATTGGTGTACATTCTGTAGTTAATGTTCATAGTGTAAATAAAGCGGATAGAAAAGACTCGTTCACGTCTTGCTCTTACTGTTACACGATATCTTTCTATTACGTAATGAACAATGCTTGCACGAGGTTCCTCGTGTAATGCGCCACCGTGAGGCACTCAGGTAGGTTATTTAAATAAGCAATAAATGCTGAATTGTAGGTTGCCGTTATTGTTTAATCGAAAGCGAATGATAACATATATTGGTGCTTGAAAGCATATTCGGTTTAACGCAGACGGCACTTTAATCTGTTGCGAATAAATATTTTTGTCTTTAGGGGTGTGTGATAGTACTTTGTCAAAACGGGATCGAACACGAATAGTTCGGCTTTGCTATCGAGTCGAATACAAATAGTGTAGCTAAAAACCAAATCCAATACGAATCGAATAATGCCAGAACCAAAGCGAATCCGAATGGAATATTTTACGAATAACCACTGCTCGTGCGAATATTCGCTGAAACGAATAAGCGGGCTAAACGACAAAGCACTGGCGGCGCTGCGATAAGGTGCAGTAACTTATGGAGTTATGGCTACACCTATCAAAAGGCGCAACACTGATCTTCACTAGGTGGTACGCAGTACGAAGTTGTATATTAGCTATATACGGCCGCCATACCACGCCTGCAGGGAAAAAAATTACCTTTTGTTGCTGATGACAGAAAATGAACGAACGCCACTGTTCAGTTGATGAGCGGGGAAAGAGCTTCTTATGAGCCGTGACCTCCGGGCCCGGACGTCAAGACAGAGTCAGCTAAATCTGCCTGAACGCTGCGGCATCGGCTGATCTTGGAGGCCACTAATGAGCATTATGAGCGCTGTCGCACGAATGGACCGCGTCGCGGCGCTGAACCGTCCATGACCGCAGCGGCATGCTGTGCAGCGTCGGAGTAGGCTCTCTTTTTGAAACAGCAATCGTCGAAGAAATCTATGGTGAGCCTTATTAGAACCTCGTGCCAATAGCTCTAAAATTATTCGAAAAATTGACAACATATTGCACTCTTTCCGAAGAATATTGAATATGCGTTATTTGATGCATTCAGAGAATCGAATAGCAGGATACTTGATCCGCTATTCGAAATTTTCCAGTATTCGCACACCGCTACTTGACTATGTTTCGTCACGAACGAAGTGCAACAGCCGGAAACGTAACGTAAACGTAGAAACGACTGAACGCGAAGAAAAGCCATAGGTTTCTGCACAATTTCTCGCAAATAACACAACTGTTTAGAGGCTTTTAAGAACACTTTGATTCATAGTAAAAGCAACACTGGCCTAAGTGAGAAAGGGGTCAGTTGAGTTTTCCCTTCCGGTGGCGATGAGAGGAAACTACTTGATGATGAAATCGGGGTTTCTTGATGACCCGGTGGTTCTACTCGCAAACATTCACATTACTCAAGGAAAGGAGAAGGTTAACTATTTATTTACAACATAGGTAAAAAAACGAGAAGAAACACAGCAAGGAGAAAACTATTTACATGACTAAATCGTGGATCAGACGAATTCAGCCCCCGCTCAACCCAGAGCGCTTGTTTTTAAAGCCTCTGTCTCCGCCCTTAGCGGGGACAGCAACCAATAAGATAACAAACGACCCATCTCGCCAATCAGTGGTCAGGGAAAGGAAAATAAGGATTTCCGCCAACTAATCACAGATTGGGGAAAGAGTGCTGATTAAACATTTGGGAAAGGAGATGTTGCAATCAAATAGACAAACAGCACAAACGCGACCACCCTCTCTCACGGCACCCACGGCCCAGCCGTTACCACTTTCCTATCTCTTTCGCACACGCGACAAAACGATCCCTAATCTGTTTACAGAATACACCGCGCGAGACGAACACAGTCGTTACGGGAATAGTGGGTTTCCGGTCACTCGGCTAATACTCAGCCGTATCTCGTGCGCCCCCGAAACCTCGTCAACCCCTTAACAAACACATGTCGACAGCTGTACATGGTTAGCGTTTTTCCCGGCGGGTCATCCCCGTGACGGCGCGGCGTAAACGAGGACGTCCGACGCACGAAGGGGAGGCAGGGACGGGACGGGCCCCTTTGTTGGAGACTTCCGACCCCACTGGAGCGGCCTTCCTTGCGAACACAAGACCAACGAGTTCGCGGAACGGTCAGCGAACTCCACAGGGTCCCTGTGACCAGCGTATCAAACGCCGGGGTGATTATAAATGGGGAATGCAGCGGACACACATTCAGAGCATGCATTACAAGACAACGAGTGAGCATCACCACAAGCGTGTGAAAATGAATAAAACAAATGTACGCTGGAGTTAAGGCTGACGACGTGAGGATGACGCGATGTGACACACGATCCTTATGTTGTTGTTTTGACCGAATTCATGATAAGCTATTGAGAACACTGTTTGGTTTGGTCTTACGGGGTTTAACGTTCCAAAGCGACTCCTACTCAGGGGAGGTCTCCGGACAATTCCGACAACCTGGAGTCTTTAACGTGTACTGACATCGCACAGCACACGGGCTCTAGCATATCGCCTCCATTGAAATGCGACCTTCTCGGTTGGGATCGAACCCGCGTCTTTCGGGTCAGCAGCCGAGCGCCGTAACCACTGAACCACGGCGGCGGCTATGAGAACAACGTGCTACAGCAACGGGCAGCACTACGCCTTTAGATTCTTGATCTGGGTCTTTCTCGCTCTGAACCCAAAATCTTTCCTGTTTTCGTGACACTTATCTGCAAATACGTGCTACTTACGGTTGCATTAGAAATTTTACACCCCGGTCAGTTTTCTTATTTTTTCTTTTTTACTATGTTGAACTGCGCCCCTGAAAACAGCGGTTCAGAATTATTTCCAAACAATAATCGCGAGCAATTGTTGTTAAGTGGTTTTTGCTATACCAGCTAAGCACGCGCTTTTGTGGTCGTTTTTCACGTTTAGCTGTGAATGCAAGAATTAAGTTGTCTTTTATAAAACTCTCCGTCCTTCGGGCCCTAGTAAATCTCTCAGCGTAGTCTGAAACTTCTTGATGTTTCCTTGTAATAAAACCCTCTTAAATTTTAGTACTGAATTTACTGCCACTACGGCGCAAATAAGGGCATATATTAATCGAGTGCTAGGCGAAGCGTAAAATATATTGAGAAAGGTGACGGGGAGACAGCGTGCATCACATCCTACGCGTTTTTTTTTCTTATGTATGTGTGCGTGCTTACATGCTTGTGTGTGCGCGCGCGTGGGGTAGGAGGGGAGCGTTCCTGCGTGCATTCGTGCTCAAATCAGTCGATCAAGTCGGAGGTATAATGTAATAAAAAAAAAACACGTTTATCTTTGAATTGGTCTTCCTTTTTTAAACCTGGTTCCCTACGGAAAAACAAGCTGACCGTATAGGTATCACTTCACTTTAATTATGTCCATCCTTCGGATCTCACCTCTTGCGTCCTCTTCCGTTGCTGCCTGCAGCGGTAACGACTGAATTCCTCAGCATCTGAGAGGGGACCTTCGGTCGCTCTTGCGCTCGCCCCAGAAATAAACCCATATCCCCGAATGCAAAAAAAAAGAACGGGGCAAATAAAACATCGCGCGACATAGACAGTCCCAGACCGTTAGAAACGGGAGGCCCAAACGCAACACATACACGCTATACACACTGCCGGCTTGCTTCCACGGACAGCGCCTAACCAAGGACGCCAGTCACATACCAAGATAAGCGGGAAGGGTAGAGAGGGGAGGAAGAGGAGGACGGGGGGGGGGGGGGGGGGGCTCGGTTTTTGCCTCTTTGATCCTTCACCCCTGACCTTCTCGCGACGCGGCCTGCGTTTATCTTTCTTTGGCGCGAGCGAGTGCTCTCTTTCTCGCCCGGCTGGCAACTTATCACGGCTTCGCGCCGGTGCTCCGCCGCTGGCTGCGCGAGCATTCATCCGCGTCCTCCCCTCTTCGTGGCGGCGCTGCAGTCGCTCAGAAGCGCGGCCGTCGGAGAAGCGCCAATGACGCTCCCGCGTACGGCGTGTCCAGGACGCATCATCTGTCTGGTCGAACGAGTGTTTGCATGCCTCGGCGTTCCGCGCTTTGCCTGTCGCGCGACCGCGGCTGCCTCCGCACCTCCCCCTCTCTCTCTCTCTTTCCCCCCACGAAAATTCCCGGCCGCGGGCGAGAAACCCCCAACGGCTGCATTCATTAAACACGCGCGGCGTCGTTTGTCAAGCTCGATCGGTTGCCGCCAGTTTATGCGCTCCGATGGTCGCGCGAGCACGCCCGCGTTGCGTGAGAGTGTGTGCGTGCTTATCTGTCTGTTTGTCTGGATCGGTGAGCGCGACTTTGCGCGACCGAACGGTACGTTTTCGCGCCTCAACGCTTGAATTCCCCCTCGGCGTGCTTCTTTCTATTTACTTTCTTCTTGTAAGACCTATACGTCCTGAAAACTGGTCGCGGAGAAAGTTTTGCGACCACCCTAGAATACAAGGAATAGAAGCCAGTCCTTCCTGCTTTCGTGCATTCAGTCGTTCAATGCTGGATGTAGGTTGTGCGTCCGGAATACCGGAAAACAAAAAAAACTAGGTGACATTGATGTAACGTATTCCGCTCGAGATTTGGCCTCAGTAAGCGCGAAAATGCGCACGGCGCACGCAAAAAGTCCCACTGAGTCGCGCTGTGTGTGCTCTGAACGTTTCTGCACCAGAGAAACCTGAAAGCTTCAGGACTTTGATCTTTTTGACTAGATTCAAGATTTGTTGGTGCTGCTTGTCGTTTGACCTGCTGTTGTAGATGCCGTTGGCTCTCTTGAAAGCTTATGCAAATATTCACGGAAGCGTTCGCTCCGTCAGAGTCCACCTCTATCGCTGACACCCAGACGCTTCCAATCTGCTGCCACTCGCAATCTCCTTGTCATGCTGAATGGAGAGAAGTCCCTGGTTTATTTATCATCCTGCACAGAGTGCGGCACTGAGAGATACGACCATCTTCCTATTTATCGCGTGCTCTTCAGATCTGGGAAGTGGGTATCGGTCCTATTTCTAAAGAAACTGCTGTCATGCTGGAACATTCCTGTTTCTCAGCTCAAAAAGATCAAGTCCTGATAAAATACGCTCGACGTAGGGGCTTAGTCTTTCCTCTGAATATTCAGTAAAAAGAATAATAATAAAATAGACGGGCCCGGAATGTCCTGTACCTTAATTATTCCTTTCCTGGGTTTTCTTGAAAACCATTCTTCTTGAAGAATTCCCCTGTGGGTTTGCCCGAATGGGTCACTTGGACAGATTTCAAGCTCGTTGAACAATCCGGCTGCCTCGACGAGACTCGAAGATGATGCGACCACGGCATGTGTCACTTTTTGCAAGCCCAGCAAGCGTTCTGCTCGAAAATTTGTTTCACTTAGTGGATCGTACTTTGCGCTGCACCATCTATGTGTAGCGCTCTGCAATCCGATGAGTGTCGTCGGCAGTCCTTTAGAACTTAGTGTCGTCGCGCAGAAGAGCAACAGGAACCTGACAGGTCTCACTTCTCTGGTGTTTTCTGGCCACATTTAACGATGATTATTATAATGGTGTGTCAGGGATGATAATGATGATTCTTTGAGTGCTATGGCGATTTCTGACGCTTCTTTCTAGGGAACGTCCTTGGCTTACAAAGCGCAGTCGCCCCCGAAAACCGACCTCACCTCGGAATCGACAGTCTACGCCACTGCTCTTCAAATCCAGTAGGTCGGCCATAAACAGCTTGGCGACGGAGAGGAGGAGAGGGAGGGGGAGAGGGGGGCAAAACCTGCGAGCAGACGGCTTCTAGAACTATGAGGTTGACTCGCTACGAGTAGAACGCTTGTGGAAGTCGCCGACCGACTTGTGACTTCCACTACACTGAGCGCAAGCTCAGCGAGACAGAGATATATGTTTCATCTTCAATTTGAAATGTACTGCAATACTTCAAAAATGTAGGTATAAAATTAACAATAGTTTTACCGTATTTTCTTTGAAAGTAAACTAACACTTCGGTTGTCAGTTGTACGACTGACTTCTTCATTTTCGGTTTTGCGTTGCAGTTAAGTTTGACAGAGATTCCAAGGCGACCTTGGCCTTCCTTACTTTGCGAATCGGGCTTGGATATCGTCAGTGAATGCCCACACGTTACATGTAAAGGACGAAAGTTGCTTTTTTTTTCTGGAGCATTCTGCTTCCCAAAAGTATGCTACCTCTCACAGTGTCCTCCCTGTGTTTTTCTTTTTTTGCTACTGATGTGTCCCGTGGCCGAAAAGAGCGTAAGAAGGACGCCGACATTTGACGTAATCATTTATATCAATCACTTCAATTCAAGGACGCGCTTCACTACAGCTTATAGTTATCGTAGGGTATAGTACATGCAGCTTGTGGCGCTTGAATCTGTGCCAGAGGCTACGCATGCGATACATATGCAGATGGAAGCACACCACCCTGCATATGCCACAGGAGAGCAAAAAGAAAAATATCAAACACGATAAGGGATCACTGTCTTGGCTTGGAGCCAACTGCAAAGTTCTAGAGAAACCTCGTTTCAACAAAGGGAGAAAGTCACAGCTTCCTCACTGGTCATTGTTTGCCACGACAACAACAGGCCCCCAATAGTGTACACAAAAGCAAAGAGAACGACAACGGACACTGTATTGAGTGGATCACGTCTTTTGCATTCCTCTCCCCTGAAAAAAAAAATCGATAGAAAGGCACCGAGAGCCAAAACCGGGACGTCAGTTGCTCGAACGCATCCTATGCCTCCAAGGCCACAACCGCTTGGCGTGTTGCATAAATTCGGCGCAAGATTTATTCGCCCCAGTGAATGTCCTTATTGGATTCTCCCAAGTGCCACTCCTATATGCTCCGAGCACTCGCGTCAAAACACGGCGCGTTATTCAACAGAGTAGAAGGAGTGAAAAGTCGGTGTTCTGACGTTCGGCACGTTCTGTGGCCGCAGCCCCACGCTTTTCACCTCTCTCTCTTCTTTTTTTTTTTTCTCCTAGCTGTTCACAGGTGCCCACAACCAACCATTCCGTTTTTACTAAGCTAGTTTCTTATCCTTGGTTTTCTTCTTCGGCATTTTGTTTTAGTTGTTTCTCCGATTGTTAGTTCTTGTTCCCGAACACCACCACGTTATGTACACACAAAAAAAATATTTGGATTTAAATTTTCCTGCCTCTGGGAGCGGGCTAAGTTTGTCGACCCCGTCGATCAGTGTCTATCCGCGTATGTCTCTTTGCTCAACCCAGATCAGGTTAGGCAAAGCGGACGAGGTTAGTTCATTAAAATGCACCAGTCTGCTCAGAGTCTGTTTATTTGACGGCGCAAGAAAACAGAAAGAAGATAAAAGAAAAGGACAGGAAAGTTGACCACTGCTCAGACAAAATTCCGGTCCACTAATGCGCACTTTAGGAGGGCGGGTGGAGGGGATGGGCAGGAACTAAAAAATATAGAGAATATATAGTTGATAAAATCCATGATCAACAAGCGGCCACTCAAGAATGCCGCCTTCACGAGCATTATCATGCTCCTATCTGTTCCCATGGAAAGGTGAGGCCACCGTCTACAGGATCTCGGGTTTGGTGGATGGCAGACTTGGCGCATTTTCAACCAGATCGATACTTACAGACGGTAAAGGCGCGGCTGGAGAAATGGAGGAAGCGCATAGCGGTTTCTTCATATGCACTCGTCAAGGGGAATCCTCAAATTTGAGATTCCGTCAGTGCATTCGTATCCACACATGCCCGTTGGTACAGATCCAGCCATTCTATTCAGGAATGGGTGAGCATGCTTTAGGACTGCTCACAACTAAAGGCGACAATGAAACAGTACGCCACGGCAGGATAGTCCGGGCTGTACAAGTCTACAGTTGCAGGGGAGGATCATGGCTCTATATGTATTAGTCTTGGTATTGAAATTTGGAGGGGTAAAAATGTAAGGCATTTATTTATCTCAAATTCTAGCATGACTCGGGTTATTCAGTAAAAAAGTTCCGTAATACGTTCTTTTTTCTTTATTCCCGGTCATTTTTTGCTTAGAATGACAAATCACTGTAAGCAGGAATTAAATTGAAATTGGTTCTTGGGGAAATGAAATGGCGCAGTATCTGTACCATATCTCGGCGGACACCTGAACCGCGCCGTAGAGAAAGGGATATAGGAGGGAGTGAAAGAAGAAAGGAAGAAATAGGTGCCGTAGTGGAGGGCTCCAGAATAATTTCGACCACCTAGGCAAGCACTCGTTTTTCTCCAGGATATAGCATGGACTTTATTTTGTTTCATTGTTTGAAAAACGATATAGGAGTGGCAGGTTGCACTAAAAAACTGTTTACTAAACAGATATTTTCTTTTTCTGCACTTATTGCAGTTATTTCGTGGCGTACGTACATTATCACCTCAGCTGCGTAGCACTTTCACATCCGGGCAAGGCCTGTCTGCCTGCCTTCGTTCGCACACTGAGAAAACATTCATTCAACCCCATAGTGACCATTTTAAACTCACAAGGGCCTTCGAGCAGCATGTCATTATCGCGGGTACAGCTTAATACGATACAGGTAAGACTTACGCCGAATGCTCCTTTTTTCGCACCTCGCTTCGAAAACGTATTTTCGGAACCCTCAAATTGAGCCGCGTCATGAATAAAAAGCATTAATCATGTTGAAAAATCGTAAGTGAACTGAAAACATCCTGTCTGGAGTACACGCAAGATATCTGCTCATTTTCATGCGGATGTTCATCTTCCTGCGCCGAAAAACTACGTCCTCTTTTAAGACGCATTTTCGGGTAGAAATCTGTTCGAAAGGTCACATTGGGGTAAAATCTGGTTTTATCTGAAAACGAAGGACCCTCGTATAAGTGACGATTCAAGCGTCCTGACGTGTGTCATGAAGTTAGCGGCATTTCGAGGGTGAACAGTTTACGGTCCAAGCGGGTTGGGATAGAATGTCACTTTTTTATAGCAATTCAGCCCGAGGTGAAAGCGAACCTGGTAGGTCGGTAGGCACATCCTTCGTCAAAGAAACATTTTAACACACGACTGCGCCAACATAATTCGTCTTTAAAGGAGGCTCCTACTTCTAATTTGGCCTTGCATTACAGAGACTGCGAACTTAACAATTCTAACCCGTTGGACAAAAATGCATGTGTACCTCTGTTTAATAGTACAAACATTCTGTATAGGCATTCCAATCAGCTAACAAGGGAATTATCTGAGGCATATCATATTCACAAAAACTCCGACATGTGCGTCATTACACCATATGTTGTAATCCATGATTGTGAAATTCGGTATCTTAATTCAACACAGTGATTCGTTTTGTCATTTTGGGGGCAGGTGCATGCGCTGCTGGCTGCCTTGTGTGAGCTATTTAACCTTGTGTTTTTTCCAATAAACTTCAGTTGATAGTAGCGCTTGTCCTTCGTGTCTTTCTCTTGGTGTCCCCTGTCGCAGCGCTTTCGAAAGTTTTCAAACATTTTATTCATCCATGAAGGTGCCCACATAACCTAGTGTGACGTTATTACGCTAGGTTACAACAAAAAGCAATCGCAATACACTCACAAGAATTAAGTGGTGCAATGCAAAAGGAGTCTACGAGAAAACAGCTCGTCATGTAAAGGTGAAGAGATACATGTTTGAGAGGGCGCTGACGGCTCATCTGTGAAAATAATTCCACTCATGAATGGTGTGAAAAAAAAAAAGACGCGTACAGAAGCATTCGTGCAGCAGGCCAGCTCTAAAAATTTGTTTTGGTGATCATTTATTATATAAATCAAGCTTGGGACCCATGCTTGAATTCTTATGCATTGCTTTTTTTATAATAAAAAAATGTGCAAAAGCTCTAACTTTGAAAATTTTTTCGATTGTGGAGAGGTTTCGAGCTAAGTGGTGGTGGTGTTATCGTATAGGCAGGGTTAGCCACTAAGTCGCCTCTTGATACGTATCACACTAAAAGAAAATTACAGTTCCCATGGAAGAAAACAGGTCGTTGTTTAAATATATCAGTGCACACAAATATTTTATGTTATTGTTATTGCGCAAAGTTTGTATATTCTTTTATTTTCGTTTTGTGTTTTATTGTGTACCTTAACTTCGCGATTGACTGCCTGTTTCGAAATTTTTACCCTCTATCAATACTTACCGTTAGAAAAAGAACTCGCTTTGTTTGCATTTGAGTTAAAATGCACCGTAGAGGCTGCATAGCAGGAGACATCTGCCTGATTGGGGAAAGGCGGCATGTAAACATGTCAGCAATCCTGTCTCGAATCCGGCGTTATCCCACAGATGTAGTGCGGGTAGTCCGAAGCACTCAGCTTGTGCATTCTAGATAAGTGTTTCAACCTCTGTACGTCACTGCTGACGGTGGCTGAAGTCAGCTCAAGACGCGAAAGGTCGGCGTTTTCTTCAGTCACCGCTTTCCACTGTACTCCCAAAGCGAAAACAAAACACCCTGATTGACTGACACTGGCAGCGGGCTTTGATCTCATTACTCTCGATTAGAAGCGACAACTGATAAACCAGGCGATGGCTTAAAGGTTTTACCATTCTACTGTTGAGGTCGCCAGATCAAATCCCGGTCACGGCGGCTGCATTTTGATAGATGCGAAACACAAAAAGCACCCGTGCGCTGTGCGATGTCAGCGGAAGCATCAGAACGCCAGGTGGTCAGAAGTAACCCGAAGTTATCCAATACGACATCTTTCATAGCCCCATGTGCAGGTTCGAAACCTTAAACCGCACATACCAAATCGTGACATTTCAGGCCAGCGAACAGCTGTTTACCCATACACATTCCCCAACCGATATCACCAGCCTGACGACTACCCAACTATTTCCGAGGTAAGCATTACACCTCTTATGTTTGGGACGACATGTCGCATGCGACTGCAATCAGAAATCAAGTGCTCGATAAAGAGCGTGTTCGGCGACGGACTATTGCTGCACTTGTCTTTCAGCCCCCAGGCGGTGTTTAAGTCGAGTGATGTCATTCTATTGTCTCGGCTGCCATCTAATACACGCACAATGTTGAAATGGCCTCTTACGAGACTTCTAATAGTATCCAACTCCATCAATCACCTTCCCCAATACTCGAATTCTTTTTTTTTGGGGGGGGGGGGGGGGAGAGTGCTGGCTTCATCCGCCCACAAAGCAATTGCAGACCCTCTTGCTGTCGCTTCTTATTTAATCCGGCATGTTCATGGCGTGGCGGGAAAGTTCTGGTAGAAAATAATTTGCTAATTTTCAGGTGAGCCTAATATCAAACTTTCGCTGGCGATAAATTTGTTAAAGTAAAAATATAATAACATAATTCAATCTGCACAGGGTGGAGTATATTGCGGCTACACTGTAAACAAGAATAAACCTAAATGGGAGTTTAAATGGTTGTCGCCACCCTTCACACTCCATATGCGGAAACATTTACTCCATCAATATGGATTTTAAAAAATGTGCCAAATTGCCTATTTTACTCCCTGCACTAAATAAGGTGGTATAAAGGAGGATTCTCCTCCTTATAACTCCCATTTTTATATGGAGTTTCTTGGTCTCAATGCGCCCCAAGTCCCCAATGGAGTAAAAACAAAACACCATTTTGCGCCATCCGCCCCGCCACCTAGCGTCTCGTCTGCTTCTGGTCAGTCGTCTGATAATGGCGGTGAGTGACATCCCCCTGGTTACCATCGTCGCTGGACCTCTGCTCACTTCTGCGCCTTCACGGGCGCCTGCCGCGGTACAAGATATCGAATTGTCGCCGTTTTCCGCTACAGTAAGCTACATAATTGAACTGCTCTTGTGAAGCCTCTAGTGCTCTAACCATGCCTACCTTTTTTTCTTAGTGTCGCCACTCAGTTACAGCCCCCGGTTAGGCCTAATTCTCACACCTTTTTTCATTGTGGTTCTTGCGGTGTGTTGCAGCAGATTATAGTGCGCTGAATAACATAAAACTGTGATAGAACATAGTTTCAACGCTGAGCTCATGAATGAGCTGATGAGGCTACATTTTTCCTCAGTCATATCGAAATGCCAAGCCTTAAAGAAGTGGATATAAAAGCAAACACTGCCATACCAACTGCCTTCAGGGGTGTTGTCATTTTCAACTTATTTTGCTCTGGTTTTCAGTCAAGTATAGCGTGGTGCATGACCGTGAAAACTTCGTGACTCCTTCTCAGTTTTGAACTATTGATTCTACGAAAAAAGCAACCAAACAAGCTTGTACAGCAAAAACAGACGACAAGCAGACGACTCCTGCCGTCTCCGCCGCCGCTGGGCTTGCAGACGGCGAAAAGAACGCGTGACGCTGGGTCACATTAGGGCAGCGCAGTTTCCCAAGTTGGGTTGCCGGCGGCCCCCGCAGCTACTGCTCATTTCCGCCCCTGGCACTGCTTAAGAATGAGCCTGCAGATGCGGATGAATAAACACGACGCCATTTTGGGCACCATTTCAGTGGGTAGTAAAAAATTACTCTATTGTACTCCTAAATAAATCCCTTGTATAAGAGAGTAAATAAAATGCTCCATTTATATGGAGTAAATAAAACCTCATTTTCGGTGTGCGCTAGAGGACAAGCCATTTAATCCCATTTGGGTGTTTTCTTGTTAACAGTGTACGTTCTAGTCACTGCGTCGAGGTATAATCCACGTTTTCAGCGTTTTCGACCCAGCACTATAGTCAAGCCAAATACGCAACCTCATCATCCCGGCATTCCCGCGGTGGATGAAGCTCTCTGTAAGAAACTCTCATAGACGGTGGCGCCACTTTTCCTTCTGGGTAAATTTGAGGAACTCAACGGTAGAAGCACAGCTAGACGCAGGGCCAGGAGGGGAAAAGAAAGATGTCCTCCGTCTCTCTTTCTCTCCAAAGGAACTCGCCATCGCCAGAACTTTCGCGAAGCCACTCCCTCTTGGCGGCCGGAACAGACTGCCGAGGAAGCAGAGAGAACGGAGGGAATGGGACGAAAGACTGATAGCGATAACATATGCCGCTGTCCAGCAAGTGAGCGCGACAGTGCCTCGTTCTCAATGGCCAAGATTAGAGTGCGTGATCCCTTAGTGGTGATGCACGGAGTGATTTTAGTTCCAGTTCTCGGAAAACCTGAAGCCGAACGTGAGGACCAGCTTATCCGAAACAATGCGAAATTCTCCACCCGAATAGTATCCAGCAGAAAGAAACATTACCATGTGCACCACAGCACCTAGCGGTATTCGAAACAGCGTAGGCGCAAACTGACAAGCTTCGTTTCCCTACAACTGAGACAAATCAGCCATCGCTGCAGCATTTCGCGTTATTTGTTCTAACTGGTAGCCTCTCGCAGCAACTGTTCTAAATCATAATCTTCGTTATCTTGTATCCGTTAGTTCTTCGCTTCTAAACGCTAGGAGTCAGTAGTGCTGCCGCCGTGCCCGTGCAATGGAACCTTGGGCCGTAATCTGTATGAATCCATTTGACATTTTCTACTTAACATCCATTTGGTCTTCGGCACTGGTAACTGTTGTTCGGTGACGTAGCTCCGGCTTTCAGGAGTCCGTGGGAAGCGGCCGGACAATTGGCTCATAAGCGACCGAAACTTTCTATTGGCTGCATATCGCAGCCAATGGTTAACCGGCGTGTGCGGCTAGTGGCGAAGGCTATCGCCGACGTGAAGAACGCTACATTGTAATCTGTGTGATTGGCCGCTTGCTGCTTTCGCCTGGCACTGCCGTCACGCTGACGTCAATCGAAACGAA
The DNA here is from genome assembly GCF_052857255.1 of Amblyomma americanum. NCBI lineage: Eukaryota > Metazoa > Arthropoda > Arachnida > Ixodida > Ixodidae > Amblyomma > Amblyomma americanum. Next base: position 153,380,710 of record NC_135499.1, on the reverse strand, counting down.
AAATTTATATCCATTTCAAATGAATCCTAATAGAATACAGCCCCTGGTGAGCTGGACGCCGCTGCACGTAGAGGTCGAAAGCGGCTAAGCCGAGCGCGCCATCTAGTCAGCAAGAACGGCTGATTGTGATGGCTTTACAAGCCGCGAAGGCAGCTAGGGAGACCATACGCTATACTCAGCTCAAAGGACAGAAGGGGACGAGTGCGAGGGCACACCCAGCAGGCAAAGGACATGCTAAACACCCGTTCATATGCGGCTACCACGATATATGAGCCGTGTACTGGAATGCCCTACGCCTTTCTTGCAATGGCATTTCAAGCTTACATCTGCACTCTCGACGAGGGGATAGTCTACGGTTTATTTTTACTTTCAACGGACACGCTACTTATACTTCGACTACAATGTCTAAAGTGTAGGATAACCCACTACAGCTGTGAAAAGAACTTCCTGAAAGAGCCCATCCATGCTGTTCCGCTTGTGCTGCAAGCCAGTACGCAGTCACCCCCTTTTTCAGCACGAGTGGTTGGAAGAGAGAGACAGGGGAAGGAAAGGGGGAGGGGGTATTTACGCACCAGTACAGGCCTCACGGGTGGGCTGCTCGGTTCAGTGCAATTCAGGGCACGCAACGTATGCCAGGTTCTCTCGTCCGTGATAGATAAACTGGGGATGGCTTTTCACGAACCACGCAGCTGAGGCCGTGCAATTACTCTCTTATCTCCCGATAGTACGCCACCCGGGGCAGGATATCAAAAGTACGCTTGCGCCATCGTTCTTTACCTCTTCGCTTCGGTGAGCGTCGGCTCGTCGTGCGCTTGCCTACGCACTTGGCTGAATGCATCGCCAGAAAAACGCGCCCTGGCGAAGTCGGCGGAAGCAAATCCTTGACCTTATCATCATCTTCATCTGCCTCTGCTCCAGACCGAGCTTTTAGCTCTGGCTATCAATCAAAACTCGGGTCAATCACTCAGTCGAACCTTTAAAACGTTGACGCTCCTACGTTATCTCGATGGACATTGCTTTCAACGCAGACCGCGTTGTTCGCGAGGACGTCCTATTCTGTTGGCAATAAATCCAGCAGAAACAAACAGCGCAAAGAGAGGAAGAAATACGCCA